>NC_044586.1:8399761-8709511 GCF_901933205.1 Camarhynchus parvulus
ATTCCAGTTGCACTGCTACCAGCACCCTGACAAACAGAGTGGCAGGTCATATTCTGACTCTGTCAATATTGTTTTGTATTAGTGCATTATTTATTTTACCTTTTTATTTTCTTCCCTAATAAAGAACTGTTATTCCTGCTTCCATATTTTTGCCTGAGAGCCCCTTAATTTCAAATTGATAACAATTTGGAGGGAGAGGGTTTACATTTTTCCATTTCAGGGGAGGCTCCTGCCTTCCTTAGCAGACACCTGTCTTTCCAAGCCAAGATACCTTTGAAATGGTATCTCAGAAAGCAGAACATTCCCCCCTGGAGGCACTGCTGCCTTCTCTTGGCTACCTGGGTGCAAATGCAGCCTCCTGGATCTGTGTTTTTTCCAGCTCTGCCAAAGCTCCATGCAGGGATGCTTGTGATGAGCTTATGGTAAGATCTGGGTACTTGGGTTTGTAAACTGTGCATGCTGCTGAAAAAGGTCAGGATTGCACCTTCACACCCAAAAAATAACAAATAACAAAGTTGCCTAAGTCATGGCAACTTATGGTTGGAGTCTCTTTTCTTGTCAGTCAGAGCCTTTTGCAGCTGAATGGCAGAAGAAATTAAAAAAATGTAAGGCATAGTCCTGGATCAGGCACTTGAGATTTCCTTTGGACAGCCTAAAAAGTAAACTGCCAAAATATTTTCATCTCCAGGAGGGGTGGGATAAATCAGTTCCTGCAGAAATATGGGTATCTCTAATTTCAAATATTAATTGACTTCAAAAAGATAAAATTTAAGCTGAGAATATTTATTATGCTTTAAAAGATACAGTGACCCAATTTCTTTTTAACAGATGGGAAAGAAAAAGTATCAGAAAGTTTAGGTGGCACTTAATGGGAAAAAAAAAAAAAGCAAACAATGGAACTGTCAAAATTTTGCAAGAAAGCCCTTTTCTTCAGGCATTCCCACCCGTGTCATGCAGAATCAGGAGGTTCAGATAAACTGCAGATAAACATCAGCTTTTTGTGTACTTTTCTGAACCCAAACACTGGATCTTTTGTTTTACCTTGGCATTATTCTTCACCTTTGCCCCTGAAAAGCTGTAGTAAGTCTCAAAAATTGCATTCAAAAGCAGTTAACTCCGTCGTGTGTAGCGAAGGTCAAGCATGACACACTTTATTTGTATCACTGTATGTGTTTACTTTGTTGATTCCATAAATTCAATTAATATGCTGTTTCCCTGTACATCAACACTTTCCATTATGTTTATTATGACAGGAATCTGTTTCATCTGACAAAACTGTGTCCCCTGGAACACTGGGACAGTCTTCCAATGAAACTCAGAGAAAGTCTTCTGAATGTACTCATAAAAGTAGAGTCCAGGCTCTTGGAAGATTGATTCATTATCTAAGTGTTTTTAATTGCACTCCTGCTTGAAGGAGTTTCAAGGAAAGGGAGGAGATGCCAAGACCAAAACAAGCAAAAAGGGAGAATTCTTCCCAATATGCACATATGAAGGTGGAATTATCAGAATTCTTTGTACAAAATATGGCAGATATTGTAAGTTTAAAGGGATAATTAGGCAAGTTCGTTGAGGACAAACCATTTTGGAGACTAAATACACTGTAATCTTGTCAGGAAACCTCTGATGTGCAATGGGCTGAAAGCTGACAGGAAGGCTGGAGGCTTTTTTTACACATTTCCCAAAGCACCTTGCTCTTGGCCCTGTTGGAGTCAGGACTGCTCTGACCCAGCATGGCTTTTATTCTCTTCTCGTATCCTTATCTTGTTTTAACACAGCTTTTAGTGCTTTTTTATCTTGGAGAAACTAACTTGAAAAATAACAATAATTGCTTCCAGTAAATTCAGATACTGGGTCCTTTATGACATCATTCACTTTTGAAAAGTAATAATACTATAGACAGGCTGCAATTGCTTTTATATCATATTATCAAAGTCCACAACAGAGACTTTTCAATAAAAAAACTGATCCAAACCCCACTGAGGTCACTGGAAAGATTCCCATTCATTTCAACGGGCTTGGAATCAGACCTTAAGATTCTTTGAATGGGAGTATAATAAAACAGGAAAAAAATAAAAGGAGCTGGAAAGAAAAATTCTTTTCATGTTTTTCTCCTTGGCAGTTTAATTTTCTTTGCATTGTCATTTCTTTTTTGCTTGTCATCAGTACAAAAATAACACAGTCTAGGGGAAACACCCATACTGTTAAAAAATGAGGATTTTAGCAATGCCTGGAAAAGTATGATATAAAAAATCCATGTTCAATGTAGAATAAGACATGCATTCTGAGGGAAACTCAGGGATAACCCTTTTTCTAGAGAAGGACAGTACAAAAGTCTGTTTTCACCACAAACAAACAAATACTGCACCCACTTTTCACTGTTCACCACTTGGAAAATCCTGGGAGTAAAGTTGGGTTGGATAACACCAGGAGTAATTGCAAATTAACTCTAGGTTTAATTCTGCACATCATTTCTCTGGAACCACTTATTTTTGGATTTGTGGAGGGTTTAGATAAAATAACTGCTGGATCAAATAACTTCTGGTTTTGGTCTTGCAACCCCCTAACTGAGCTCACCACCTTCTGCATCCCTAACCACCATTCTACCTCTTCCAGTCAGTTCCTTGGTTCTTCAGATTCTTTCCAACCCTTGTCCAAAGCCACAGGCTCACCAAAGACCCTCCCAGTGGTTTCTATGACCCTTTTCACTCAAGATTTGGTGAGACCAAACTTCCTGAACATCTTCAGCTTCTTGAACCTCTCAGAACATAATTCTACAACAAGTTTCTAATTATTCACCTCCTCTGAAATCAGAAACTGCTTGATAAAAATGGCTTCTAACGCCCGTCATTTCAAGCACAAATTGCAGTTTCAGTTTGGTAATGCTATACTTGAAATAAAATAATACATTCTTGGAGGTAAGGGACGTTTTTCCATAAATTTAGCTTGCACATTGTGGAATGAAATCCCATGCATAAATATTTATAGAAGTATTCAAGCTGACAGACTCTTTTCCTGTGGTCCAAAACCAGCTACAGGGAAAAAGGATTGTACTACTGAGCCTTCTGCAGCAATCAGATGTTGAAAATGTGTTTTGAATGAAATTCCTTGTTCTGATAATATTAACCACTGACAAGATGCCATGTTTTAGAGGCTCTGAAATTATTTTGCCCCACTGAGTTGCGCTCCAAGTCAGTTGTGGATATGGGACATGAGTTCAGGAAGGAAGAAACCTTTTTAAGTGGAATAAACATATATTGTAATCCCAGGTCCAGACCAAAAGACTATTTTTGTAGAAGGATTTCCCTCAGGATATTTCCATCTCATCATGTTCTAATACACATTTTAACATTTATTCTTAATTTCCATTTACTCCCCTACCACCTGAATAAAATGTATTTCTCTTTACACAGACATTCTAGGGCTTATTAACAGAATTACATTTATGTATGATTGCCTGCATTATAAATCCACATTACTGTAGCCAAAGGTATTTTCCCAAAGTTATGAAGAGAATAATTTTGCATAAAATGCAGTCACCATACCTGGGAGGAAAAGACCTGGCTTTCCCAAGGATTGATCCAACCTGAGAAGCAAACAGAAAATTACCAGCAGAGCAATTACCAAACAACTTAAACTCCGTTGCTAAGCACGGGAGCATAATTTACATGAGAATTTACAGTAGCTCTAAACCCAAACCAAAACAAGCAAAAACATGAGACTAGCATGACTTTCTGCACACACAGTCAGCAGTTTAGCTCTTCAAGAGTTTTTCCTCCAAAATCAAGCCATATTATTATTGCTATTTTCGTGAGTACTAATATTTCTCAGACTTTCAAGTCGTAACTAAAACATAGTTCTCCTGTGTCCTATGTAATCTAATAACAAAGACTATACAAACAGAATGACTTCTTAATAACATTTGCAACTATTCCTAGAGCCTCATGCAGGCGGATTTAATATCTGTATATGTTGACACAGTAGATTCCATTCAATAGGATTTTTTTTTCATTTAATTTGAGGGCCAGGGGAGTTCATTCTGGTGTCCCAGTCCACAGCATTAATTTGTAAAGAGAAAAGCACTTTGTGCTGAAACAGAAGAGAATAGTTTTGTGGCAAAATATTTCAGCTCAAACCCCAAACTTGGAGAAAGCATGTGCATGGAGGAATGTGGGTAGGGAAATGTTCCAGATAGTGCAGCACAAGCGAAACAGATTTCTTTCAGTTGTGGAGAACCACAGAGTGGAAACAGAAAGGTAAATCATTATTTGAAAAGTTTTCCTTTTCTAAGAAGAGGACAGAAAAGCTTGGATCACACTATAAACTTCACAGCATGCACCTTCATTTCTTTTAATTCCACTTGGAGAAAAAGGAGAGGAGAATAAAGGGTAATTGTAAACTTGGTCATAAAAAGGGTTAAAAATGGCTCCAAGTTAAATCCTCCAGATATTGTGCTCCCTGTTGTGCTTGCAATTTTGGACAATTACTGTTCATTAAGAACACATCTCTCCTAAAGCCAGCTGGCACTAGAGGAATCAGATATTTCATGAGGTAGACAGGGCCTACCTCCTTTGAAGTTCCTTTATGCGAACCATCATGTTGAGGTGTCCTTGGGAGTACTGCTCAATCACGTCACGGACGTCGTACGGCTTCCGAGCTTGCTGGGAAAGGAGGCAGGCAGCGAGTTGAAAGGTGAGCATTGGCCAAACTGGATTTCTACTTCAGACAGGCCTTCATTTTATTTTTTTATCTGCCCATTTGCCTGCCATTTTGCAACAGTTGTTGTAATGAATAAAAAAAAAAAAAGAAACGCAGCCGTTGTGGGAGTGAATATTTGTTGTGGAGACGGAGCCAAATGATTCCCATTACTGTCAGTTAGAGTCATGTCTTCATGTTACTCCATACTGAGCAAAATATTAGCCCTTCACAGTGTATTTGGGAAAGACAAACCCAAGATGGATAATTTATCTGGGACTCCCATGTGCAGTATCTCCTGGCTCATTCCAAAGCCATGTGTTAATCATAATGTCAGGGGACTGAACCCCAGGGATTGGCCCAATTCAGAGCACTTGGACCCAGAATCAAACATCTCTGAAGACCAGAGATGTCTGGTGACAGAAATATTGCTGCTTGAGGAACAGGGAAGACAGATGCTCTGCATAAGTCAGGAGACTGCCGCACATGCGTTTTGTTTGTCATCCTTTGTCTTTTATGATCCCTTTGAGATCAGAAAAAAAGGTGCAATTAAAATAAAAAAGGACACATAAAAAATTGCATGAGAGTGAAAACACTCCCACCTGCCCAGCTATATTCCCATCCTAGTGAGAATCCAGGTGCTTCTGCCAAGCTCTGGTTTCTTGCTGCAACTACTGTGGCCAAATTTCAAAACAAGTCTGGAGAATTTGCAGAAAGTGATGTGGTTATGAAGAGTGCAGCACGGTGAAATTTTAGCAAGTAAAATCTATGTGTGTGGGGAGGTATCAATGCAAATCATGGCCTGTTGGAAAGACCAGCATTTTGAGAACCCTTATGGGAAATGTGGGGCAAAATGTCTCCCTTTTTGGCTCTGACTCAAGAAAAGAAGGGGGAGAGAAAAAAAGCAAAGGTAAACTGCAAATCTAGTAATTGAAAATTACTGAAAACAGCTCATTAGTCATCTTGTTGTCTGTTTGCACTCTGTCACAGCCTCAGCCAGAGCCATTAGCATGCACCACTGCACACATGCATTGAACACCTACAGTATGTGCTGGAGTCATGCTTGGAAGGCTGCCACACAATCCTAGAAATTTCAAATGAAAGCATGGAACTGGAATGGAAACGAATCCTGTGAAGTGGATGAAGAAGCAAGAGCTCTTCGTGACAAAATGCCTTCCCTGCACACAGCACTTACCTGCACCAATACTTTCAGAAGAGTTGTGGCTTTAAAGGTGTGTGTGTGTGTGCATTTGAGTGCATTTGGGAGCAGAAGCTTTGTGGGGGAGAGAGGTTTCAGCTTTCAGCTTATCGTTCGGTTTTTGGTCGGGTGTTTTTTCTCCCCCTTCCCCAGCTCCACATTTTGCAGACGCTGACACATCACTATTTCTGGCCAGAAAAGCAGCCTATTGTCTTCACCCCGAGAAGCAATGCCAGTATCACTCTTTAGATGGACTAGGGGGGGTGCCTGGAGAGCATTTTGGCTAAATCCTGTGTCCTTTCCTTTAAACACTCTCTATTTAAACACCATGCATGGCACAGAGCCTGGATGTGCTGGGGAGCCTTTCCCTCCCCTCTCCCCAACGAGCTACTATGTGCATAATTAATTCTACTCATTCCCAGTGAAATTTCTTTTCCCCCTCAAAAGAAGTCCTCTGACAGTTATCCCTTTTACCAAACCATCAGCTCCTACAGTTGCAAAGTGCTGCAATCTGCCTGAGTCCTCTCTGAAGCTGAGTAAAAAAATCCCTCCAGCTTTCACCACTTTCTCCTCCTCTTTTTCCATAAAGATTTAGATCTGGGCATCTTATGTCCTGCCAAACTTTGGCACAATCCCCTGTCATGTTTTTATTAGGAAATGCTGGAATGATACAGCTGAAGCCAGGAGGTAACAGGCTTTCAGAGAAGTGTGGTAAATGCAGCACTTGAACAACTCCTTTGACTTTCATTCCGTTCATAATCCCAAATCCTGGCCATTTCAGCACAATATTCCACATTCAGCATGCAAAACTAAATAATATTACCCAACTTTGAACTACCAAAATCTAATTAGCATGGGGAGTTCTATAAATTCTTCTTCATGGCCCCAAGAAAGGAAGGAACAAAAGATTATTCCTTCTTCTTCTTCTACCCTGTCACTGACTCACAGAATTCTCTCCACAAATTGATGAAATTCAGTTTTTAAGGTTTGGCAGGACTGCCACTAGCTGACAGCTCCAGAAAATTAGACCTGTAGTGGTTTGAAATATCCACTTTATAAAGTTTATAAACTATCCAGTTTATAAACTCATTTATAAACTGATTTTAATTTACAGAACTAGTGTCCCTATTTTCTTCTTATTTTCTTTCTTCTTTTTTTTTTTTTTTTTTTATTTCCCATAGTGTTTATCTCTCTGGTATGTTTACAATATAATCCTGCTCTCCTGTTTTTTGCTGAGTTTAACAAACTGACTTCTCCTAGTCTTCTTTCAAAAGGTAGGGTTATCTGAAGATACATGTTTGCATGGGATTGGGAAATATATAAAATGTTCTATCTGCCCCAGTTTAGAGTCTTTTGAATGCTGGGACTTTATCTCAGGCTTCTATCCTCTATACTTCTATGCATTTAAGTGCTCAGCTCTAATCAAACTTCCCTGAAATGTAGTTTTTTTGATTTATTTTCTTAAAACCTCTTCAAAAGGATTATGAAAGGCCATTAACTTGCAGAGCACCCTCTTGAACAAAAAAAAGCCTGAACCTTGAGATGGAAATAATGAGGGCTTTGAAAATCAGTCCAGAAGTTAATTTTTCATTTCCATGGCATTTCCAGCCCATGGATGATGAGAATGATGATCTCAGGATCACATCCCAAATAAGATTTATCATAAAAAATCTCACTAAACAGGCAAAATGAAACTGTATTTTTCAATGCAGCACATTCAGTTTGAGCACTTTGTAACCTGATTGAGAAAATTAACTGAACACTTTACAAAGACAGCAAATTGCCAGACAGTAGATGCTCCACAGTTTTATAAGACATGGCCTATGAGGTCCCTTTCTGGGAAATAAATTTGGAAATGTGAGTCACACCTGGGAAGGCAACTTTGCACCCACAGTACTTGTCAGTGAAGCCTATTGATCTGTCAGCCATACACAGCACAGGACTGAACATTCCCTAATTGATCAGATGATTGATAACATTCTTGTTATGATCAGTATTTTTGCAGACACCCTGACAGAGGTTTTTTTATCCCAACACCAGTGTTTTCTTCACTTCTGCTAGTGGATGGGTAAGTATTGGTCAGTTAAACAAGCAGAAGGCCAAAAAAAAGGTACAGTAAAAAAAGACAAGTAAAAATAATGGTGCTGACTTCTCAAAGTCAGAGGTTTGTAGCATACTACATCCATGGATCACTGATGTTAAAAAATCCACAAAAGGTGGCCCAAGAACCCCAAAAACACCTTTGACTTGTTCCAACCACCTTCACCAAGCCAAGTCCCTTCTGAGAGTGCCTTTGATGTCCTGCGAGCTCACGAGATGCACTTGGGATTAATCCTGCTGCTTACCTGAAATTTCCTTCTGGCCACAAAATACTGCATCCTCCTGATGACTTTCACAGCTGTTCTGTGTGCTTCAGTCAGTCTGCCAAGGAACACAAACACAGACAGACATCAGCTGGAGGGGGGCAGGAGGGAGGAAAAATGTCTCAATGGAAGATGTTGACTCCGAGCACCGAAATGTACAACTGTGTTTTATCTTTACAATGCAAAACTGCAGTGTAGCAAGCTGTGAGTGTGTGGATGCTTTGTTCTGCTGCTTTGCCTTCCTGCAAATTGTGGTTCTAAGTATTCAAAACTGATAAGTGAGACAATGAAAGCAGGTGTACAAAGATAATACATGTGGAAGGGATTAGACAGGATTACTGTCAATGCACACAACTGGCATCAGTTTGAAGAATATTAAATGTTTTTAGAACCATGACTGCATTCCTTATTTTGCATTTACTGAGTGCTTGCCCATGAGCTCTGTTGCACAGAAATTAAGTCCTTCAAAAATTACTTTGAAGGAGAGAAAAATCAAAGTGTCCTAAAAAAAAGTAAATAAAAATGAACACAACACATCCTCTCAGCACATGTGTGTGTGTGTCTGTACTGGTATCCAAACACAGAATTAGACATTTTATAACTCAGCTGGATCACTTCACCTAAAATATCCTGCATTTGCAGAACATTAATTGTGCCACTTGGCAGGCAATTAATTACCACACCTCCTCTTTATGGTGAATTTTGGCAGGGTAGAGAGAAAGCAGAAACATGGTAATTATAATATTTTCCTGAAGGACTGACTTCTGCCCCATGGACTCCTTTATTCATTCAAAACAAGTGAACTAAAGAAAACAAAATTTTCTTTCTAAGGAAGTTGTATTGTTGGGAAATCTATGTTTTATATGGACATCATCCTTGACATGTGATGATAATCTCAGGAAAGCTTTCCAGCAAGAATCTCCTGAAAACACAATCTGCTGCTTATTCCCAATGTGTCTGGCTGGGGAAAAGGAAGTATTGGCTTGACCACCTACTTGGGTGCCACAGTTTAGAGACAAAGTCTTTAAAAAGTGGAAAGGTTACAGTGGGTTATTTCAAATTGAGGGAAATAAAAGTTAAACAAGCAGGGACTGTGTTGTAAGAATTAGCATACTAATTCATTTTTATAATTATTCTTTGGGGAAAACAGTGCTTATCCTAGAATATGCTGAGCTGGAAGGGATCCATCAGGATCACTGAGTCCAACTCCTGGTACCCCAATAATCCCACCCTGTGCCTTAGAGCTTCTGACTGAGTGAAGATGCCATAGCCACAGGCTTTTAAAATAAGTTTTCAGTAGCTTTTCCTTGCTCTTTCCACTTCCAAGTCCCAGAATAACATTAAATACATGCATAAATAGCTGTCTGTCCTGCCTATATGCCCATATTTCATTTATCTGTGTATATCCATGCAGATGTCCACATAAATACACTCACACATGCAAACACACAGGAGACAAAGCAGGGTGAGCATGACTGAAGAACTACCTTTGTTGCACACTATCAGCAGCACTGCTGAGGAGAATCTTTACATTTGTGCAAGCCCATCAAGGGGATTTCAGGAGTGCCACTGACGAGCTAGCAGCAGTTTAGCCTGCAGGACCTTTATTATGGTGGAAAAAAAGCTCTCAGCTTGACATGCAGGGCTCCAGCTGAGCTCCTGTGACTGCTGACTAGAACAGAGATGACATTCTGCTTGCAAATGGCACAGAATTGATAGAGAAATCCTTGTCAGCCCCTACAACTATTTTGTTTTTAATAACCACAAAAGAATCACAGTTTAAGGTTTAGGGGTTAGCCTACCTCCCTTGTGTAGCAGTTAAGATAAAAACTTGAAATTATCCCCTAGAAATAAATGATGTGAAATTTCATATGTATACTTGGGTTTTTTTTTATTAGGCTAATCCATATGAGATGGTTCAGGCACTGTTTAAACAGGCTTAAATAGACAAGTTTAAAGAAGTCAGAGATGGAACCAAACCAAGGCAGTAATTTCATCCTAATTCCCCCCTTCAGCACAAATCAGGGCTACAGAACTTTTTCCATTGTGTTATCAAACCGAAGTTTTCAAAACAATGAGACTGAACTCTTGGGACTTGATGCACAGCTGAACAGGCCTCATTTTTAGAGAGAAAAGTAATTTATTTGTCAAAGACAGCTAAGAAGGTCACCCAACTATCATTCCAGAGCACTCGATATCATCGTGTTCCAATTGGCAAAACTCACACCAGTCTCATTGGGAGAAAATTCTGAAATAGAAGTGACTGCTCAGATTTGATGGTCACAGAAATGTGTGAAACCTGACTTTGATGGAAAAATAGCATTAAAAGGTCCAAATCCATCGACTGAGACATTTGGATAAGTCATCTTAAGTGCCCCAATAAATCCCTAGGGAGCACAGCAGCTCCAGATGAGATAAATTCCTGCTCTGTACAGTAATCAGAACTATCCTCCTGATGGGAGGTTGGGGCAGTGTGGCCGTGATCCTAAACATTTTTTTGAGATTTTAGCTGATTTTCATAGGTTTCTGACCACTAATGCCCATAATGGATAATTACAACTACTACTGACCAGTTTACATTTGTCCTCGAATGCAGCCCAACATATCTACCCTGCTAAACCTTGTCTTTTATCCCAAACCCCTGGATTGGGCAAAACTCTTTCAGGCTTGAAGGTGGGTCATGTGCCAAAACTCTTTCAGGCTTGAAGGTTTCTGTCATGTGCCAGAAACACCCACCAGGAGAGAACAAATGGTCAGAGATGCTCAGGGCCCTGCTTTGGCAGGGCTCAGCAGGAGCACAGCACCACTTGCAGCAAATCTCCCAGGTATTTTAGGATAAGCAGCTGATGAAACAACAGCCTGAGGGGGGTGTGACTGACCCCACATTTGCACACTCTTTCCATGTGGCATTTTCTACAACAATACAGAAAGGGACAGATCTACGCAGGGATTGTGGTTTCTAACTCCCTCTGGGGTGAGGATTTAACTCCTTTCATAGCCTGGCTCCCAAATAGCAGGACCTGAGCCCTTGCTCTGGGCAGGAACAGGAATGGGAGGGTGCCCACACCTCTGTCCCTACAGAGCAGCCAAACCCTCCTTCCTCTGTGCACCAGAGGGCAGTGGCACACACACACACACAAGGAGATGCTTTCCAGCACATTCAAACATTTAACTATTTTTTAAAATCTACCCAGAAACCCAAGCTTAAGCTCTCCTCATAAGGATGGAGTCCACACTGAGGGGGGTGGGTGTTTAGTATTGGGTGTGTTGTTTTGTCTGTATGTTATGCTCAAAAGAATATAATTTGAGCTTTATTGGCACACAATTCCATGCTTTCCCATCTTTTAACTAAAACAACGGGAAATAACGTTTTGTCAAAACCCTCCCTTAAAACACTTTGTAAAGGAGAACAAAATGAAATTTGAACAGAAGTGATCTGGCTTTGGGAAAGTTATGAGCACATAAATTCATAATTGAAGCTTGCAAACATCTGTAACTATAATGGATACCATGAAATGTCTATTGAAATAACATATCCTTGGATCCATAAATGGTACTGACATCATCTCAACTGTGTCTTCAAAAGGACCCAAGGCAGTATGTGCTCCTTACCTCTCTGCTCAAGGGTTTCTCAGCAGGATGCTCAATTTTAAAAGGGCTCACAACTATCCTAAATTACAAGGAGTTGTTCCTAGTCTGGCTCCTGGGCCGTGCCTGTGGTAGGGCAGGGAGGAAGGGGAGTGGGTGGTGGTCCTGGATCATGGATGTTCACACAGCCCCCACCCTGGGGGGATGCTCGGGATCACTTGGCAGCTACTCTGGAAGGGCTGGGGAAGGGGACTGGCTCAGCATCCCCCCTGCAGGTTCTGGCTATGCCTGTGTGGGTGCAGAGCCTGGTGGGACAGCCCAAGGGCCACTGCAGGCTGGGCTTGCTCCTCTGCTCAGGACTCAGACAGCACTGAAAGGCATCATTTTCAGCTAAAACACTTGCATGTATTTAAGACTGCCTTTTTTTTTTTTTTTTTAACTGCAGGAAGGCTGTAGCTTCAGCCAAAGAAGCTGAGCGTTTCATTTTTTGTTGGAAATAATTGAACCAGAGGAGAAAATAGAGATGATGAAATCCAAAACAACTGTAAAAACTATCCCACAGGGATGTTTTTATAATCTTTCTTTGATATGGCATTCTCTTTGTTAAAAGCTGGTGTTGACCAGTTCAGATGTACTCTTTTTCTTCTTCTGTATGGAGTCTGATAACTTCCAGCCTAATGTGCTTTGGAGCAGTCAGGGAATATTTCAAGTGAAAAAAGATACCTAAATGGACCCTAAAGCCAGGCAGAGTTACAACTATTGCAGGCCATGCTGAGGTACAGCTCAAGTCTCCAAACAAGCCCGTTATCAGTGGGATGTATTTTCAGTCCAGCAGCATTTTTTCATCATTAGAGTTGACTTCAGTGTAGGGATCAGGGAAGGGACTCTGCCCAGGCTGGGCTGCAGGGTGGCTGCAGACAGTGGAATGTGCATTCCACACTGGTTTTCCTGAAGTTTATTCAGGTGTCATCAATTAGAGGAGTTATTCAGTGTAACATCATGAGCTGTGGAAAACAAAGGCCACTTCAGCAAGGCCAGTTATAGATCTCTGTCCCAATTTGCAAAGCTGGTTTGAGGATACATGCTCACAGTGCGTGGGTTACTGCTGAGCTTCATTCATTCGTCAGGTTTTCATTGCTTAGCAGGAAAATACACACAGAGTCAAACTAACTCTGTTTTGATACTGGTCCCTGGATGGTTGGTAACTCCTGCCCAGAGTAACATACAGCATCATCTGCTCTGGAGCTGTCCACTTGGCATTAGTTGCTAAGACAGCACAAACTAGATCAGTGATGGCAACTGAAATGTACAGAAGTTACTTGAGAACTCAGCCCTCCATCTGCCTTTTTGCTTTCTCATCACATTTGTTTAAGATTATTCACTTTCCAGCTCTGTTTCTGGGAAGAACATTGATTCCTAGTCTGAACTTTTAATTTTTTTCCATGGGCAATTATCTCAAATGGGCTGATATTTTATTGGTAAAATTTAAAGGACATCTTATTTGCATGGAAAACAAGGGACAAGAAGGGTGGGAGCAGGGAAATCAGAAAGGAGACAAAATTAGAGAGCTTTTTGCAGGCAGATGCAGCAGTTGGTCCATATGAAGTCACACATACAATGTGGACCTTCTATTGCTCGGGAAAATGGTTCTCATCACAAGGGAAAGGATCTTATATAAAGTGGTTTTAAAACTAAAGGAAGCTGCAATATCGAAATTAAAAAAAAACCACCTTCCCTATAAATG
The DNA here is from genome assembly GCF_901933205.1 of Camarhynchus parvulus. NCBI lineage: Eukaryota > Metazoa > Chordata > Aves > Passeriformes > Thraupidae > Camarhynchus > Camarhynchus parvulus. The sequence continues at coordinate 8,413,347 of NC_044586.1, forward strand.
AAAATATTATTGCCTTCAGCTAAGCCAAGCCAGACAAAATGCCTTGAGCCTTTTAAACCACAGGAGTTAAGAGAAGGTTGCAGCTTGAGCCTGACATGCAAACACCTGGAACTGTCAGGCAATGATCCTGATTCCAGAGCTCATCCCAGGCCAGGAGCAGCAGAGAAGTACAACAGAAATATAACACGAGAGGTTTCCAGTCTTGTAATATTTCATCAAAGCCTTGTAAAGAACAGACACTTCTGGAGCATTTCCACCCCTTACATGATGGAAATTATATAAGATGCTATTTGCACTGAAACCTGAGGGAACATTTCAGAAGATTTTGGCACAACTTTACTTTTCCCTTTATTCCTAATCACCACTCCACCTTAAATCTACCTCACCTCTATTGTAACTATATCCTCACCTGAACCTTTTCAAGCCTGTGTTTGGCTCAAAGCTACAAATAAATTAGGATTGGCTTCTCTCAGAACAGAGCAGCCTGCAGGCCTATTTGGCTCAACCAGGCTCTGCTGACAGCCTGAGTTTGTGAAGGAATGCTGCAGACTCTGCAAATCCCTCCTCTGCAGGTACAGTCCTGGGTAGGAAAGAGTACAGAAGTGAGAGAGTACAGCTTGTGAGGGGCTCCTTTCTGGCTGTTTTGCTGAAGATTTTGTGGCATTTGCTGTCTTCACCCACCCACTCATCCCTCATACACTGCTGCCTCTGAATTCCTTCCAGAACACAGCTGCCTCTACTTCTACCTGCCCCTCTAACCTGACCTTCCCTGAAGTGAAGGGGAAAGAAAGCAGATTTCCTACAGCAGGGAATTTAGGGGCAGGGAAGACAGGACAACAACTCTGAGGGCAAACTGCCAGAAGAAGAAGAACTAGGACATGTTTAGAGGCAACAACAATATATTGGCAAAGGAAACACCACTGAGAGAAGCAGCAGCATAGTGTGATTTCTTCATGTTGTCAGGAAACAGAATAAAGTAACCAAAAGCTCCTGAAAATGCTCAGAGGTGGATGTGACCTGCTCACTGAATGTGATTTCATGAAGAAGAAAAGCCCCTGAACTTGGAGTTGTTTTTCTCAACTGCAGACAGTTGGAGTTTTCAGTTACAAGTTTGTTCTGTAATATTACAAAGTGGGTTTATTGAGAAAGTGGGAGAAAAGCACTGTGTTAGTCCCCTGCTAATTAAAATGCATAATTAAAATGAGTAATTAAGCTTACTACAGAATGCTCTTGTGTCTGGGAGCCCAACTGCCCTTGGACAACAACTCATCTGCTGAACTGTCTCTGAGAATTAAAGTAGCCATTGGATACTGTGGTTACATCTTTCCTCTATTTTTTGTTGGCAGCAAAATAAAAGTCTCTGGTCTCTTTTCTGCCATTTTATTTCTTCTATTCTTGCGATGTCAGAACAAACGAGATGATGTCATAGGAATGTCTTTTCAGTGTGGAAATGCAAACACAGAAAGATTTTCTTTTTTCTTTTTTTTCTTTTTTTTTTTCTGAGCAAACAGCTTCTAGAAATTGCCACAATAACTTCCTGTGTTAGCTCTGACCATCACTACTGCTGGTCCCAGGATAGGTGAAATGCTCCTGTCTCCATGCCAGCTCTCATTTGCTTGGAAAACACCCTTAAGCCACAAACCCCTTCTTGGGATGTGGACAGATACTGGCAGATAATGACATGTTTTTATCCCACATACTACAATATTTACTGATCCTAGCAGCTAAATAATTTATTTTTTTTTAATTCTCTCTCCTTAATACTTGTTCTTCATCAATTCATCTTTTAAAAATGCCTACAAACCATCTAGCTGCTAACAGACACTGCAGAGACAGCCATCACCAAGTCCAAACAACTTCCTAGAGACACCTTTCTGGAATCTGAATAGCCTTCACATCTGTGCAGCACAGGAATGGGATGGCCTTATTCCATAAGTTCTGGTTTGCTCACTTTAAAAAAAATGCCACAACCAAAATTAATGAACTTAAGGACTTCATTTTCCTCCTCTCTGTATTCAGCATTTATGGGAACAACGTGGTGTTGTTAATATACACCAATGACTGAGCGCTGTATTTATGCCTCAATGATTTTCTGTCATGAGAATATAATGCCTGGCAAAGACTGATTCTCTGAAATACCAGTTTGTTTGGGGTCATTAATCTTAATTCCTATCTTGCCTGAATAGGAACTGGATAACAGTCAAGTCAGGGAATAGTTCTGAGAATTAAAACTTCAATGCCTTTTGGGCTGCCCAAGGCTTCATATTTCTTTTAAAAAATATGAAATTAATTAATGAGCACCAAGTGCTAGGGAGAGACCCTGTGGAATAACCCAAAATGCTTCTTGTGGTTTTAAAAAACAAAAAACCAGTGGCTTTTGGCAGGATCTTTCCTTAGTAGTTCTTGTGATTTAGTAGTTGCAGCAGGGGCTATGGAAACACAACTCCTGGTTTCTTGAACTGATTGATGTGACTGGCCTCTGGGTTTCCGGGTGATCTTGTTCAAGTTCTTTTACCTGGCTGTGCTCTAGTTTATATGTCTATAAAATAGGTGTGAAACCTGTCTAACTCATGGAGCTGCCATGGGGATTTTAAGGCAATTAGCAGTCCCAAATGAAGTCGTAATTTATTAATAGAATGAGTCAGCAGGAAAAAGGAAAGAAAAAGAGTAGTGACAATATGTTTATCCCTTAATGGTGATAAGAAACAAGGGATACTGGTCTGCAGCTTGGGATAAACTGCCAAGTTGCTGAGCCCTGAGCAGAGGCTGTTTTCCAAAGCATTCTCCCCTCTCTACCTACCCTGCTCCTCCTCTGAGCACCTGAGCAATCCATGCAGGAATCAGTTCCTTGTTCACCAGAACCTGGCAGTGCAAGACACCCCCAGCAGCAGAAGCCACACAGGACCATTAGATCATAAATGTGACCTGCTCAACAGTGCAGGGGATTGCATTTCACACAGCTGCCCTTACCCTGAGCCAAAACCCTTGTGTAGGACTAAAGTAACTTTCCAGAAAGGCAACTGGCCTTGATAGAAAGACCTTTATATACTGTTAAAAATTGCCTTATTTTTTATTTAAATTTGTCAGTATTCAGCTTCTAGGCTCCTCTCTCCAACTGGAGTAGCAGAGCAATTTTAGCCTTTTCCAGGCCTATCTTTATTCCAGGGACCTTCAGGGGTGCCAGATGCACTGCCCATGGCCTGGCAGGGAAACCAGGCTCTGGTGTGGGGAAGAGAGAGTACAGTACTTCTCTCAGTGGAATTGCAAGGGGAGACTGAAATCCTACTTTTTTTTTTTCATTATTTTTCTGCCTGTGGTTTGAATCGTGCTACCAGTAATTACAGAGATTCATAATGGAAATGGAAATGGAAATGCTTAGACTGGCTAGAATGGAGAATGAATGGGAAGGTCTATGTGTGGAAATGTTAGAAAGGGAACACCAGCACAAAAAGCCCTGTGAGGGTGGCAGGTGCATGAACATCACAGCATAATTAAGATCAACTTTTGAAAATACTCAGCTCAGGAACACAAATGAACAGGTTCAGTCAGAACTGAAAAAGGCCACTAAGAGGTGATGGTAGGACAGTACAGAACAGGGCTGAAGTTTTTAGACACTCTGGTAAGAAGACAGAGTAGAGGAAATAAACCCTAATCATTCCCAGAGGTGTCAGAGCACAGAGGAAATCAAAGATCCTGGTCACTGTCAGCTCCCAAAGGCAAAAAAGGTTTGGTGGCACCTGGGATCCTGAGGATGTCCCAGCACAAGGACTCAGCAGAGCATTACATGGCCCTCCACACAATGGCAAGAAATCCTGAGCATCCCACCTGGATGCTGAGCTGGGACAAAGGCTGGGGGATACACAGAATGGTGTTTGTGAGTACCTGGTAATGGGATGTGAATGGCTGAAACTTGCCATCTTCAAAGAAAATTACTTTGTCCTCCGCTAATGTTTGGTTTCAAGCATTGGGACACAACCATCAGTTTATACCAGCAGAAAAGCCCCTTGAAAACTGGTTCTCAAAGGGATCTCCTATTTGATCACTTGCAGATTTGCCTTTTCAAGGTCTTCTCAAACCCACAGATATCCTCACAAGGTCCATGCAAACTTCCATCACAACCCAGTTTGAGCTCCAATGCCAGTTTCTACAAACCCCTGCTCCAAGAAAGGATATTGCTTTGCCACTGGAGGAACTGCCATTTCAAATCCAGACAAAAATCATGTATCTTTAAAAAGAAAAAAAATTAGTGTGCTTGAACTATTTTGCAGACAACAGTGATCATAGTCATAGAACCTCAGAGGGAACTTTACGTGGCCACAGACACGTATTATTTTTCCACCCTGTATTTCATGTAAGAACATGCATAAAAATCTTACAGGTCTCACTTGCCTAATACTGAAAATATGCAGTACTTATCAATAGTTTACAATAGAAATAAATATCTTGTGAAGAATTGCAAGCATCACTTGTGAAAACAATCACTGAAACCAGAAGTTTTGCTGAGCTGCTTATTTCAAGAGATTTCACTTTGTCATTGAGAAACTTCTTTCTGTTCAGAGATTGTGCATTTTTTCTTTACTTTAAGGAAAAGATGCTATCTCTTGGCATTTTTATTTTTCTGGCAGACCTTTAGCTCAGCCAGTGGATGAACAGAAGGAAAGTGTTCGTATATTAATTGCTTGTGACTTACTATTAAAGAACAGGAAAAATTCTGTTTTCAATGTAAGTGAGGAAATCTGTGCCTCCGTGCTCTGGGGAATTCTGATTTTCCTGTCTTTGTTTCCATCCTAACACAAAGGAAAAATACTTTAAAAGTCATTACGAAACAAAAGATTCTGAAAGCATTTGAACCTGAAATGATAATATGCTTCAATTTTCTCCCCTTCATTTTAAATGCACTTTTGATTAAAAAAAGAAATATTTTATCCTCTTATAAAATGAATACATTTTATCTGGTTTATGCCCTTTCCCCTCCCCGTAACTAGGACTCTTCCCTGCAGACAGACCCTGCACTGCATCATCTGGTGCAGAATGAAGACCACATGTCTCAGAGAAGATGTAAGCTGGTTTACAGGATACTACTGAAGAATGCCATAGCCATGCTATGAATCCCATGAAACAGCAAATTATCCTGGGAAGACTCAGTTCAAATAATGAAATGGACTTTGACAATTTTCCACTAATAACAATGTCCTGAATTCTGCTTGCATCAAAAGAGTTTTGTTTTCACTTCTCTGTTACAAAATTAAATTCATAAAACTTCCACTGCCCGTCTAAGTTTTGCCATGGAAAAAGTCCATTTTAAAGTGTTTTTTTCCCCGTCTTTTGAAAGATCATCAGCTCTTTTTTCATGGAAAGTTATTAGCAAATGAGTATCTGATAGAAGTAAAAGATAGCCATTTACTATGAAGTGCAGGAGGTGAGCTAATTAGCAGGAAAATGGCTATTAGTGCTTCAAAGTCTCAACCTTTGGGGTTTTGATTTTTTTGTGTGTGTTTTGTTTGGGTTTTTTTAATTGGGCCGTGAGGATGCCAGTACTTCATTCAAAAGTGTTTCTAAATAATTATGCACTCATTAAGGTGGCTAACCACCTGAATTGCTGTAATTAGAACACTTGATATAAACAATTAATTATGTTAGCACTGCTGAAAGCTGTTTTTAAGATCTAGATACAGAAATATGTTCAAACAAAGAAAACCCCAAATCACAAGGGGATCTTTATTTCATTTGACACATGCCCACTGATTGTTCTCTGACAACAATCCTCTTGGAAGCCCTGTGTAAGAATGAAATAAAAACTGGGAATGATGCTATCAGGACTCCCACTGAAATGGAATTATTTTCTTTATCCAAGGAACTGATATATAGAAATTTTCTCAAATCAGTTTTATCTTCTCCTGGAGCAACTGGCTTTATTCTGGATGTGAAGGAACTGCAGAGATGATGCAGCAGCTCAAGCATTCACTTACTCAAGCCCAAAATTTCAGTGCTCCAAAAAGTGAAATAGGTCATGACCCTCTGTACATTTGGAGCTCAAGTAAGAATGTTCTTCTTTCCCTCTAATTTAATTCTCTTACACACAAGTTTCCCAGCATTCTGCTGTCCTCCAACAAGTCCTCACAACACTGAGCTGGCTTGATAATGAATTACAGGTGTAGTTTTCTAAAAGTTCACAAAACTATATAAACTTCAACCCCATTCCTAAGGAGCTTGACAAAATTTATCTTTTTGCTTGGCTATTATGCAAAATGAAACTATGCAAAATCTCAGGTTTGGCATGGATACGAAACAAAACCACTTGAAAGGCTGCAAATTAAAGTGAATTTTCTTTGACAATTTCAGTTTGCCCAAACATGAAACTCAAAGGAAACCTCAGGGCAGAAGTGCAAACCAGAACAGATCGAAATCAACAGACGTTTACACAACATTCCATGAATCAAAGGTACCTGACTTCAAATGACACCAAGCAGAGGCTGACAAAACAGGAATCAGACAGGAACAGTTTTGAGCATTATCTACTTCACATTTAACAAAACAATTCATCTCTCCTATTACCAGTCCTCTAACCATGAAGACCCATAATCTCAAGTTTTAAACTCTTTTCCCAATCTCCTATTGTCATCACTTCAATCTTTCTCAAGTTTTCAAGCCTCATGCTGTGAGAACTACCAGGGAAATAAAACCATTTTATTCTACCCAAACCCATCTTTAAAAGTGTTCTCTGTAGAATAATCACCTGTACTGGTGAACCTGTTGAGTCTGAGTGATAACTGATAATTTCCCTGAATTATAAAGTGTCATCAAGATAACTGATAATGGACAATTACAGACTATGGAGACTCTTGAAAATGCACAGGAAATTTTAAAAAATATATCATCCCTGTGTGTTGTTTTTCAGATACCTCATCTTGGGTTTTGAAACTGCAGTTTCCATTCCTGGCAGCTGTAAAGTTAAACCCTGGAAGTGTTTACACACCTCCCCTACACCTTCCAAAATAGCTCTTTAATGGAAGTACCTAGGGAATGGGGAACTAGTTAACTTTCCAAATGACTGAGGAAAAATACTTGCATAGGCCAAGATCTGTTCAGAATTAATGAAGGGCTTGATTCTGCAAACCCACATCCAAGTAATTCTGTACATGAGTTATTTCCCTGAGAGCAGAGGCTGTGGATAGATATCAAACCATATTCAAAATTAAAGTTTGCAACATGGCAGCCCAATTATGCAATTAAAAGTGGTGTTCAGGGAGTGTTCTTCAGTTATTTATCCTCATTATTTCTGCATGATTTTATTGCATATTTTCATATTGCTCAGAAGAAAATAGGGCACTTTGGAGACACACATACATGTATAAAACACCACATTTAATTCACTTCCATGAGTTAAGCTCTTTGGTGAATTTCAGAAAATAATTAAACATGCACTAAAGTATATGCAAAGTTCTAGGTTGTGAGCATAAATATGGAAAAATACAAACCTTATTTATGAGCTCAAAATAATCTCTCAAGAGTGATTTAGCCATAGTTTTAATAGCATGAAAATGACTAATTTAAGGTCAGGAGTAATTTAGTTTTGACTGACTTGGCAATCCTTTGTTCTCTGGGTCATGTAAGTGTTGAGTAAATTATAAACCTGTAATTCTATCCCGAGGTCAAGGAACTTCAGAACTGATTTGATATATTGGTCTCCTGGAAAGTTCTTCCAAGGCCAGTACCCCCTAAACTGTGTTTATGAGTTGACTGCATTAATAACTGATAGAGTCATATAATATTAGCAGAAGTGAAATATACCCTTAAAAAGAAGAGCTCAAATTGGGATTTTTGAATGAGAGGCAAATCAGATATATCTGTGAGAAGTCAAGTTTCTACACAGCACTGAAAAAAACAAACATAACTGAGAAAAGGTGTTCAGGAAGAGAACCAGACTGATTATTCTTGTGAACATTACATGGGATAATTCTGTGTTTGTGAAGCAAAACTTTACATTCATATCTTACATGGGGCAAAAATAAACAAGCCATCAACTACTTTTACAGACTATGTCAGAAGCATAAATACATTTAAAAAAATAAGCAACTGCTCATTTAATGCAGGCTTTGCTCTATCCCATAACACTTGCCATTGAAAGTCTGAAATGGGATGTCAAATGAGATGTTTTCCATTCAAGAATTAAGTGTGCATTATAGCAGCACTTCTTAATTTGGAACCTTTTTATGTTTCCAAATCAAAGCCATCTCACTGCTAAAGAAATATACTGTAAAGCCCAGACAAAGAGCCTGGACTATTCTTTCATCATCAGGCAAAAATTAAAGTTAATGGTCCTCAAAGTGTTTAGGGCTATTTCTTTTGCCCAACATCACAGTACTTATTAGTAAGAGGTATACTCAGATTACTCTGTTCAGTTCTGATTTAAAAGAAACTCAATAGTAATCTGAAATCTTGAAATCCTTAAGAATAACCTGTTGTTAAACTTGAGCACTCCTGTGAAAAATCAGAATTAGGTTCCCCCCACCTCCAAAGCCGGTAGACTTCGTATTGACATTAATATCTCCTGGTAACAATGAATATTTCTCCTGGACAGTCCTTTCAAATTCCTAGCAAGAGCACTAACTTCACTTTTACTCTATAAAAATCCAACAGCTGGTTAGATTAACCAGCCATAAATACACATCCCGGTTAAAGAAACAATCAGCACCAGAATTAAAACTCCTCAGCCTCTTCCCACAGTGGGTTACAGCGTTTGACTTGGTCATACAGTAAGACACACTTTGAAAAGTGGCATTATATTGTTGACAGTATTTCAGGCTTCTTCCAGCTCCTGTCCCTGGTCCCAGAGAGCAGAGCTCAGGGCCTGCCCCTCCTGTTCCCCTCAGCAGAAGCTGTGACTGCCATGTCTGCCCTCAGCCTCCTCCAGCTGAACAGACCAAGTGCCCTCAGCTGCTCCTCACACGGCTTCCCCTCAAGGCCCTGCACCATCCTCGTGCCCTCCTTTGGACACACTCTAATGGCTTTATGTCTTTCTTACATTGTGGCACCCAAAACTTCACACAATACTCGAGCTGAGGCTGCCCCAGAGCAGAGCAGGACAATCCCCTTCCTGGCCCAGCTGTGCCTGATGCCCCCAGGACAGGGATGTCCCTGCTGGCTCCAGGACACTTCGGCCTTATGTCACCTGGCATTGAGCAGGAGCCCCTCCAGGTCCCTTTCCCTGGCACTGCTTTCCAGCCTCTCACTCCCAGTGTGTCCAGGGCTACTCCATCCCAGGCCCAGGATCCGGCCCTGTCCCTTGGTGATTGCCCAGCCCCGCCATTTGTGGGGGTCTCTGCAGGACCTCCCTGCCATGAGGGAGCCCACAGCTCCTCCCAGCTTAGTGTCATCAGAAAACTGAGTAAGTATTCCTCAGGGTGCTGCATCCAGGTCATTACTGAGGAAGTTGAAGAACACAGGGCTGATGATGGTGCCCTGCAGAAGCCCGATCAGTGCCGGCCTGATGTCACCGCAGCCACTGTCACCCTTTGTGCCCAATCTGTGAGCCTGTTGCTCATCTATCATGTTATCCAGCTGTGGGCTGGACAGTTTGTCCAGAAGAATCCTGTGAGAAACAACATCCAAGTCTTTGCCAAAGTCCAAAAGAAGTTCATCTCCTGGCTCTCCTAGATCAGCCACACAGGAGGAAATTGATCTCCCTGTACAAAAGCAGGGATAAACCCATAAGACAAGAAGACCCTGTGGAACTTCAAAACCAGCAACCACCTTAAACCACATACTCAACCACCGGGTTCACTGACACATAAGCTACTGGTCTGCGTTTTTCGGTTGGGGCGACCTCGGAGCAAAACAAAACCTCCAAAAATTAGAGCACACCTCTAGACTGAGAGCAACCCCTCAATGTGCTAATAGCATCCAGACCCAATGCAATTGATCAGTGGACCAAGCTACCCTTGGATACCCAGGGATAGCAGCGCAATCTCCTCCGAGAGTCCGTATCGACGGACCTGTAGAAGGAAATCAGGTTTTCCTTTCATGAAGCCATGCTGACTGTGACCAATGACTGTGCTGTCCTCCAGGTGTTTTTAAATCCCTCCCAGAATCATCTTTTCCATGATTTTCCGGGACACTGAAGTGAGACTGATGCAGCTTTGTGAATTGGCTCAGAGCTGGATCTCAAGGATGATGGACAGAGCAGGGAGGGGAGGGATGTGCAGCTGGAGCAGGACCTGCCCATCGGTCATGGAGAGATTTGTGTTGGCTCAACCTCAGCCTGACTCACTCCTTCAGCTCAGGAACACCACAAAAGGCATCTGACAGCTTCTGAAAAAACAGGGGAAGCCTGGCAGGTTTGAGAAGCAAGTGCTGTAACTGCATCTGGCAGGGGAGGAGGGCAAATTAGCAGTGAAAACAGCCTGTGCTGATTTGAGAACGAGGGCACTTGAACTGGCTGGCTGGGAGCTGGCTTACATAAATATTATTTACATTATATGCAAGGTAGAACACATCTCCTTATGCTGAGCTCAGGGCACTGGCACGCTCCTCACTGAGGGTCAGAGGGAGTTTAGTTCAGGTCTAGGATTTAACCATCAACAGAAGGATGAGGGGTTGAAGCAAGGATTAAACTCTGGGTTTAAGTTGCATTACAAAACTTCTCCCCAAATATTCTGTGAGTAGCAACTTCTGACTGTTCACTGTGAAAAGCAATAAATTTGAACAGATGATGTGTGGGACAGAAGATTTAGTGACTAAAGGCTGCCCTCTACAACACACATTGTTCCTAAAGTTTCAGTCACTGTTTTGCTTTTCCATCAAAATCACCTTCTTAATTCTGTATTTGAGTTTCTTGGTGTATCAGTACTACAAAATAAAATTTCAGTTTGCTAACATTTATCAGCTGTATTCTAAATGAAAGATATTTTCTGGGAGATACTGAAAGAAACTTCCCTCCTCCCTCATTTTAGATAATATATACTGTATGGAGAGTATATGCTGTATTGTATATTTTCTATAAAAACATTACACTTTTAACTTCCTTGGGACCACGTATATAAATATTTGTACATGAAATTATAAGATAGGCTTTGAAATTTATGCCATAAATTTCTGTTAATGTTCTAAAAATATTTGTTCAGGAAAATGAAATTGCAGTAAAATATTTTACTACAGACCAGTCAAAGGTTCTCAAAACATTATATTCTTAAAAAACAATCTTTCAAGCTATAAAACAGAGTTCCATTTTAGATATCAAAAGGCAAATTTAACCAGCTTGACTTGATTAATACCAAGAAGTTTAACATTTTAGGAAACACTGAGATCTAAGGTGAAATTAAGTCAAGTTGTAAGCATTTGCTCTTATAACATACATGTTTTAATTTTGTTTTCTAGAAACTTTTACTGTTAGAGGCAAATGGCAGTGGATGGGGGATTATGTGCATATTTCCTATTGCAATTAGCACTAATGAGAGCAGGATGTGCTGCCCAGCACACAAAACTCGAAGCACACAAATTGTTAATAAATTTGACTCCTCACAAGCCAGAAAACGAATGCAGCATTCAGAGCAATGGGTGGTCCCAGATCTATTTCTGAGGGGGCCAACACCTCAGTCAGGAGTTCAGCCCCACCTGGAGACTCCCAATGGCTTTTGCCACTCACAGTGGAAGCTCCACCACCATTTCTGCTCACACAAAAGTCCCTTCAATGGCAGCAGCTCTCCCTCAGGAAGGTTCCAAACAGCCCCCAAATCACAGGCACAGTATCAGCACTTTCATGTGCGTCTTCATGAAAAGCTGTTTCCCCTCCTCCAATTCCCCACCTAAAGACCACGGTCAGGTGAGTTTGAGTCCCCAGGAGCTCTCAGCTTTCTCAGGAGCTCAGCACAGCTGCAGACACCCCTGGGCCCAGCTCACACTCACACCTCACACCTCATTCTGCTGGGAGAAGGCTCCTCACTGCAGCCCCTGCTCCCCACCCTGCTCACGCTGCCTGGCCCTGACTGACACCTTGGAGAGGCTACCTAAAACAGAGCCTAGACAAGATTAAGAGAATAAAAATGGGTATTTATTAAAGGTCTTCAATATGAAAACCTTGGGCACCCAAAAGCCTCTCAGAGGCTACACCCAAGAAGGACGATGGTCGCAAGTTTTGCACACAGATATAAGCTTGGTCCATTTACATATTAGGGGTTAATCCTCCAATTACAGCATTAGGTAATGAAGTCATGTATCCCCAGTTTTCTCACCCCAAACTCACTTTGTTTATAACTTTTGGTGGCCTGAGGCAGTAAGGTATCCTTGAGTCAGGACAACAGTTGCTGACAGGCTATGGAGCTTTAAACACTAAAGAATTGCAGGATTACAAATGTATGAAAAATATATAAAGGCTAAAATCCTAAGGCATCACAACTACCTGCAAATGCCAGCTGCCAAAGCTTGCTCCCCCCTGGCTTCTCTGCAGGAATCCCACACCTCTGGATGCCAACATCCCTCGGGGTGCCTGTGCTGTACACACTGAGCAGCTGCCCAGTGCCAAGGGAAGAGCACAGAGAGATTCACAGGCTGTGAGCACACATTCAGGTTTAGGAATTTACTCCAGCAATTTACTAATCACCATAAATCTTTTAGATTTGCCCAAATACTTTTTCCCCTTGCAGCATTAGTGTGTTTCCCAGCAGATGGAAATAGTTTTTCTTCCTCTCATTCCCATCAGCAGCAAGCAACAGCTCCTTGGGCTTGTGTCAATTTTAATTTTTTTTTTTTTAAGGGGCAAGGGCATATTTTTGTTCTTCTTTCCAGACTTAACACAATTTTCTTGTAGTTCATGTTTCACCTCTAAACACAGCAAACTTAAGGTCATCTCAGGTGTTGCTCAAGACAAAAGAATCAAGAACACCAGTAGTCACACCTATATTAGAGACAGATCTCCAAAAACCAAATCACTACACAGAGTTTTTCTATTTTCCATTGCAATAGATTCTGGTAAGACAGGAAAGAGAAAAAAAAAAAATGTTATATACTATTTTTCTGTATCTCCTTTCCTGCTGGCCCACTGAACAGTTTTACAACTCAAGTGTTGAATCAAGGATAGGATGTCACTGTGTCATTACTGCTAAAGTAAATTTTTGTTTCTTGAACAACAGCAAATGCATTCCAGAAATAGAAATTGCTGACAAAATTTTAAAAAATAATGTCATTGTGGCAGCTCCAACCAGGAGAGTTTAGGAATGCCATATCTTAGGTACCTTCACAAACTCAGTTGAAGTCTCTATGCATCAGCATTACACTAGGATTGCTGGAGTTTTCAAAACGAGTGAAAATATACTCAGATATTATCTTCTGCACTACATTCAGCTGAGAATGGAGAAAGTTCACTACAGTCTCCCTTACCTGATTTATGTTGGCTTTTGCAATAAAACTCAGGTGAGTGCAATTTTTTTCTTAATGTAAAGAAAATTCCATGCAGTAAAAATAGCACCACAGTAGGGAAGCTTCAGTTCCTGTACTCATTTCAAATCTGGGTCACTGCACAAACATTAGAATAATCCTAAACCAAACAGCCAGCCTATTCTTGCAGCTAGAGAAAGGTGGTAGGGAAATCAAGAGCCTGGGTTGAATTCACAAAGGTGGGAGGCTGAAACACTTGGAGATGGGCTGGCCAGGTAATTCAGCCACTAAGCAGCCTGAGCTGGGAAGGAAAAAACTGAAGCCACCACAGGTGTTCCTTTCTTCAGGCATGAGAGCACACTGCAGAGTCAACAATGAGAACACTGAAAACTTTGTGTGTCAAAGGCCTGAACTAACCTGCACAGGACCCATTCCACGCAAGAGGAATTTGTACCAAACTGGGAGTCAGGCTAGGCTTAGATGTCTGTGCAGCTTTCCTGCTGATCTTGGTTACTGTGGGTTCCTCAGAGGCCCTACCTTTGTCCAAGAAGCTGATTGCAAACTCAATGAAGAACTAAAGAAGTTTAAATGGATAGATGACATACTGTCCCACTATAGAAAACACCAAAAGCACTGAAGAAAAAACTCAGTACGAAAGGTTTCTATTCATGTAACATAAATGTAGATGTTTTTTTACACCTGGAAAGACAGAAAGCTCAAATCAGTGTTCACAGAGAAATTTAGTTTCAGTTTTTTGGGTTTTTTAATATACTTATGTTCATAGTTTGCAAACTTAAGCCACGGTGACTAAGAGAGGTGGCTTTGTGTCAGAAATTTAGAATACAAACTTTTAGCTCAGATATTAACTCAGATCCACTGTGGCAAAACAGACACAAAAGCTAAAGTTTAATGAAAAAATGCAACAAAACCACAAAACCCTACTGCTGAAACTTCTGACTTTTGTGCCTTTGACTTCATGACCATAAGGTTTCACTAAAGGAGTGTTTGCATTGAATATATTTTCTTTGCATTCTTTTTGGAGATGGGTTCATATGAGAATTGTATCTTTGTTTCCTGGGATTCCATCTGCTCCCACTGTCATTACCCTCTGTGTGAGCCTTTCACAAATGTTCCTGTGGACATAATTCAGGGCTTCAGGTGAGGGACAGTTACAAGAGTGAGATTAACTCTTCAGATGGAAAGGTCTCCCTTTCATTCAGACTTCCTTGATAAGAAAGAGTAAGAGAGGGTGGAAAACAAGGGAACAGAATACATAGCAGTGACAGAATTGTCAGTGTTTAGAAGCGTTCCTAAAGAAAATATTGCTCTGAACTTTTTCTTCAGAAAAGTTCCTTCCTACATGCAAAGGGTGCTGGGTTGACAGAATGGGTAACATGAACTCCCTCAGAATTAGATGATGTTCTGCCAGAGCTATAAAAAAAAAGTGTAAGAATGAAGTAACTTAGTCACCACTAAAATCATAATTGTACACTCATCCAGGCTGGAAGTGCAGCTCAATCCCTTGTTAGCTCAGGGCTAATGTCAAAGTTAGGTCAGGTTGCTCAGGTTTTGAGAATCTTTGGAGCAGAATCTCCATTTATGAGGTAATAAAAACCCCAGAGGCCCATCAGGCTGGCAAGCTGTATTCCAATATCACATAAAGGAAGTGGGATCAGCTTTGTGGCATGAAAATCACCCAGCACACTACACAGAAATACAAGTAAAGGACAACACTATGACTGCAAGTGTTTAAGAAAATTTCAATCAGCATATGAGAGGTTTACGGAAAGGATTTTGGAAAGGCAGCAGAAAGACCAGTTTCTTTCCCAAAAACTGCTAATGAACTGTTGTGTGACCTCAGGCAAAATCACTTCAGTGCTCCATCCTCCTGCTTCCCTCCCCACTGGGTCTATTTAGACTGCGGGTGCTCAGGGACAGGGACTGTCTCTCCCTGTCTATTTACACAGCGTCTGACACAGCCAGCCCCTGATCCTGCAGGGGACCTACAGATGCTATTGCATTACAGAAAAATAACAATAGTGACAAGCAAGATGGAACCAAATTAGGTAAATTGCAAGAGGGATTGAATTTACTTGTGAGAAGCTTTGCTGGTTTTTTTTGTTGTTGTTGAAGAGTTTATTATGACAGCAGATTTTAATGCACAGTTAGAGCAGGCAAAGCCAGCAATGAAAATGCATGTAGGGGCAGAGCTACACAAACTGAAGGCTAAAGATCAGCTTTGGGTCTGTTAATGGAACCTACAGTTAATCTGTTAGAGCTGATTTTTGTTGCACGTAATATAGCACATTTTCATTTACTTATTTTCAAAATGGGAAGATGTTTAAAATATTTTAGAGACAGGAAACAGATAACAGTGATCATGTTTGTTAGTGAAATTTTACCCAGTTGTTCCTCATAATGTCACCAATAACTTGTTTTATATTCTTATCTTCAAGGGTATTCTCTTTACTTTCCAAGTTTCAGTGAAATATCTGTATTGAGTTTTCAATATTATCCTGAATTTCTTTTCAAATTAATTTCCATCCTGTGTGAACTACCCATTTCTGAACTCTGTGAGAATATTATTGCAGACTCCAGCAGAATTTTTAGTTTCTTCCAAGAAATGCTTCCAAGAAGGAGGAATACACTGAAGCCTAATGAATCATTCATTTATTTTTTCATGTCAAGATAAAAAACAGTTTAAGGAGGAGGTAGCAAATAGTAAGCAAATAGATTAAGCAGCCTTGTTGGAAATATTTTTACTTTCCTCCTAAAATACACTTTAGGATGATATGGATTTATAGACAAACTAATATGCCTTGAAAGGGGAGATAAAGAATTTTTTTTGGTATTTCTCTGTGGGGAACGTTTTTGGAAACACCTGATACCTGAGGCAGTCTACTTCATTTCAAAGGCAAGTATTTGCTCTTTAGGAGTAACCTTTGCTAATGGATGCAAACCTAGCAAGGCCACAAAATCACTTTGATCTCTGTTTCAAAATGTTTTTGGAATTTATCCATTGCCAGGGAATGAATTTCTTCTCCTGGAAAGCTCTGAACCCTCGTATTAAATATACCCCTTGATCGACAAAGTTAAATCTTAACATTTTAGACTTACAATATAATTTGTATCAATGCAAAAGTGCCTTCACCATCTAAAAATTCCAAAGATTTCTAGGTCCTTTTCTATTCCAGAAATAGAAGTAGAATTACTTCAGTCTCAAACATTTGTCACTTCTATCTCAATGTAAGTTTTATAAGCAAGAAACTGTGCCAAAACTGCCCAATTACAGTTCATGCAAGCAAAAAACCCTATATTGTACATTGCATCAAGAGCTACCAAAATGTTGGTTTTTTTTTTATTTTTGTACAATGAATTGGATGTCAGTTGATGATTTAAATGCTGGATATCTGTAGCTTTTAATACTTTTAGATGATTTACCCATGGACACAGTGTTGCATAACTTCAGATAAAAATACATGGAACACAGAAGAGTTTAAGTGTGAAATGGACTCTGGACTTTTAATACAGTTTGATCAGGAAGTTTGTAATTCTTGATATATGGAATTCTTAAGTCTTAGTGAAACAAACTAAAATAAACCCCCCTGGAATTTGTTTGCTTTGTATTTGTTTTTTTTCATTAGAACCAATTATTTGTCTTGTACTGCTATTTTGCCTCAGCCAGAACTGAAGAGCTATATTCAATGAGCTTTTTATCTTTGTGAGATCTCTTGGAATAAATATTTTTCCCACAGAGGCAATCTAGTACGCTGAATTGTTGAGGACTTATTAAAAGAACAAAAGTCGTAAGGAACAATGGAAATTTCACAGGCAATTCACAGCCTTTGCACAAAAACACCAGTTGAAGAGCCAATGTATTAAAGAAATCCCAGTATCCAAGGCAGAAGTCTGAATATGAACTCTGCAGTCTGGTCTCCTAGTTTTTGTATATTTTACAAAGGTCAAACTGAGCCCAAAAGCAAGTGCACAAAATGAAGCATCAGACCAGCAGTTTAAAAGGTGAGAATCCAGTTACGTTTTATCCTTATTTTGCTTCCTAGTCTTAAAGTTACTGTTATTGGCTTGTAAGCCATGTATAAAAACAAATACTCATCCAAGACAAATATTAATATAATAAATACAGCATTTCACAATAATTTGATTAACCCAATAAATTAACAAACTCTAACTATCTGGTACAATGGGTATATTACTTAAAAAGAAGGCTGAATAATTCAATTATGTATTTTAAACCCTACCACATATATGACCAAGTCATACAATATAAATCAAGATGAAAATCTTACTTTCGGTGTTCTTCATTCAGATTTTGACAATAACATTATGCAAATGCAAAGTTTGACTTCAGATGAGAATGTTGCTGAAAAGAACAGATACTGATTCCTGACTGAGGAAATTTCACACAGTCTGAGATTTCTATCTTTGATACATGATTTGGATGATATTTAAAATTCATTTTATTATTTGATATAGACAGACAAAATCATAATTATTCAACCTGGAATGAATTTAACTTATGGGTCTTCTCACAGGTGTCAAGCCACCCAAGCTTTGGCCAAAAGACTGACTGGTAGAATCAAATCCCATGGCCTAATTTGGAATCAACACACACCTCTGAGCTACAAAACCATATTGACTATGTTTCATATGAATGTTTAAGGAATTTGTGTTTGGGGAAAAATGGCAAAATGAGCTTTCAACATTAGGACTGTAAAAAAAAACATTAATAAGACAACACTATATTTCTAACTGTTTTAGAAGGAAGGAGGAGGTAGAAAAAGAAAACTTAAGATGCAATATTTGCTTTTTTAAGCGAAGCAGACCTGACATTTCTCAGAGAGTGGCTGAGCACCTCCTTCAAAAAGCACAGAGTGCCCCAGCACCAACACACGTTGGCTTCCACTGCAGAATGCCTTCCTACCACACTGCAGAGACACTTAACTTCCTCCTGGGAAGTGCAGCTTTCTTCCTAACAATGGCCCAACTGGTTTTTATAACGGAGATAAACGCTCCCTGCTGTGAATTGTAATAGAAAAACATGTCAAACAACCAACAATAAAAAGAAGCACAGCCAAAAGACTGGCTTTTCCTGTTTTTATGTGCAGCACAGAGGAAACCAAGCACGTGAACTGCACTTGGCTCCTTCCAAGTCAAAATATCATTTCTTTTAAATGAGAAGAGGAAAAAATGCAACTCATTTCTGACCCTTTTTTCACTCTGAAGTGCAGACATGAAAACTGAACCCATTAGCACTTAGTTGCCAGAGGTTATAATGAAACCTCTGAATGTGAAAGTCATATGCTTTGTTAAAAATAAAAAAAAAGAATGGTTACTCAGTTAGGATTTTTCCACCCGTTTAAAAGCTGTTATAATATGAGTGATAAGGACATCCAGCTGCCATTCTGATGATCCCATGGTATTTTCTAGTTTTATGTTCTTTGCTTTTGCTGACAAAGGACCACTTGCTTTAACTCCCATTCTCTTTCATCCCATCATATATTTGCTTTCTGCTGCCCTGCGTGCTTCTCTTCATTGCCTTTTTCTCCCAACTGACTTTTAATAGCCTACTAGCTTTGTTTTGATGTCTCTAGATAATTAGGTTGGTGAAATTCCCTTTCTTGCTGCCCTTCTCACCTGCTTAAACTGGGAGATGCCAGAAATGAGGTTCTTTTTATTGAGCATGGATGAATCTGCAAATTATTATTCAACATTAGATCTCAGTCTGGGTTAAATTGTGCAGAAAATGGTCAAAGACATCAAATGCACCCATTATCATGGCTGAACACAACCCAGGTTTATGGTACAGCCCTGATAACTGTTGATGAGCAGGTAAAAAGTGTAATTTGGAGACTGAACAGCTGTTTACAGTGCTGAGAATCATTTTGATAGAAGTGAGCTTCTGACAGTCCTGCTTGGACAGAATGAACACAGCTTTTTGTTAGTGCTTTTCCTCAAGCAGAGATTTTGTCTGTTCTCTTTTTATGTCCCTCTTGTATTTGCTACCTGTATCAGACTCCTGGAAGGAAATACTGCTGCACATACAGCAGACCCACAGTATTAAATTTGTAAGTTTTTCCAGGAACACCAGTGCACAGACAGGAAACCTGACACCTCCACGTCTCAGAACACTTAACTGAACATGCCTAGACTAACTCCACAGCGTGTATTTGGGTGCATCTAACTCACTGAACATATAGAATAAATATTTATGCGAGATCTGAGAAATTCTAAGCCACAGGTGCTGGGAAAGCGAGCAAGTATCACTGGGTACCTCTTCTATTTTTCTTAAAGTATCCATATCACTGGCAGGTGATGAGGCTGGACAGACTCTTTATTCAGTGTGCTCTTAGGTGGGAATCCTGCTGGTGAGAGATGCTGATGGAAAGGCTGAATCATCCCGGGGGGCTCTGATGTTCAGCATTTCCATGTGGTACTTCGTGTTAGCTGAGATTCTAACTGCAGTGAGCCCATTGCTGCTGCTTTTTAAACCAAGCATTTCAAAAGGGCAAAAATAACAGCAACTTCTTCTCATGTTGCTGTTTGTGATCTACATTTTAACACTCCCTTGCTCCATATTTAAAGCCAGCACCTTACACCTGGAAGTTAATTATGAGCCCTAAATCTCTCAGAGCCTAAGAAGGTTCCTCACTCACTCTCATGGTGGATGCCTGTGCTTTGGGAACAGAAGCACTCTGTTTATAAAAGTGACATTCTAGAAGAGCACAAATGGTGAGATTAGAAATAATAGATTAGAGAATGCAAGATGTTTGTTACTGTAATAAGGATGATTAGACTGTGAGGGGAATGGGAGAGGTCACGGGAACAGCAAGAGAGAAGAGTCACAACGAGAGGCCTCGAATGTGTGGTTATCAGGAAGGCTGCTTCCACCCTGCTCTGGTTTCTGTTAACAAGACCCCAGCTTGGAGCCCATCTGAAGACTCTGAAATATAAATGCATTAAGGTACATTAGCTTCTGTGGCTATAAAGAACCTTAGAGTCATGACATTATCAGATACACGGGACAAAGACCAGATTCTCAGAGCAGCCAGAGAAAGCAAACAATTAATTACAAGAATAGCCTGCCCACATGTTGTCCTTCCCAGACCTGAGCCCAACACAAAACCTTCAAAGGGCATAAATTAGATTTTAAGATGCTCCTAACCACGGGAGATGCCAAAACTCACTTCCATTTGATGTAGAATTAAGTATTCTGCAAAGCACAGTCACACACTATTAGTGCATGCTGTGGAAGCATAATGATGATCACAATCTCTGTGGTATTACAGAAGATCCAGGAAAAGAAGTGGATGCTGGAGGATCTCTTGAGCCAATGTACTCAGACTGGAGTGGGAAAGGGTAGAAAATGAGCAGAGAGTAAAGCAAATTTTGAGATGGCTGAGATTTTCTTTCTCCTCAAGTCACAGCTGTCAAGTAGCCCATACAGAATCTTGGAGTGGTTGTGATATATAGGACAAGATTTTTTGCATCATTAGGTCAAGTGTTAAGGACTGCTAATATTCTGAGTATTCTCACAGTTATGTGGGTCAATATTGACTACCTGCTTGTTCACACCCTGGATTTCTGACCATTACAACAAAAAAGAACCAGACCCTGTGTTTCTGAGGGTTTATAGCCAATCAGAGAAGAAATGATGGAAATGTTTAAATGGTTGGAGAGTCTCCAAATGCCACTAATGAAGAGCAAGAGCAGTTTTTTTCCAGGTAGATAATAAGACCTTTTTTTCTCCTAGTGACTGTCAGTCCTTATTACCACATTTTACTGAACTGGGGCCAAACATATGAGCTGTTGGAAATAGTACCAGTCAGAAGGATGTTGTCATCTCTACCATAAAGTTTAGGTTGCAATTTTAAAGCTCAGTGAATAGATATAAATAAACATCCCCCTGTGAAGGAGGGGAAAGAAGCAGCTGGCTGGGTTACATTACACTTGAGATTAGAAATGGAAATTCAGTGAAAATAAAGGAGAAATGGTTAATTTATCTTGTCAGTTTTTGTACGCCAACAAAGGACTGAGAGTTAAGAATTTTAAAAATATATCAGACTTTTAACAGCAATTTTTTTTTCAAAAGTCATGTACAATATGTGGCCTTGTTTTACTCCATATCTACTCTATTTTTATAAATGCTTATTTGAAAATCTCGGTCTGTCATAGTTGTGGTTCTCTAGCAATCTGACAAACTGTAGCAACACTGCCTGCACTTTGTTTCTTTTCACAGCAGAACCACAGAAAAGAAATGTTTATAATTGACTGTGCAGTGACACACAGTTGCCACGTCTTTGTTTTATTTTGCATGAGTTATCTGCACTATGTACTATTTCCTGTTATGTGTATGGCTGCATTCTCCTGTTTCCAGCTCAGATCTGCTCCAAAGGGGCACAATCTGTTGGTATCTGTGCCTACAGCCCAGAAACAGTCTGTAGCTCAGCAAAGCACTTCAGGACAAAAATAACCTCTTTGTTACTCAGCAAGGCAATTTATTTCACTATGCAAGTGAGCATTTTGCTAAAAGTGGATGGAATGATTATTACCTGGTGCTAAAATTGTGGTGAATTGCATTTCTTGCCTAGGCAATGGAGGAATTAAAGGATGACCCTGCAGATTCAGCTGTAGTAAAATTGCTGGTGAGAACTTAGAAAGGAAACAGAGTAGTTCCCTCAGCTCTATTTTCCTCTGATCTCCTCTATTTTCCACAATAAACACTTTTTTGGTAGACCCAAAAAATTGAAGGAAAACAGCTCTGTAACCCAGAACACCTTTTTGTGTGTTCAAATGCACAGACACACGTTTCAGCTGTGTTTCTAAACTGGCATTTTCCAGGATTACTAGTAAACCAAGTGACTGTAAATGCATATTTTGCTTATTTAAACCAGTCCCTTATTACCCATCTATATTTAAAAATAGAATCATTGTACTTAATGTCACACCCCAGCAAAAACATGAGTGCATTAGAACCATGCCTTTTAGTATTGTTAAAATTTATTTCCATCACAGCTTTCCCCTCTTTTTGCTCTTAGGGTCTTTTGGCCTTTGACAGAAAGGAGGGTAAGCCTCCCTCTTCCATGACTTTCCACATGGTTCAGAGTAGATCCAGAGAAGAGCAAGAGGGATCTGACATTTTTATTGCTGTGAGTCATCACCAGAGGGTTTCTGAGAGGCAAAGGCTCCGGGAGGGATGTAAGTGAAGAGAGGAGGATGGAGCATGATGGAGCAGAGAGGAGTTACCCAGCCTGGAGAGAAGCAGAGCATGCGAAAAAAGAGTTGTGTTCTGTAAAGAAAAATAAGCAAGGTTAGGAAAGGCATGAAAGGCCAGAAGAGATGTTATTGAGGTGTTTTGCTCTTGAAGATGAAGGAATTGGCCCTGAAGTGTGCAGGCAAGCAGAAGCAAGAATTTCCAGTGTTTATCATGCAGTTCAAGCCATGAGGGAACTGTGAGCAATCTGAGGGGCAAGGAGCAATGTGAACCACCAGTATGTCACAGTATTAGCCAACAACGAGACCACTTCAGAACAAGGAGTGTTCTTTTTGGACATCTAACTATGCCAAAAAAAGCATTCTCCTAGGGCTCCTCACATTTCTGGATGGAAAGGATCATTGGGAGTGCATCAAGGAATACCTACAAGACTTGCCTTTCTTCATTTGCCCCCTCAATGAAATATTTCAGTGGGATCCTGTCCATTGTTATACTGAATATTGTTACAGGACCTGGGGCCGCTGTGACAGGGCCCAGCAAAGCATTTCAGCCAGGGCACAGGAGGAATTTGTGTTTTCCAGCAAAGCATTTACACACACACACACACACACACACACACACACACATTTTGACATTTGCAGTGCAAGTGTTTATTGTTGATAATAGAGAGTAGGGGAGGAAGGGAAGAAAAAACTCTCTGCACAATGCAAGCCAGAAAATTTATGGAATGAAAACTCAGATACATCCCAGAAACATGAGAGAAGATCAGATTAACCAAATCTTTTGTCTGCATTTTTTTTTAATTTACATTTTGGGACATAATTTATTCCTTAGGCTGAGGACACTGACTTAATAACTTGAGATAGAATACTGCATTTAGACTGACTTACAGATGGCCAGAAAATATTTTATGTTACTTATTCCAACATAATAGTAATCTTAAATGTATCCTTGCACTGCTATAATGATGTTATTATTATTTTTATAGTAGGAGGTTAAAAAAATAATATGCCAATTGATCATTAAACTTGGATTTCAGTATTTTAAGTATGGCAGGATACAACATCAAGGATATCCCTTGATGGATAAGAATATACCTAATATGTAGTAAAACCCATAGTTTTCAGTAAACATATAATAACTGTGAAGTTATAATTATTTTTCCTCTTTATTTCTCCTTATTCACATGAAATTAAATGTTACTGGAGGTTACTGTTCATGTACTGAAAAAAGACGGAATCAATACAATCTAGAACACTTTACCATAAAACTTGAATAATTCCCAAACTTTTGCAAGGGAAGAAAATGGAGAAAAAGAAGAGGTCAGAAATTATTTAACTAGCTCTACACCTAGATTTACAATTGTTAACTTCATGTTTTTAATTCCATCCTCCCTCAAAGCACATTTCTCATTTTATTTTGATGAGCAGCTCAGACAACTATTCACAAAGCCCTGGTATTGCTGATAGAAAATCCACCCACATGAAGAGGTAAACTTTATGCTCTAACATCTATTACTGGAGAGTGCAATGACCTCATCTAAGCCCATGTGGGTTACCTCGTAATTAGTGCAAGGCATTATTGTAAGGGTTAGCAGATCACAGCCCGATACCCCAGAGCTCAGGCTGTTTATTGGATCTTGCCCTGAGCCCCGAGGGAATCCACAGAGACTTCTCCCCTCAGCTGCAGACTTTGTGGAGTCTCTGCAGCCTGGGAGTTTGGTAAACCCAGGACTCCCAAGATCTTTGGAGAAGTCTGTTTTGCTTTGGCTTTAAATCGCTGATTTAAACAACACAAAATGTGATCAGCGCCGGAGCTGGTAGGGTCACCTCTCTGCCATACCTAAAAACCATTTTAAGACTATAGAGGAGAAGGCTTTAAAAACAATTATTTCAGGGGTAAAGAGAGCACTCATCAAGGAGCAGGAGCAAGAGAATTTCACTCAGAGCAAGGCCAGCCCTTTCCCACACACCCGTGCCAGTACCTGGTCGCTCCCATCATGGCAACCTTGCTCAGCTCTGCTGATACCTTAGGTTTTAAGTTTTCCTGTTCTGCTTTGGTGTGCAGCTTTAGCTTTATATTAAGTGTTACCAGGATCTTTTCACAGGGTGGTGAAGACAAAACAATCCTAATCTAGCTGAAGACTCAAGGAAAATCTCTTCAAACTTCAGGCCCAAAGCATAAACAACGCGAAAAGAGGAGGGTGGGCAAGCAAGCAAGGAGGATGAAACTTCATAATTTGAAGCTATTAATTAGACACTTAATTCCTATATGCAAATGGACTAAAACTTATAAAAATGTGAGATCTCATGATCAAGCCCTCTTTTGCTTCCAGCTTGGAGCCATCTGGGCAGCGCCACGGCTGTGGCTCTGCTCCTGCCAGGGTGTGGCCTTTGAAGGCACTTCAATAAATATCCACTTTTTTCCTCTTAACTCCATCTAGCTGCTGTTCCATCTCCTTCAGGCACCACTGCCAAACCCCTCTGTCCTGACCTGTGACACCCTTGGCTCTTCCAGCCCTGGGGCTCTCCCCCAGAGGCTCTCCAGGAGCTCCCTTCTGCCATGCCCCGAGCTCCCCGTGTTGCTCTGGCCCAGCTGCTGATCCCTGGGCACTCCTGGGCCCCTCCATCCTCTGTAAACGAGCCCCTGTCCTGACCTGCAGCCACTCTTCCCACTGGGATCCAGGATCTCCTCTGAGCAGAGCCTGCCACTCATTCCAGACCTCTGCCTAGGGGGCCTAGGGGGATTTCACCTCCTTTTTTTGCTGTATGTGGGGGAAGGTGGGGAGGGGGAAGGAAAGGGTTGTTTTTAAAGCTTAATAGAATCAATGAAGAATTTAAAGAATACATTTTATAACATGTTGTGAAAACAAAGGCTTTGCCCTGGTTCACTACAGCAAAATCACATGAAATGACACTTTTGTACTTGTGGGAACACAACGTGGATTGAAATAGAAGGAAAGAGCACATAGGAAAGGATTAGTCAGAAGCAATCAAAGATCCTGATAGGCAAAAGAAAAACAGAATGTCTCTGTGCAGTTGGAGGTGCAGCCCTGCACAGTTCAGCCCTGCTCCCTTGTAGCATTCCCTGCTGATTTCCCACATGCGGCATTTTTGCTCTCCCCCATCTTTTTGAATCCTTGCCCATGTGGGCCATAACCCACCAAATCTGATGTGCTGAGTCTCCCTGAGCTCAAGGAGATGGGTTCACGTGTCTAGAATTTCTCAAGGACTACTTGTGTGACAAGACAGGCAAATTCAAGGATTCAGAATTTGAGGATTCAAACCACGAAGTGTTTGAGATAGAGATTTGTCTGTAGAGCTTCATTCAAAAAGGTGCAGCTACAGTAATACTGCCTTGAATTGTATTAATGGGAGAGATGACAAACCTTAAATGCAAAATTTACTACTAATGAGTAACTTCTGTTTCTTTCTTCTAAGGTTTTTGTAAATCCTTGCCCTACAATCTTAAAATCTTAGTGTTCCCAGTCTGGATTTTTTCCCCCTCTGATCAGTATCAGTATTTAAAATATTTATTTTGTGTTAATTTCTTACAGCTGTAGCATCCTCTTTCCTTCTGAAACAATGTGGGCTGAACATCCCCTCACCCTTCTCCCCCCTCCTGACCTGCTCCAGACTGTTGGGTTCTCCACATCACCAGGAACATTTGTTTGCTGATAGTTGCTTTTTAATCTTTCACTGTGTACATTTAGGAAGAGACATGCAAACAATAATTTTCTGTGAATTGTTTCACATTCATTAAATGTTTATACTTCCCAAATTTATGTCAAGACCACAAGTTGAAATTAACCTGATGAATTTGCTGACTGGTCTATTTGGTGACTTGCTGGAAGCATCATCTCCTAGTTCATATACAAGTTACCAATCATTAGAGACAAAAATGCTTATTCAGAAATTTCAAGGATTTTTAGGATAGCTCTGTAGTTTACAACATGATGCACTGGATGGAAAGTAATTTTAGGCATGTATGGATCTTGCTGGGCTGAGCCAAAAAAGGAAAAGTGTTTCATAGCTGCAAAATTACTTTAAAAAATAAAATATACATATATTTCTAAGTAAAAATTTAAGTAAAAATATTTGTGCTAGTTCTGAAAAAAAATATTTAATAAAAAACTTTGTTTGGGTTTAATTTGTCCAAAAAGAAATTATTTCAAGAACAATGTAAGTACAACCAAAACCTCATGTAATCTGAAATACCTAATCAGACATAGCTACAGGTGATCTTCCCTCCGCTTAGACTGTGATTCTATTTTTGGATTAGGTTCACTTTGAGTTCTAACTAAAATATGGGAAAAAGAGTTGTTTGGTGGTTTTGGTTTTGCTTTTGGATTTTTGTCGTTGTTTTTGTTGTTGTTTTTTTTTTCTTTGTTTGCTTTGGTTGTGGTTTTCTTAAAATGTTTTTTATTTTAGCAAAATATGTTCATGAGCAGTTTGCATTGGGTTTTATAAGAAAAACAGAACTGATTAAAAAAAAATCTTCCCCTTTAAATGTATTGAAAGTAGGGGGAAATGGACTCATTAAAAGAATTTGAATCCTTTATTTCATAAACTGTAAAACAGTTAAATGCAGAGAGAGGCATGACACACGAGATAATGGATTATAAATGAACTCCATGAAAAAGGCCCAGTTAAAATAGGTGTTCACCACATCTTAAAGAGCATTTAGAAATGGCAAGGCAGCAAGAGAGAAGATCTCAAACTAGCTAGGAGATACTGATGGTACATATTGTGAAACATAATCCTTGAGATTCCAAGGTTTAGATTTTCCTTTTCCAGCAGGACAGGGTACCAAGGATGTGAGCTAGGGCAGGAGAGAATTCCAGCACAGCCAGCTAAGACACCTCCAGGAGTGGATGCTGTCCCTCCCAGCACACACCCAGCAGCTCCAGGAATATTTTACACCTTTCTGGGTCAGTGCCAGGGATCCTGGCCTTGGGTTGTACCAAATCCTTGCAGTGTGAGGTAAGGAATTACAGTTCCTCACCTTCCTCCTCTGTCCTCCTGTGCCATCAGGTTCTGCCTGACCTACACTTAGCAAACTAAAGGAAATTAATCAACCTTAACCCTGCTCTTTTTCATGAGAGTTTTGTTTTAGGAATCTCTTCCCCCATGCACCAATTTTCCTTTTCACAGTGATCCTGTGAGCCTGACACTGTCTTGATTTCCACACCACCAGGTGAGACAGTCCTGCTCCACTCCTGCTGCAGGAATAGCAGCAAATCCACAGGTCCAAGCAGGGACCTTTGGAGCAGGGCAGCACCCACTGGGAGCTGCAGGCTGTACTCCAACATCTCCAAAGACAAGACCCTTAAGTGACTTAAGCTACTTTATGCAGGCTTGGTGCATTCCAAAGATCCCAGAAACTTGGTGAATGCAGGGCCTCAATGTGAAAAATGCAATCATTTCACTGAAGAGGAAAACAATAAAGATGTGCCGCTATCACATCTTTAAGAGGATGTGGCTCGACAGTTCATCACACCAACTTAATAAGGGCTTCAATCCATCTGGAATTACCCTCCAAAAGTGCACAGTGAGAATGTAGGTGCAGAAAGGTTCAGGCTGGGTTTAAACAAGTCTTTACTTGCCTGCCCAGGGTTTGCAGTGGCCCTAACACAAACCTCACTGAGCACAACCAACACGGGAGGATGGGGGAAGGGACAGGGAGAAGCAGTCCTGCTAGGGATTGTGTGACTAAAATGAGGTATTGAATTTCTGGGTTTCACAATGAAACACTCCAGGACAAATGAGGTGCTGAAGCAGGATTTATAATTCATTGAGTAATAGGATTTTGTACTGTTTAGCAGGATTAGGCATGTTAAAGAAAGACCTATTTATTTCAGCCTGACAATGGATGAGAAAAGTGTATACTGCTCTTCGTTGTTATTTTAAGCAATTTACAGGATTACTCAGTAGCGGAGGCCCTGTGCTGCCCTATCTGCAGCGTGTCACAGTAATGGTGATATTTGGATAATTGCAGTTTTCTCCATACAGTTTCAGAATCCTGGCAGTTGAAGGATCAAAGGTGTGAAGGTTGGTGGAGGGGAGGAGGGAGGGAAAGGAGGGATGTCAGGGGAGAAACAGTAGAAACCAATTAAAACACTCCCTTATTAGGCCCATGACCTCGGTGACCTCAGCCTGCCAAGCCTTTGGGACAGCATGTTCTGTGACTTAATGGTTTTTTTCAGGGGTTTTATGCTAAAGTGCTGACTGTGCTTTCTCCAATGATGTCTGCCATTGACATGGGGACTGAAACCTCTCTTGCAAAGTAGTTGGAGAGGGAAATTGCTTTTCTCCAACACTCAGGATGAGATTTCCTTTTACGCACAATATTTAGTTCCCTCCTGCTCCTTTCTTAAAAAAAAAAATCCAAGAAAGAAAACAAACAAAAAATATGTTCAGCTGACTTTTTTCTTTCTTAATATTTAACAGTTTTCATGCAGTTGTTTATTTCTGTTGGCCAATGTGAAAATAAAACTATCAGTACATCCAAGCTGGGTTTCAGAGCAAAAGGCACGTGCAGAGCAAGCGTGAGTTTTCCCAACAGTGTTTATTCTTAAGCAAATGTATGAAATGTATGAAACAGCAACTTCTGTCAGGAAAAATGCTCAGGTCAGGGAAGAGAAGCTGAAAGCCAGATTATTCCTTGGGAAGCTGAAATGCAGCTTAATTGAACCAGTATTAGTCCTTCACAACAAAGTTTTTAATTGTGATCACTTTCTTTCTGAATTTAAAATATCTAAGGCAGTTTTAAAAACTCAAATCCTTGCTCTCCAGAAACTCAGATGGCCAAACTCCGCTGCCAATTAAGTTAAAGAATTTCTGTGGAAATCTGCAGAGGTTGCATAATGCTCAGCTCTAGGCAATTTTAACCCCGAAAATTTTAACCCCTGGTGGCATGATCACTCTCAAAACCCTTGAGCTCTACTCTCAGCAACAGATTATCCATGTTTCTTCTGGAAACCCCATTATTGCTGAAGAAACGGGAAAACTAGGTGCCAAAACTGGGATCACTTTCTGCTGAACACTGAATTACAAATATTATAGGCAGAAAATGAAAATCTACTTTTTATTCTTCCTAGTAGATGGACATGAGGCTATTCAGAGCAGAAAAAAATGGGTAATGGAAAACAGCAAGGATCTTTAAAATCTTTGTGACAGACTCATTTGCTGGACTGAGGTGTTCTTGCATTAAACCACTGGCATATATTCTACTTGCAGAATGGGGTGACAGCTGTGGTGGACACCTACCTAACTTCCCTTCCTCACTAAAGGAAAGGTAAAACCTATTAAAAATCCTCAGAAGAACAGAGGATTTTTTGTACATATAACTATTTTAAGCAGCACCTGCAGAAGGTTGTTACATTCTCATGGTCTCCACAGAAAGAACTGAATTATCATCAACTCAGGAACTTTCTGGTCTTATGGCAGCAATAACAAAAACCTGCAAGTTTTGTTCTTCTCACTGTTTGAAAGGAGATATTGAATATTTGACAATGCTAATCATCGCGTGGCAGAATTAATTAGGAAACAATCTCTTGAAAATTGGCCATTAGTACAGGCAGAGACAGAACAGAGGGGGGTCAATAATCTAACAAAATGGTCATTAGCAGCAGTTTAAATACTTTGATTTGACTGGATTCTTGCTAGGATGCAAACCAGCAGGTTACCCAGCAACGAATAATAAAAATGGGGTCATAAAAATATATTCATGCAATCTGGCAACAAACACTAATCCGAAAGACAGGACTAATTATTTTGGACCACAGCACTGAGGACTGTCAGAGTCATATTTTCTGCTCAGAAAATGTTTTGTAGAGATGTGAAACCCTTTTTCAAACCAGAATTATGCCTCAGAGAATTCCTGGGAGGTGAATGTGCCAGGTTTTAAAAGCAGCCTGTATGCTGACCATGACACAGAGAAGCAGGTAAAGTATTGTAGATAAAAAGCAAATTTGGGCACTCATGGATGGGCTTGTTTACAGGCATGAGATCAGAGCTCTGAAGTACCTAATGAACATTTATTCTTGTGACCCCATGGAATACCCCATGGCATTCCATGACTTCTCAGAGTCCCACACCACAGGCAGCAAGGCATTGTGTAGGAATTGCTGAAGGTCCAGCTCCCAGGGCTCATGAAAAATGTGTGTATGATGTCTGCGATTCAAAACTTGGAATAAAATATGGAAGAATTGAAACTTAATCATCATAATGCGGCATTTTGTGATTTTTGAGGTTTCTGGCTTGCAGTTTCGGAATGTTTTGGAATGACAATACTGGCTGAACTTTTGGCTGCACTGCTCATTAGATACAATAAGAAGTCTATAGGTAAATTATGAGAGGCAGAAGAGCTGCAATTACTAACTTATCTATTGTTTTTGTGCAGCAACTTCAAATTGCATTTAGAATCCAAATTGAAAAACAGCCCCACCATGTCATATTTCTTTAAAGGGCACATTTAAAATGTCACTTTAGAAGTCATAGTATGAGATTAGATTTTTAGACTTTACATTTTAAATCTATTTCAACATGTAAAAAACTATTAGTACCCTATGCTTGATGTTCTGAGAAGCATCCACCTGTCAAACTGTTTTATTCTGACTAATTCTGACCAGTAGCTAAAAGTGGTTAGCGAGAAGACAACCAAATCCATCAAAATAATGTTTAAAATAACCCTAAACAATTATTCACTTTTGCCCCATTTGTGCTGTCAGTGGTTTATGCTCAAAAGCAGACTGAGAGGTCACATCTGAAATGTATTTTCTGTCCAGTTTTCAGAAAGAGCAATTATCAACAACACAGATATGTTCCATACAAAATAATGTACCAACAAAATAATGTAAGAATTCTGTGAGATGTGCTTTAAGGAGGATCAAGGTGATTTTAAATCAAGGATCTCATCAAAAAAGAGCTGATGTCTGCATGCTAGGCAGCTGCCCTGGGAATTTATCCACTTACAGTCTTTTCAGTCATTGTCTTTTATATTATCATACCTGGAGCTATGTTTTAATGCACTGATTGTTTAACTTGCATCATATTACAGTACTTTGGATTGCTACTTTATTTAAAGACATTATTTTAGCAGCATACAGCATGTGAATAATGTTGGCAGGATTTGGCCAGTTCTCCAAAGAAAAGATTCTGCTATTCTTATGGAGTGAGGGATAAAATTTCTCAGTAGTACCCTGAAGTAATCCATGAACAATTCTTGAGCTCAGCAAAGCTCAGTACCAAACCTTTCCTTTATAATGATAAAACAATAATGAAATAGGTGGCAAAAAACCTGAAGAATGACTGCAAATGTTTCAATTAGTTCTGCTTAGGTATCATAACATTCATAATCCTTAGAGCCAACAGTTCCCAAGGATTAACTCTGATAGATACAACTTGCAGTACTTGTTCACAATATTTGCTAAAAAATCTGGTGTTTCACTTCTGCAAACTCAAAACACCTGTCTACACAGTCAAAGCAAATTCATTACAAACCAAAATTGACTGCAAGGCAACATGAGAATGCTAGTTTAAATGCTTTAGATTTAAGAAGCAAAGTAGGAAAGGCTTTTGAAAAATACATGAAACATGTCTTAGAACAGAAACAGAGTGTATTTTAAATGTGGATATTAGGAAGGCATTTGTTACTAAACGGTAACTAAAAATATAAGGTGTAGAATATTAACTTTCCACTGCTGTTACAAGTGATTTAAAGCCTGGCACTGTCCAAAGGATGTGTAAATTCTCTGTGCCACTTCTGGGAAAGGAATGAGAATAACACCACAGCCATGGTAAAAGAGCAAAGTCACATGAGTGCAGTTAGCCATGACAACACAGGGAGACATCCCACAGGCTCCACAGCAGAACTGAGAGTTTTATCTTGTTCAG
Organism: Camarhynchus parvulus; assembly: GCF_901933205.1. NCBI lineage: Eukaryota > Metazoa > Chordata > Aves > Passeriformes > Thraupidae > Camarhynchus > Camarhynchus parvulus. The sequence continues at coordinate 8,445,846 of NC_044586.1, forward strand.
ATACTGCCATATCCACAAAACCCCAATAGGAAGAGGCTCAGTTCTGTGATGCCCCCAAAGCCTTAATTCTGTCAGACTCCAGGCTGTGCTGGTATCCATTTGAAAGGCAATTAACATCATGAGAGTGGGCAGCTCTGGGATTGCAACAATCCACTCAGGAGTTGATCCCTTCACTGGGAAAGAGCTAAAATTTACTCTCTTCTATCATTTAGGGCATTGCCCTAAATGTTTTTCCAGGTTTTCCATCCTAACACAATGACACCTTGGTGTCCAGAAACATAAATGATAAGCAAAATTATCCCTGGTGAAATTAATATATTTCCTATGGGTTTTTTTTTCCCCTTCCCATTGGTTACAGTGCAGAGTTTATAAGAGAACATATCACTCCCCATGCACAGCTGAAACAGCACGTATTCCAAAACCCAGTGACCTGTTTGCTCTTTCCATCCCTTGGAAACCTGCAGTAGGATATTTTCTCTAATAACAGATGACCCACAGCTTCAAGACATCAAGTTTCTTTAAAATGTCAGCCGAGGTACTCAACATCATCAGTCATTTTTAAAAATGTCAGTCCTCCTCCCTGGGACACTGGCTGTAGTTGAGTCCACCCTGGAAGAAATCTGATTCCCTGTTTGAATTAAACACATTGAGTTTCTGCAGTAATGACACTGGATACTGGACTGACCTTCCTAAATGTAACAAATGCTTGTCCACTTAGCAAAATGTAATGCTTTGCCCTTCCTACCCCACAGGAATTGTGACTTGTTATTAGCCAGCCAAGGGACATTTCTGTCATTCAGCATTTAAAGACAAAGATTTGAAGAAAACTTTGTGGTTTTGATTTGCCTTTTTTTTTTGGTGGAAAGAAGGCAATTCAGTTCAATTTCACCTACTACTTTGAGGCAAAATACTGTACAATTGCATTATGGCAGATATAAGTAACCATTTAAAAGAATTCAATATTGAAATTTGTACCAAAATAAAGGCATTAAACCCAGGTAATAAGAAGAGCATGGTTAAAAAGGATAACTATATTTTCATTGTTTCTGATTTATTCCTAACTCTGTATTCTCTTTTTTCCCAAAATGGAAAATCACTTGCATAATTCTGGGCTATATTTCCTAAGAATTAATATAAAGAGAGATTCATTATTACTACTTTTCACAATATAATTAATCTGGCTAAGGATCTAAACTTTCCCAGAAATATTTATATGCATATGAGCCTTCACATAACTGTAGCACCATAAAAATGCCTTGTACTGCTGAAGTGGAATTTCCCTAACATGTCTGTGAATATGCACATCTCCCCAAAGCTACACGAGGGTTGTTTATACTCAATTACTCCATCAGCCAAGTTAAACTGCTGGACTGGATGAATTGGGACCATTGTTTCCTCCAGTTTCATGGTATCAAACAAAACAGTCACGAGAGTGAGAGCATTAATTCATGTGTAACTTCTCAGTGCCTGTTCTGAGTGCTGCCCCTCCAGATTATTTTTACATGTGTGGCACTGGACTGAATACACACCTCCCTAATACTGGGCTGCTTTTCATTTCAAACTTTAAGCACGAGTGTTGTTGGATTAAATTCAATTTATAGAGCAATGGACATGAATGTTGCCAGGGCTGAAGTGCCAAGCTAACCAACAACATGTGACAGAAATTAGCCCCATTGCAGCGTGCAGATCTGGCAGTGAATGGGATTTGGGAACCTGTGCAGAATGTTCTGAATTTTGGATTGCAAATACGAGAAAGTCTTGCTGAGGAAACAGCTGTTGGGAATAGAAAGATATGGAATGAAATGCTCTACCCTTTTTTTCCCTCTAACACTTCTAGACCCTTTTTCTCAGCTAACTGTTCAATAATAACTTAGAGAGCTATATTTATCAGAAATTACAATGATCATGTTTTATCCCTTTAATACTGTTTGCACACAGTAGCAGTAAACTACTATTTTTAATGCAGCAGAAATCTTGGGGTTTGTTTTTTATTGGTTGGGGGTATTTTTTCTAATGATTTTCTGTGTTTAAATAAAGCAATTGTAGATGTGCAAACTGAACTTTTTGCCAGCTCTGTTTCTGTGTGTGTTTGGTTTGGAGTACAGAGGAATAGCTGGGATATGACTTTAGAAACTTACAGGAGCCATTTAAACTCCCCTTGCAGCACCAGGAGCTGTTCCAGAGCAGCATCTCCCAGTGCCCTGTTGGTGTGAAGACAAGGATGGACACAACAAGGGATACAGCGGGTGTGTAATTCTGCTCTCCAAAACCAGCCACAGAATCTTTCTCACTTAGTTCCTAATCCTAAAGGATGCATTTGTGCCAAAGAGCAAACTCAAACAGGACATCCACAAATGAGTACCACCTTCTTTAGACCGGCTTGGGCAAAACTAGAAACTTCCTGCAGGCTGCTTTCCACTTTGGATAGCAGTGTCTGTGTCTCCACTATGTGTTTCACAGTCTGGGTGTCACAGTGAGCCAGTTGGGTTTGCCCTGGCTGTCCTGGCCAATGTGTTTTGTTTGCCCAGCCTGCTGACCCAGCACGGGGCTGGTTTGGTGCACTTGGCTGTGCTGCTCTGGAAATGTGACCAGGTTTCATGTCAGAGTGAACACAGGAAGACACTTTGTCACCTAAAGCCATTTAAAGCCTGTTGGACACAAGTCTCCCTGCAGCCTCTTGGTCCTCATCCACTCCCTCTCTGGTGCTTAAACCTCCAAAGCAAAGCCAGATGATCCACCCTCCAAACCTGTCTTGTTCCATGTGAGCACATGTATCTGATAAGGTAAATTACACAACAAAGGGAGAAGCACTGCTTCTGCCCTCCCAACCCCCTTTAATTATCAGTGGCTGGAGACACAATTAATTTTGGAATTAAGACTGTCTGCTTTCATAAAAGATATCCTTCCTTGTCTGGCTACACTTGGGGTTGTTTTCTTTTTCCCAACCAATGTTGTCAATTATCTTCTGGGTCGCCTCTCAGTTGTCAATGGGCTGTCTGTGTGCCCCTCTGTTCCTGCAGTGTTTACAACAACTGGCTGTTTGTGACACAATGTGGCACGGGGCCAGGGAGAAAAAAAAAAACAAAAACAACCCCAAAATGCTTCAGCAGGGCTGCAGAGGCTGATATGATGGAGTAATTACAGATGTCACACAACCTGATAGCATCTTTGGAACACAGGGCCTCCTAATGAGAATGGTAACACTCGGAGCGATTGTTTCAAGTCTTGGCCGTGGTATAATTATGTAAAACAAACCCCCAGCTCTGAGATGACTAAACCCCTGACTCAAAGGCATGGATTTCACAAGCTTCAAAGAAGTCTTAGAGAATGCCAGCATGACCCACTCTGCATGATTCTAAGAGAAGAAGATGATTCAGGAATGGTGACATGGACAAGGATAAAACTGCACCCATCAGAAAGGCCAGGGATTTCCTGCTGATAAAATGTGTTCACCACTGCAGAGAGTGGAGTTCTTCCCATAAAATGGGAATGGAAGAAACGACACCTAAGGCAGCTGGGGGTAGGATAATTTTGCCTCCATGTGGTCCCTGATCTCCCCCTGAGAGCACCCCAGGGCTGCCAATGCAGCCTAATCCTTGCAAGAAGATCCAAAAATAAAGGCTGGGACTGGAATCATAAGTGTCCAAGTAAATTAGAGGTGTTCTGTACATTGCAACAAGAGATAGGCTCACACCAGGATGCTGTAGATGAAAATACAATAAATGACCCAATACCTTTGGGATGGATTGGCCAGCCAATCCACTTCTCACTTGTTTTAATCTCAGAAATGTCCCTGCTCTGGTCTAGTCCTGCCTCCCTGGATTGCAGCCTTCAGGGCAATTTTTCCCTTTAGATCTGGACAGAGGGAGAAACATTTTCAGAAGAAATACAAATAAAAAGCACATTTAGGCCAGGAGCTGAAGCAACGCAGAACTCAAAATGATAATTCCACTTCTCCTAGAAAATGAGCACTTGGCTGGCCTGGGAATCTCATAAATTTCTGGGCCAGGGATCCTGCTAGCCAGCACGTGCTGTTACCAAACTACAACACCAGAATATCATTCCTCAGTTTCACTTTCTGATATTAAGTGTAGTCTCCTTGCCTGTAAAACAAAACTTCTAGATTCAATGTATCTCATGATTTTATGGTCCTATTTTGCTTCCTTTTTGTTTCCTCCTATTTGAATTTCTAATGATACACTATTCTTAGCTCCATTTTAAGTTTTTGAGTTTCTTTCTCTTTCTTCTAAATCCTTATGTGCTGGTGAGCAACCCAAAGGCAAGTTAAAAGCAGAAAGGAATTTGGTAATGTAAATGTAGCCCCGTCCTCCTTCAGAAAGAGCAGATTATTTACACTGTGGGCAACATCTTTCAAAATAATTTTGTTTTTCCTTACAGTAACAGTTCTATTGTATTCTGCCAAAACCCCCACTGTCACAGGTAAAACGATGTATTTTTTATTGCTTATCTAGTGGAATGCATTTTTTGTGTTTTTCTCTTTTTTTTTTTACACTTTAGCATCTTAACTACAAAGTGTAAGGTTTGATTAAACAAGATACTACTCAGTTTTTATAAGGGAGTTGGGCTACTCTGGTTAATGGAGTAGTTTACAGGTATAACTGAAGCTTTTAGTATGACCATCCACCACAGCAATAAAACGTTTTTTTAAAAATAAATTAATAAAAGCCAAAATCAGCAGGCAGGAAGAAGAACTCAATATTTTATACTCAGAAGGCCTAAGAAACACATAAAATTAGAAGGACATTTGCCTTCCATAAGCTATTTCACATAAAGGACACACAAATAGGTGAAATAATTTGATGTTTCCATCAGGAATTTTTAGGTCAAGGAGTCCATTCAGAAGCTGTCCAACAGGAGCATCTGCAGCAGGTTGTTTAATCCAGTACCCTACTGAATGGTGTTCTCTGCTACTAAAACCTTCAGTTATACCTGGAAACTACTTCCATTAACCAGAGTAGCCCAACTCCCTCATTCAAACTGAGTAGAATCTTTTTTAATCAAGCCTTATATTATTTTTTAGTTAAGACACTAAAGTAAAAATAAAATAAAAGCACAAAAAATGCCAACCAGCAGTAAAAAAAAAAAATTACCTAAGGAAAACAGGCATGCTGAAAATACAGCATTTTCTATTGAATCATACCTTAAAATAAATGGATGCTTATAAATGCCAAGCTGAAAGAGAATAATGCCTTGTTTTAAAATCAGAGTTTAATTCACCCAAGAGAGAACAAAAAAATTGGGCACATTCCTTCTGCAACTGATGATAAGCTCTCATTATTTCAGGCTGTCTCCCAGGCTAGGTAGCAAGCAAAACAATGAGGGAAAAAGGGCAGCTTCATTAAAACATCTGACGCTGTAGCTGTAGTAACAAGAAATCACATCTAGCTGCTGGAGATGTTCCTTCTGGTGGGTAAAATAACAACACCACCACTCTTTCCATATGGTGAAATGATTTAATCTCTGTTGTTGCAGTTGCATACTGATGTAACCCACTGCTGTCACAGATTCTTGGCAGCAGGGTTGAAAAAAATGTGATCAAGCTCCATGACAAGTACCTGTCAAACAAAAGACAGGGATTTGCCTGGCTGAATGGGATGTAAATTCCCAGCCTGCAAGAGAGGAAAATTCTCCTTCAGCATCAGGTCCCACACAGTGAGGAATGAACTGGGCTAAGAGATTCTCTGGGATTGGAGGGAATATTTACACAAAACAGACTTCTGGGATGTGCAGCATTAGGGTAGAGATTTGGGATTTGCACATGGAGATCAGCTCAGGGAATGGGGGAAAAGGCCAGGGAAAGAGCCCTGCTTGAGCTGCAGTGCTTTAGGAAAGGATGGAAGAACTGCTCCTATGCTTCCTCTGCATGTCTGAGCTGCAGCCTCTGAGCCTCCAATAGACAGAGAACAAGGAGGGTTTACAAAACTCAGTGAGAGGACACAATTATTTAGGGCTAAGAAGGAATTCAGGGCCAAGTGTGACTGCAGCAGAGGTGAAGGAAAATCTCCTTGCAATCTTTGAAGCAGCAGCTTGGCCAGGCCAGGAGGATTAACACCCCCAGGTTCTGCAAATGCATCATCAGAACTTTGAGAATCCAAGTGTTCAGCACTTTGTTTTTATCTCTTGGGCAACCTTTGTGAGCCGACAGCAGAGTTTTGAGTAAATGAAGTTTACCTACACTGTTTTCTAGAAGGCCAATACACAAGAGCTGCAGTAGTTCATCCTGGATTTTACCAAAGGAGCTTTAGTTCAGGTGAATCCTTTTAATTTTCAACCTTTAGCATTCAGCCAAATAGTTGTGACTTTATAGGAACTGCAAGTTAAAATTAAAATCCTGCATGCTTTTCTGCTTCAGTTCTTATCCCACTCTTCCTCCCTGGCCAGTGCACTCCATTCTTACTGCTCTATCCTGGATGCTGCCTCTGGTCTCCTTCAACTTGTGGCAACCCCTACTTAATAAAGACCCAAACACGCCACAGTGGAACTCCACAGTGGAAATAGCTGAATATTCTTCTAAGTCTCCAAAGGACTTCAGCTCAGAGCCTCAGAGGTAGAAAAGAAACAGTGCACAAGCTCAGCAAACTCAGAGCCCTGGAGATGCGTGGAAGACGTGATGGAGCACATTCCAGGATCCAGCAAAAAGAACTTTAGAGGAAGCCTATGGCTGAACGTCCAAATTGGAATACTTTTTTTGACACATTTTATTCCCTTACTTCAAATAACAAAAGGGATTTTGATACCTGCTCAACCAAGGGATTAGAAATAATAAACAACTGCTGTGTTTGTATGTTTGAACTGCATGGAAAGGAAACAATTTCTGTTATGTAGCATAGGCCAGCACTTATAAAAAATTACTTATATGTGCTGTAACTACTGAGGACAACTCTGAAATACATTAGAAGCAATAATTTCAATCACAGATCAACTGTGAATTTTTTCCTTCGCTTTTTTATTTACGTTCCTTTTCCTCTTCCAGGCTTTTTCTTCCCTTCATCTTTTTTTTCCACCTCACATTTCTATTCAAACAAGCTGGACAACTGTTTTAAACAATAAAATGTGTAGCAAATTCAGTACCTGGCAGCTCCTTGTCCTTTTGCACAATGAACATGCACTGCGTTTTCTACTGCAACCTCAAGGCTTTGTAGATTTGGGAATCACTGTGCTTTTGTAAATCAATAAAAAGAAATTCACATGTATTTTACAAAGGATCCAGTTGCTCTCTGATAAGTTTATGACCAAAATAGTTTCCTGTTCTATATTCTCCAGCAAATGAAACAGAGATCAGAGTTACAAACTGAGAAATTCCAAGTCTGGTGTTTCCAAAAAATTGTTATCAAATAGCTGTTAAGTGGATATATAACATTTATTATTCCCTGTGACTGCTGAGTAAGGAGAAGTTCAGCCAATTTGTTAGAAATTCTTATTTTAAGATGATTTAAGACTTCATAAACCTGATAAGAGAACAGTAGGGGTAAGATAATAAGTTTCTACCCTTGACTACTTTCCTGCTTTAGTGGGGTGTTCCCCCTGTGACCTGCACCAGACATTTATTTATCTGCAAGACAGAGGAGCAGAGAAACTCAGAGTCAGTATTAAAGCTGATGTGTCCTTTATCCAGACATGTGCACAGGCTTAATCAGCCCAACCCTGGCAGATCTCAGCCCTGCCTGTGGCAGGATGGATGTGGGATGGAGTGAGCAGGGAGAGCTGCCTGACTGATCCATCCCTACCTTTGCTGCTGTCCCAGCACCCAGAGCATCCTTGAGCAGGATGGGTTGGAGTGCTGAGCTGTCCATCCTACATCAGTCCATCAGGACACCCAATGGAGGTTCTTGTGAAAATTTCCCAGTTCAGCTTACACAAGAGGATTTTTTAAACCAACACCTATTAGGCTTGCTCTATAAAAGCAGTGACTGTTCCAGGATTTTCCTCAGGGGCAGAAGCCAAACAAAAACCTGTAACTGAATCTCCAGCATCCACTCTCCCACCATGAAAAACCCCAGCAATGCTGCAGTTTGAAATTCTGGAAGAAAAACATTTAGCATAATAAATAGCTCTGGGCTCAATGTGTCCTAGCTGAGGGTAACATTGGGTTGCCCCCTAAATAAAAACATCCCAAAAGGATGAAATGCTAGGACAGTAAATATTATGTTTAAGAGGAGGAAAGGCAGACCTGCCAGCTGTCTTAAACTGAAATCCAGGAAAAATCCCATTCTTCCCCCATCCCTATTTAATTTAGTATTTCAAGGCCCAAATAAGGAATCAAATTTATGCACAGAATGCAAAGAAAGGCACTGAATAAAATGCTTGACTGTGGAAAACTTTAAGTAGCTCATGTAATCTAGAATCAAACTCAAAACATCTAGTTTCAGATTTATAAGTTTATGAAAGTTCAAAATATGAGAGAGATGACTAAAAATTACTACAGTAAGAGAAATTCCAATTGTGTATCTGAGATGAAAACCCATTCCTTTATGAATTCCTTTAATCTGCTACAGTTCTATGATAAAAATTGTAATAAAATACTGAATGATAATATTTCTTTTCAAACAGATCTTTAATATGCTGTAAATAACTGGAAGTTTCCCTTTCATTCCATGGGAGAATATGGTTATGTGAGTAGCAATATTCTCAACCATAACACATAAGGAGAGTCCTTAATTCAGGAAAAGCAGGATAAAGAAGGCTCCTGAGAATTCTAGACCATCACAAAAATCCAGACATAAAAGAAAATTGTTGATTCAAACATAAGGGATTAAAGTTAAGGAACAAAAGGGGGTGTCTTGACCTCAATGTTTAAATACTGCTCATACAGAGAGTGGCAGATGGACAATCCTGTCCTAACAAAATGTTCCTTAAAATTCTTTATATTAAGATTTTTTAAAATAAAAATTTAAAGGACAGTGAGACAAAATTATCAGTATGTTTTTAAATGTCACTTTTTGGACTGCTGGTGCTTTTTCTCATACTCAGAGAAATATGCTTGCCAAATGGTGCCATTTTTAATGAACCATTATCATCACCCATGATGCAAATTCCAACAGTCTGAAGGAAGAAGGAGGTGACAGCATTTCACCTAAAATACTTTGAATTCCACACGATGCTGTATGTAAACAGCAAATATAGCCAGATATACACATAGCACAAAGTCTGCCAGGTTTCTCTTAAATCTTTTCGACACAAAGTGAATTTTGAAGAATTAAAATAAGGAAAAAAAACCCACATAAAAATAGGGAAATCAAACTTTCCCTACTTCTTGTTTAAAGTTTCAGTTGAGAGCTGAGTTGTACAATTAACAAACTTCTTTTTCTGCCTGATCCTACCATTGGATAACAGTCCTGGGTTTGAGACACTGGAATCTGTTACCCATAAAATGACATTGATCCAACTCAGAATTGCCAGAACTGAATCAGATGGGAAAGCACAAATACAAAAAAAACCCCAAAACACCCAAACAAAAAAAACCAAAAAAAACCCCAAGAGAGCTCCAAGTTTCCACTGATGTTTTCACTAATTAGATGATCAGAAAGCTTCATTTTGAAAAACAAACAAAATAATTTCTGTTTAAAGAACAATGCTGTCACCTTGCTAACAGCCTTTCAAGAAATTAATCATGCGTAAGGAAGGAGAGATTATTTTCTTTCTAGTCAAGAACTGGTGAGTTTCCACTGCTGGGGCTTGCCAAGAAGCAATCATTACACTCAACCTTCTGCTTTCTTAATGATTTATTTCCACAGGAACATCACAAATTTCACAGACCTACTGCCTTTTGCACCTGAGACACCTTTTTACCTTCTATTCCCTTTACTGGCTGTGAAGTCTTTTTGTAACAGGTTCCAAAGGACAGTGTGGAAAAGGCAGATTCCCTTCTCTGGATCCTCCCAAACCTTTTTCGTGGAATCAGATCTGCATCACTCCACATCAGCCAGGATTTATGTCTGGCATGTCTGAAAGCTTTCTTGGGTATGAAAATCCTCCTTTAAAAAGAACAAACAAAAAGCAGGGAGAAAGAAAGCTCACTGAGCAGTAGAAAGTACCCAAGTAAAACAGGCTGAAGGCTGAGGTATGTGATTTAATTGGGGATGTATTTAGGCTAGCAGGAAATGCCACTGATAAGAAACTAAGGACTAAATGGACAATGTCTTCTAAGGGATTTCAAATTCTTTGATGAGCCTACGAGGCAGAAGTCCCCTTACAGTCTGGGCTGCAACCAGAGTTAATTATGGATTTATACATGTGGAGAAAAGGCCTGATAGTTATCTGTAATAAGCCTAAATTGGAGAGAGACAAGCTGAGGTCAGAGAAGTTATTAGTCTGCCACAGAGAACTTGTAATGAGGCCAGAAAATGATGTGTGTGTAAGAAACCTCAAACCCACCTCCCCTCCTTCCCAATTTGAGGTAGCCCTGCCTTCATCGTCCTTCACTTGCAGAAATCAAGGCTTTCCCTCGTCATAAGATCTGTTAAATTTACTTCCCCTTTTCCATACAGCATCCAGATTTAACAATCCATGCTGTCACACACTCTCAAGGAGTCAGCTGAAAAGGCAGCTAGTTTCTGGAGCACAGGAATTTTTCAGGATATCACTGTGTTCTGAAGATGGAGATGGTCTCCCTTGTACAGCATAAAAAGGAAATTTGGAGGCCAACAGCAACTCCTCACCCAGGCAGCAGCCAGGATTTACCTGGCTGAGTCTCTGCAGCTCTGACAGAGGATGGAGGTCACAGTCTGGGAGAATTCCAGCTCTGATGTAAAAGTGCTAGAAAAGCTCTGGAGATAGTGGATTGAATGCCAGTTTTCTGTTGTGTTGTCAGAAACACAAGGTACAAGTGAACAAATTATTCACCCTGAGGCTCTCTAATTTTCTATGTGCATGTTAAATCAAATTAAATCCTCTCCTTTCCAAAAAGTTACTTTACTGCATTTCCAAAGGTGCAGCTTGATCAACTGACTTTGATTTCACCAGAGACCTACATTGTACAGAGAGTCCCTGCCAAACCTGCACATGCACACTCTACAAAAGCATTTAAGTGCCTGTTCTAAAAGGAGAAAAAAAAAATCCAGTCTTCCTGGCTTAACATGTTTGATGCTCTCCACATTCTGAATGAGCAGTTTTCAAGGGAGAAATTGAAACAAAAACAGTGGTGACAGAGCAGGGCTCTCAGGCTGGGCTCACCACCATGCTCACAACCCAGGGAAGTGTGTGCAGAACTGTCCCTCTCCCCACCACCATGTGCAGGGCTGGGTGCTCACACCACACTGAGATTTTGGCCATGGTCATGAAAAATCCAGAAGTTCCAAGGCTTAGGTGACCTCTGAACACTCAAAGCAATACTGGAAATGAATTATTCCTCTTGTCCAAAATGAAGGAATCAAGGCAGCATTGCTCTGTGCCATGCTGGACTTGGGGCTGTTTGTATTGGGGACTGGGCTCCCCCTGCATGTCCAGTGTAGCCATGATATTTTCTGAAAAATCCCTTTGCCAGGATTTTTGTCCTGAGAAGCTGAGAAGTCTCAGAGGAAAAGAAAAACAATGATTATCTGCTGCTGTGGAAAGCAACAGGTGCATCTTTGATTGGCCCATGTTGGTTGTTTCTAATTAATGGCCAATCACAGTCCAGCCCTCCTGGCTGTCTGGTCAGTCACAAGATTTTATTATCATTCCTTTCTATTCCTTGCTAACCTTCTGATGAAATCCTTTCTTCTATTCTTTTAGTATAGTTTTAATGTAATATATATCATAAAATAATAAATCAAGCCTTCTGAAACATGGAGTCAACATTCTCATCTCTTCCCTCGTCCTGGGACCCCTGTGAACACCACCACAGTCCAGCACTTCAGGGAAGACGCAGCTATGATCCCTATGGCTCCCTCAGCCCTTTTTGTCTGACCTGCATCTGCTCACAAGGGCTTTAATGATTGCCAACTGGAAGGGCTGGTTTTGTTAGAAAGCACAGAGGAGCGGAGTAGAAAATTTCCTTTTGCAGATTCCCACTAATTGCTTCCCAGAGTTTTCCTGTCCAGAGGGAAAAGTGGCGCTTCTCTCTTTCCCTTTTAGTGAAGGCCACGATTTCAATCTAAGTTATGAGTGGGATAAAACCTATCTTTAAATAAGCAGGTGAGTAGAAATGTCTGAAGATCCTGGGTTTATGGATCAAAAGCTTCAGAGCCAGGAGACTGCAGTAATATGTGCTTCCATTAGAAACACGTGTGCTGAATTTTAGGCAAAATACTTTTGTTTCCAATACCATTAGATACTAGAAATCAACCATTCATTTTTAGGTCATTGAGTGAAATGAGCACACTTGCTAAAGACATCATTGCTAACATGAAAGAACATTTTTGGTAACCTATAAGCCTAAGATTTCATTTTCTTGTGACTAGCTGCTCATGTAATGAGGGAGAATATCCTTTCCCTTCAGAAAATATCTAGGTCTGTGTAAAGTCTTCATCTGAGACTCACATTAAATGCAACTTCATCTGTGACTAAGAAATTCTACCAAGGCTTGTACAAATGTGTTTCCAAGCCTTGCAATTTTAATGAGTGATAGCGTTTTAAATGCAAACAACTAAAGACCTTTCACCTTTCTTGTGAAAGATGTGGTCAAAATGAGCAACAAAAATCAATTATCTACTTCAGCCTTTGATTCAGAAAAATCAGTGCTAACTGCAGGTGTGTTCTGCTGCATTTTGGACTGTGACCTTTTTGGGTTTTTTTTGGATGGAAGAGATGCCAGTTGGATTACAAAGCACTTAACACATTTACAAAGAGATCTGGATTTGTTAGTGCCAGGAACCAACACTGGATTTTTACCAAGCTTAGCCTAAGTATATACCTTGCTGCTCCTGATCTTTTTACTGGATCTGTAGTTCAAAACTCATCTGAATAATTCCTGTGCCAGGATGCCCTTCGAATTCTCAATTGCAGTAATGGAGCAAGCACAACCCCCCCCCAAAAAAAGGATATTTCAACAAAAAATATCTGTGCCAAGAAATGACCAGGCTTAGCTTTATTCAGTTTATGGTCTCTGATAAGGGACAGCCAATGGCACAGTAGTGATGTTACACAAGATAGATCTCTCCCTAACTTCTTTTAGTGCAATGATTTTCTTTCCTCCAATTTACCAATGGCTCCATAAGAAAAGAGGAAAGAAAAGCAACAAGAAGTGTATTACAGCTGAGTGGGAATGGAAAACCTTAATTTCTAACATTGTGTTCTGGAAAAGTTGTGTACAGCCAACCACCACCACAATAACACTGACAGCAAGAGAGAGTCATTACTGATATCCTGAACTAGAAACGCCAAAAACCAGCACAGCCCAAAATGAGAGTGGAATAAAAATTACAGATGAATTACAGAGTTTATCTGCCTCTGAGCTTCATACATAGCTCCCTCATTTAACTCAGAAAAAAGTCAAAGTACAACTGGTGAGTCAGTTCTCTGACCTCACTTAAATCTTTGAGCTAATCTTGTGATTATGGCATTTCCTCCTGGCTGCTCTAATTTGTGAGTTATGATATCATGGCTTTCCTATTATAACATGTTCTTTCAAAACACATATTTGAATTAACAATAATATATAAAGTATATAATATATATAAAATATTAATATATTTTAATATATAAATAAAAATAAAAATATATAGTTATAATTATATAAATATATTATATTTATATAATTGTATAATATAAATATATAAATATACAGTTATAAATGTATAAATATATATTATTAAGATTATAGATATAAATATATATATAATAAAAATATATTAAAAATCTTTATGTGTCTCCCAAAACAAAGATAAATCGGGAGAATATTCTATGGGGTTTATCTTCGGATTAAAAATACATTATTTGGCTTCTGGGATAATATCCTAGGAATTGGAACATTAAGAAAACAATGGGGATGTTCTGATGGCTACAGGAGAGCCATTCATTACTTTTGTTAGATCAAATAAAAAATGGGGATTTTTAGAGATACAACAGTGGATACCCAGGTGTCCAATAATAATATTAGAAACATGCAGAGAAAGCCTGTAAAAACCCAGTTATTTGCTATTGCTGGTACTCTCTCTCAAACCCAACCTTCACTAATGCAAATCAATCACATCAAAGCTTCTATAGATGCAACACTGCATCAGATCTCAGAAATTAACAGCAATATGAGCAACCTCTTCATGGCCCAGGTGGTGTTCTTAGTCAAAATACCACATACATATTACATTTCCATTAATAATTAGCTGTTTTGTTTTATAGATAGAAATTAATATTCTAACTTCCTACAAAACCACATAGATAAACACACTCCCCTCAAATTATTAATATTTAGTAGTAATGCTGTTGAAGACCTTGGGAGTTCCACACATCAAGCTCTCAATTTAAAAACAAACAAACCAGTCAAACAATCCCTAACAATGGAGAAACCATCCCTGGTTTACGCTAAAATAAAATTGCAGTTCTGAAATTTAAACAAGATTTTTTTGTTTATGTGGAATGTAGACAAAATGGGGCCTACTAGCAGTTTGGTCACTTGTTTTGATGTTGCCAGCATCTCCCCAGGACATGAATAATTAACAGTGGGACACTCAGAGAGACTTGGATCACTTTCACTATTTTGTGGAATAATGCCTAAAGCCTTTTAGATACCTAAAGTTATCATTATTATATTTCTGTCTTCCTCCTAAGTAATCAATCTTCAGACTGTAACAAAATGATTACAGTTGCTTAATTAGTCTCAGATTTTAGGAAAAAGAGCTTCATCAGTATTTATGCACTTTAATAGGCACTTTTAAGATCACCTCCAACATGGTGTGATTTGCACACTGAGGTCACACCCAGATCTCTATAAACATTAAATAAAATGTTTATAAACTCAGTGTGCTCATGTGTCAAACAAAGTTATGTTTAAGCAGACTAACTCACATCAGCCTTATCAGACAGATTCAACATTTGATTTTAAAATCCTCTTCTAAATATGCACTTTATGAAACTGTCAGACCTGTTATTCATTCCTTATCACTGATTCAGAATTAAAGAATTCAGAACTCGAAATGTTGAGGTCAAAATACCATGTTTTCCTTCCTACAGAAATTCAAGCAGATTTTTTTTTTCTAGGCACACAACATGGACACAAAAACACCTCAGAGTACCTTTATACAGTTTTGGCCAATGACTTTAGGTTATTAAGAGCTAGCTCATGTTAATTTCCAAACCACAGAGAAATGTTACGTATTTAAGAAGCTTAAATGCTTATTAGCTTGGTCTGACAATTTAGCAATAATTTGGTCAATTATTGCATGGGGTTTAAATGCCTTTAATGATACACTGCACTTAATGAAAAATCATTTAATCCAGTTGAACAGCAAATTCAGTTTTTCGTGATGAGGGTTACAATTCAGGGCCATTCTTCTCCATTTTTTATTTCTCTTTATCAAGGACAGTCCAGCTATACAACTCCCAAAGCATCTACTTTCCACAGAGTGCAGATTTCCTAGGGAATGGAATGTGAAGTATTTGGAGGCTTCTTGCACATTGAAGTATGATAAGAATTTCTGGTCTCTTTGCTGGAAAGCAGTGAGTGCCCAAACAAAACAAAACAAAAAATTAGTATTTTATAAAATAAATGTTATTTCCAGGGGCCTGTTCTGCTGTTATCAACAAGGATGCACCTTCTTTGACAAAGTGTGGTTCCAGCACTACAATAGAGCAAGTCCCCTAGGTTAGAACCATGAATTCACAGGATGGTTTGGGTTGGAAGGAACCTCAAAGATGATCCAGTTCCACCCCTTGCCATGGGCAGGGACACCTCCCACTATCCCAGGTTGCTCTGAGCCCTGTCCAACCCTGAGCCTTGTCCCACAGCCCCAGAACAGCCTCACTGAACTGCACCTTGCAGCATCACCCCACAGGCTGCAGCAGCAGAGCCCTCTGGAGCAGATTTCCCAGTCCCACCTCTCAGACTGGGTTGAGTCGCTTGGCTGGGCCTTGCACACTTTGAGTACTTCTCAGGATGGAGATTGCACACCTCACACACCTTGAGATGCCTCTCCCAGCCCTTCATTGCTCTCATGGGAAGTATTTTCCCTTCCAAATATTTGCAAATCCCTTTGGCTGCAAGTTGGGTCTGCTGTGCGCCTCCAAGAAGTGTTTGGCCTTCCACACACTGTGAATTCTCTTAGTGTTCTGAACAACTGCTGGTCAGCAGCAAAAGTGACCCTTACATATCCAACATTGTTCAAGTTACTGCCAAGACCATCACCACACACGTGTGTCATAAAATGGGACATTCAGTGATATTTGCACTCTGGTCATGAACCCAGTTGCTGCAAACCATGAGCAACCTGATATCACTGGATACAGGCACTACCCAGGCTGAAAACTCATTCCCCTTAAATCAAGTCCCCTTAAATCAAATAGTTTTTCCAAAGACTATTTTTAGTGCAACAATTTTGTGAAATTAGCTCAGTAAAAAAGTTAGTCTGCTTGAATATAACTTTGTTTGACACATGAGCACACTGAGGTCACACCCAGATCTCTATAAACATCTGAGTGTTTGAGGGGTATGAACAGTAAGATACAGGAGTTTCCATGGTAATTGAATACTGCCAAAACCATTTATTATGAACATCAACTGTAGAGACAGACACAGGAACGTGGCTTTTGCACTCTTCAAAAAAGGACCTGCCACTGGACCAGCACGAATACAAAACGAAAGCTTCAGAGTAAGGGATGCCAGACTCACTGTCAGCTTCACTTTAGTGGACCTTCAGCCCCTTCCATCAATGTTTTCTTTTTTCAGGATATATGTCCTCAGATAGATGTCCTTTAGCTTTTTCAGTCAACAAATGTGTTTCTACCATTCCAGCCACGTCTTGTTTTGTGTATGCAGTAATGAGAGGTCGTGAGTGCACTATAAAACAGATCCCTCAGGTCAGGAGGCCTTGAACAAAGGCAAATATTGCTAAAGGCAACATCCCCTTAACTGCTGAGTGAGGGGAACTAGAAAAACACCACATTGTCCTCATCGGAATATTTTTGCCTGCAACAGCTGGAACTTTTCAATGGAACTATTACTGGAAGAGAGTGGCACAGTAATGTTTTTATCAGTTTACATGGACAGCTACTCATACAAGCCAGGATCAGGCTGCTGTAGGTGTGCTGGCAAGAGGTTAGTGGGAGCAGCTGGAATTTGAGAAACACACTCCTGTGGCCAGCTGTTTGAGTCAGACATTTTGGGCTCTTTAGCTGGTCCATGACACATTTGCTGCTTTTTGTTTAAGTGAACAATGGCTTCTGTTACAATATTTTAACAAACCCAAAGTATAATAAGCTCTGACAGTTAATTTAATTAAGCAATGACTGGCTTTGATTAATGGCTAAAGCAGTTTCTCTTCAGGAATGCTTAATTGCCCTGGAATCATAAAAGAAAAGATCATTGTCTTTTTTCTGCTTCTATCCAATAAATTCTCCGGGGAGTTAAATGTTCTTGCTGTCTCCTATAGCATACGCAATTTTCTTAGGAATTTAGTTTTATGTTTAGTTCCAATCACCAGGTGTTTTCCAGAGAATTATGAATCAGGCATCCAAGCAGCAGTAACAAAAATCATTACTGACCATCCTTCTGCACTCAGCAGCAACTGTGGTCAAGGTCCTGCACAAATTTACTGCTTTGTGCCATAGATGAAATTTGTCACTCTTTTGCTTAAAGACCCTTTATGATCGACTGAAGGTTGCCCAAAATTTTGTCTTACCCTAGTCAGAGATCACACATCAAAATCAAATACATGACAGGCAGGAAAAAGGCTGGCAGCTTAATGAGGTTATGCTCCCAGATTGCCACTAGGATGGATGTGCAATGTGACTTCCACATGAGTTTCTCCAAAGCAAGCCATGACACTGGGCTCAGTGAGAATTCTCAGTGAGATCAGAGAGAAGGAAAACAGTACCTGACCCCCTTGCTTTATTCAGCAGTGCTGAATGCAGTGTGCTGGATGTGGCAGGAATTTTAGCAGGACAATCCTGATCCTCTGACAGGTCTGAACTACTGGCTCTTGAGGAATCTCAGCACCCAAAAAAAGTTAAAGGAGCAGCCAAAATACCATGATACAGCAATCGTATTCAAGAATCACAAAATATAAACTTCAGACTGCATTCATATCACCTTGTGGAGGTGATTAATTTAGGTATGACAGCAAGATTTAGGCACTCAGCCCTAGCAGGACATTTCAAAGAAATGCTCAAAACAGTCTGGAGTCACTTCCTCACCTCTGGCAGACATTACCCAGTCATTTGCCACAGGGGCAGAGCTCCCTCACTTGAAAATGAAGAGGATATTTTTGAACAGCTTGCTCTGCTTTCCTGCAAATCAAACACCAGCTGATTCTCACATCTCCTTAAAATTACATAAAACCATTTGAGGATGGTAGGAGAGCTGCTGCCAGTGTTTCAGCAGTCCTGGAGATGAGCAGCATTGGTACCTGTGCCAGTTCTACCAGTGTGGCGGGGAATGCCACATAAGAGCTTTGCTCCCCTCTCAGGTCCCACAATCCAGGACACAGGTTGGTGCTGAGATGTTTGTGAAGGGGACCACAATCCACACATCAGAGCCACTGCAGAAACATAATCCAGCAGTGCCTGAGCCCTGCAGGGAAAGGAAAGACACCTGGTTTTGTCCAGTAACATCCATCCATCTTGGAGGAGAAGGTTTTACAAAGGAAAGGCACAGAATCGTGTCCAGCACAGACACAGGAGTAAAATTCTTAGAGATTTGTCACGTCTTGAACACTGACACATCACCTAAGCACCAAGTGGGTGGAAGTTTCCTCCACTGTCTCTCTGGAGCCCCTGAAACACGACCTGTGGGAGGTGAATTTGATCCAACGGGCCCAAGTCCAGCTATGACAGCAGCAGCATCATGCACTGCCACTGCAGACATCAAAATCACCTCTTTATTTTACTTCAGGTGCACAGAGATTTGTTTGTGCCTACCCCTGTTTGGAAAAAGATAAGACCCTCAGCATGAAAGGCACAAACAACCAACCAAAAAAAACTCCCAAACAAACATAAAAAACAACACTCCCCCAAATCTGTTCTTCTATTTTTTAAAAACCTTTAACTATAAACAAACATCAGTAAGTTTGTTGTGTTTCTGTGATCCTGAAAAGCAATGTCTCTGTTCCAGAGTGTTTTCCCAAGCATCTGTATTGTAAAGATGTTTCCTTTGGATATACACAGAGAGATCAGAAGGGCTGCTCCAGCATTCCCATGGGAATGTTTAAACTTGTGAAACAAATGTTTTCACTGGCCGTGCTAAATTGCAGTTTAACTCTTTTTTTTTTTAACCAAGTGCAATTTCCAACCCACATTATTACTGCTGCTTTGTCAAAAATATGTGATTTCAAGAGAATTGCTCCTAAGGGTTTGCAGTTAATGGCTGAGGGACATACAGCAGCATTGTTTTTTGTTCACAGATGGATAACTCGAAATGCTAGCAGTAGTTCAATGTTTAAACAAACAACTTCTAGAAGTAATTGACTGTTCAATTGCTTTTACTTCTGGATAGTATCAACTCTCTCATTTCCAGTTTTTCTGCCTGTCTTCATAGGCCCTGCTTGTACTGGATTTGTTCTTCCCCTTAGTCCTGAGGCACTTGTATCCATTATCATCAGTCAGACCAAGAATTTCTTATGGCTTTGCTGGCAACCCATATTATCATATTCAAGTATTACCAGCATTTGTAAATAACAGTTCTTATTCATGTTTTACTTAGAAGAAAAAGCAATACCTTTCTTGAAAGGACAACCCAATTTTTAGCCCTGAGCCATAAGAAAATTAAAGTGATTGTGATGTCTGCATAATTTTACATCTTTGTTGGCCTTCCATCTTAATATATCTGAGATGGACTTTTATAACCACTTTGACAGAGGAGCAATTATGCCTTGTTCTAATAAACCTACTGAAAATAGAAGCAGCAAAGATGAAAAAAGGGAACGCCATCAGTGGTGCCCCACAAACAGGAAAGACTGCAACATAAACTTCTATTTTATTAGACACCAGAGAATGGAAATACACAAGAGGCTCTGCAATATCCCAGCTGTGGGAAAAGCTTCAGTTGGAACTTACGATTTTACTGGACATCAGAGAGTCCAGCCATAAAACTCAAATCCATAGGAAACCAAGCTTCATTGGTTTCACTCCCCACAGACAATATGTAGGGAAATAGGTTATTTACCAGAGATTTGATCCCTCTGCTGTGTACATGCAAATGCAGGTAAATGCAGCCTGCAGGAGATACTGTCTGTCTGTCAGCAAGAACAAAGCACTGCAAATCAGGAAACCTTGGCACCCTTCCTGACTTGTTCACCAGGCTCCAATGTGTGATCTCAGGAAAAAATCAAAACATTCCCATGGGTCTGGCTTCCTCTAGCCATATATATTTATGTTTATACAGCACTTGTGATTCCCAGCTAGAAGGTGGTCTGTGAAAGTGAGGAAGTTTGGAAGTGCTGCTAATGTTGCTCATTTTCCTACATCCCACACCTGACTGTGCGCTAAAGGGTTAATTGTTATTTCTACAATAACTTAACTTCCTCAGTTGTAGAAGACCTCTCTCAAATACAAACCAAAATAATAATTTCTGAACCACTCTCTCCAACCCCAGTGAGAAGAGCCACTCAATTAAAATGCAATGCAATCTTACAGACCAGGAAAGCATAACAACATATTAAAAGCCACATAGACGTCTTTTACTATAAAGGCAAAAACTGTACAAGAGCCATATTTTTGAAAATAACTCCATTTGAAAAAAAAAAGGGTTTTCAGATTTTTTTTTCTTCTCCTGAGGCAGCTGTCCAAAAGGAACAAATTCTACATCTCAAGAATCATTTAAAGCAATGGTTTTACCCTGCCAATCAAGGCTATAAGACTCAAAATTAATGCCACCTCTAAACTCAAAACCAGCAGGTCCTGGATACCTTAAAACTCCTCTTTGTGCTACAGACTCTTTTCCTGAAGGCCAATTTTGAAATCAAACTGCTTACTTTTTTCCAGGGAGCCAACATAAAGAAGGCAGAGGGGTCACTGGATCCCAATCCCCAGCACAGGAACATTACAGAGCCCAGTGGTGGAGCAGGGCTGCAAGCCCAGCTAAGGAAGAAGTGAAGCCTTGGAGTGGCTGCCTAGAACAGGGGCTAGACAGAGCTAAGAGGTTAAAGTGGGTATTTATTAAAGGCCTTCAATAGGTACAGGTACACCTGGGGCAGCCAAAAGCCTTGCAGAGGCTCCACCTCAGATGGATGATTGTGGGGGTTCCAGTTGTTGGTTTCTCTGGGTCTGGATTGAAGGCACTTGAGACAGTAATTCAAGTTTGGACTCAAGTGTTTATTACTTCTTATCAGTAAAACAGTCCCACAACCATGACTTCTGCAGCAAGGCACGAAATGGCCAACAATGTCTTGTTACAAGGTCTTTTAAGACCAAACTATCCAATTAAGAACTGACACCTAGATTATTTTCCCTTTTAACCCAATAACTGATCCCACAGAGCTGCAATGCAGACTTTTCTGTCCAATTACAAAATGCCACCTAAACCCACAAAGAAGGAAGAAGAAGCATGAAGAAGAAACCCAGGATGACACCCTGTGCCCTCCATCTTGCTTCCATCCACAACATACTGAAAATCCCAAAACCTAAGTTTCTTACCAAGAGATACACCTACACTGCTCCCTATAATCTATTTCACACTTTTGTGGATTCCAGTCTATCTTGATGTCTGGGAAACTTTCTCCATGAATGAGGGTCAAAGTCAGTGCACCCCAGAGCAGACAGAGAAATATTCCCGGTGCCCTGGGTTTCCACAGACAATGGTCCGGAGGTTTTCAGACAGAAATAAGTTTGGTCTGTTTGCATACCAAGGGTTAATTCTCCAATTAAAGCTTCAGGTAATGAAGTCATGTATCCCCATTTTTCTCACTTTTGTTTCCACTTTTCGGGGCCTGAGGCAGAGGGTGTTCTTGGTACTCAGGCCTGGAAGGATTGTTTTGCCTGACCAAAATGTGAAGGGAACTCACTAACACTCCACACGGAGCTCAGAGTTATACACTAATGCAGGACAGAATCTGGAAATAACAAAGCTAAAATTTCAAGCATCAGAAGGACAGCAAGGGACCACAGTGTGTGCTGCCTGTGAGAGGTCATCCCAGGATACGAGGGGAAGCCTGTGCAGACTGCTCTGCGGGGAGAGGCATCTCTGCAGCTCTGAGACACGCTTTTCCATGGAAAGGGTGGGGCCAAGGATAACACCACGTTTCTTAAGTTAGCCCACTGCCTCTCACAGAGCCTTTTCAGAGAATGGGAAGAGGCAGGAAGAGAAAAGCAGCCGACTTGTTCCTCTTTCTCTTCCTCTGTCCCTTCCAATCCCCTGTTCCACTATCATCATAGCACCAGTTTAGAAGCTGCAGCAAAAAGAAGGCAGGAAATGGGCTCAGAGGCATGTCCACTCCATCTGCCTCTCCTCCAGGCACCGTGGATGGAAGCTCATAATTAACAGGAAGTGTTTCAGTGTTATGACTAGGCCAGAAAAAGCAAGGGTTTACCTAAAGTAACACTGGGAAAGCCACTATTAGCACAGCACATAGTCCTTTAATGAGGTAATCTCTGGCCATCAGAGCCCTTCTCTGTGTGCCCCCAGACTGACGTCTGACCTCAGCAGCCACCAGAGGGGAAAACAAAGAGTCCATGACAACATGGCTCAGGGTAACACAGCCACCCCTCTGCTTGTGCTGGGCCTTTATTGACACAGATCAGGCCACAGCTGACTCCCAGCCCAGGAGCTACAACAACAACCCAGGCCCAGCCCAGACACGGCCTGAATGGTGTTATCACAGAGCCCTGGCACTGAAGAATGGCTCCAACAGCCCATCAGAATGATCCCTTCTGGCAGAGGTAAGGGATCTGCCCAGCTCCAGGCTGATGTTATCACTGGGTATTGTTGGCCCTTTGGGAATTGCCCACTGGTACCGTGTGAACAGAAGCCACAAAGGTCCTGCCATGGCACCGGGCAAGCGCCCTGCCCATGGATGGCCCTTGGTATAAAACTAATAATTGATGTGTTGAAACATCCCCAAAGCCCTTCATTATGTTTTACTGCCTGGGGCCAGTGGATAATCAGAGGAGAATGCCAGCAAAACCCAAGGAGTCTGCTGAGGCAGCAAGTGCTAATGCAATTTTTTACCACAACATATAAATAACCCCCCAAGTTCCTCTTGCAAGCATATGTGGTAAAAGGAGCATGCAAAGCTTTTATCACACAACTCTTGTGTTGCTTTAGAATAGTTAATCAAATAAAAGCTTCCAGAGCTCTGACTTATGAAAATCTACACCCTGCATTTGCTTTGGCACTTGGACACCAATATTATGTTACTAAACCAATGGAGCTTTAATACAAAAATGAGCAAACTGAGGGAATTGTGCTGAGAGGGAACAAGATGGAGTTAAATTCCCAGAACATGATTAGACAGATCCACAGTTCTGCCCTTCTCTTCAGGAAGGTCTCCAGATCTCTGTATCAGTATGAGAACATCTATGTGTAAATAAACACAGCACAGAAGTGCTTACAAATTAACATTTCATCTCCACCGCATCCAGCTATGTCTGCCTTTACAAGAAATTGCTGCCTGTGGGCTAAAGGAAACCCCTCAGCTGCCTCCCTACATCACACCTGTGCTCTCCATGCCGTGCCTGAATTTCAACATCCATTGTCAATGTTCAAACTTCCTTTCTTCATTGAGAAGTTTTGATATTTCAAACATGCATCAATATAAATTTGCTGCAGTAATGTCAAATAAAGCTTATCCATTTATTTTCTCTCACAATTTCAAGGTGATTTTGGATACCAGGAAAACCAGAAAAAAAATTTCACAGAGTTTCTGGAGGCCAAGGGAATTTTTACTTGTATTTCTCTTGCTATCAACATTAATATATTTTTATATTTTTAAATAAAAGCTTCTCATTTCAATCTATTGAGCTGACACAAAACACTTCAGTTGAGTTAATCTCAACATTAAAATGCATTTGCCATTGAGAAAGAGAAGAGAAAAGAAGCTCCAGTTAAGATCTCATTTATGTTAGGCTTTCTTTATTATCTCCCATAATAAATTCCAGTTGTGTAACTCCATGATGAGTTGCACAAAACTAACCATGTTATGTTACAACCAAGACTGGTCAAAGGAAAACTGTTATTTTATGTCAGAATTAGCCCTCTGGTCAGCTCAGGCTTCAGGAAACAAAAGCAGCTTGGATTTCAGGCCTTGGAGGGAAATGTACTGCTTGGAAAAAGCAGGTATATTAAGTTGTTTTAAAACTAAATGTTTGCAACGTATTCAGCTAAATTCTAATAGGCACCAAACTGACCTGAAACAATATCCTGCAATTTGGGTTTCCTGCTGTGTTTTGGCAGTATTTCAGGTTCTCACATGGAAAAAGTAGATTCTGTAGACCCTGGATTTTCCACCAGACAATGATTCTCCTACAGGTCCTGTCAGTAATTGAAATTATTCAATATTTCAGTGTGTACAAGACCCTTTTCCTCCCCTCACTTTTCCTGCCCTTGCTACACACACAAAAAAGGGCCAAGCCAGCAAATGGGAAAGGTAAAAGAAATTTAAATTACACCAGACACCACTTGGCTTCCTTGAATTTCTCAGTTCTATTTTCAGGACCCCTGCAATAATAATTTCTTCCTCCAGTTAACTCATTAGTGAGCAGACACAGACAATCCCTCATCACATCAGGCTGGGGCTCCAAAGAAATTCACCAGCCACTCATCCAGAATCTATTCTTCTTCTGGAAATGCCTTCCTCCACTCTGGACATCTCACAAAGGATATCCCAGGTTAGCTTGAAAAGTGGGAATACCACTGGCCATGAAGAAACATGACAGATGAGCTGTTGGTTTATTATTAACCTTTGCTTGATGGGAGTTGAGAGAATCTTGGTCAGCTCACAAAGTGGGAACTAAACTCAGTCCAGCTCATCCATACGTGTCATACCCCACAGAAACCAGGAATTTGACAGCAAACACTTCTAGACTATTAATTCTTTTACTTTTTTTAAGATTTTCATGGGGCATCAGAAGCTCAGCTTCCCAACCAGTAAGAGAGCCTTGAAAAGCTGAGGCAAATGCAAATGTCACTGAAGGGTTCAGTTCCTGCATCCACTGATGACAGGAAATCTGTATTAGTAAATAAGCTGCTCCCAGATCACAGTCTGCAGCAGTGGAATTAGCAAATAACTCAGGTTACAGGTGGAAGTGTTGGAACAATCTGACACACAGGGGTTAAGGCACAAAAAAAATGAAATTATACTTCTCTTTCCCATTGTCTCTCCTCTTTCCACTTCCACACAGAGGTTTAAAGCACCTCTTGGTCCAGAAACAGCAGGGAAAAAGGAGATTCACCTTTCAGATCACAAAAAAAAACCTATCAATAGCAAAAATTCAAAACTGCCAAAAGTCAAAACAGCAGCACCTCTCATGTAGACTGTTCAAAGCACCAATCAGCATCCCCTCCAGTCAAATCCTTAAGCTTTACCCAGATGTCCCTTACACAGCAGGTGATTCCTTCCAACACAATAACCCAGAAGGGGCTGGAAGCCAAAGTTCCAGCTTGGTGGCAAACAGAGCACAACAACAAACAGCTAAAATCCAGTTCAATCCTTCAAGAAATTCTTTACCTCCTCGAAAGTGAGGTTCATGCTTTATCTCAAATTAACTTTAACCGTTCTTCTAAACTTT
Organism: Camarhynchus parvulus; assembly: GCF_901933205.1. NCBI lineage: Eukaryota > Metazoa > Chordata > Aves > Passeriformes > Thraupidae > Camarhynchus > Camarhynchus parvulus. The sequence continues at coordinate 8,471,655 of NC_044586.1, forward strand.
TCTTCAATTCCCTCACTAGAACTTCATATCCAGCTTGCCTCATGCAAGGGAGAAACATCCTAAGCCAAAGCAATAATATGAAAATATTATGCTTGAGTAGCTCACTTTCCAAGTGATATAAATTGGCAGTAGCTGTTGGGATTGTTGGAAAATGTAATAAAAAAAAATTTTATTGTGCCAAAAAATCCCATGCCTGGAATAATCTAACACTGTCCCACTGATACTAGTACACAGAAACCAGAAAAACAGAGAAAACAAGCAAATTCTGCCCAAGGGTTCTAAAAGTATTATTGATTTGAAGTGTTTTGGTTACTGAGTGGCCAGCAAGATACTCCCAAAACATGCCCTGGAAATCTGCATATTCCTAAAGTTGTAAATCTTCACAGGGGTGTATTACAAGACAGGTTTATGCTTCTGAAAGAACTTGATTTTAAGCACATCCTTGACTAATTAATATTAATCAATATTCAGAAATATGGCAGAAAGTGAAAGTTAATAGTGTTTATTTTTTGGAAGAGCCGGGTAGCTATGCTAGAAACAAACACACAAAGGGTAAAGAGCAGAGTGTTGAGATCCTTCTGCCAACACTTTCCCCTCATGGTGACTTCCCCACCAAGCATCTGACAGGCTTTGAAATAAATAAATAATAATTATTTTATAAACCAAAAGATTAACATCCACCGGGACAACACAGACAATTGTGAAACAGGAACACAAAAACAGCTAAACCAGAGAGAGAGAAGGAAAAATATATTCTCTATAGCTACTGTATTCTTGCTCCATTCATGGGTTTAATGAAATTGCTGACTTTAAGTACCAGTAAACTCTCTTGGTTTTTTTTTTTTTTTTTTGTGTGTGTGTGTTTTTGAGGTGTCTATTTTTTTTTTTCTGGTGTGTTTTTTTGGGGGGTTTGTCTTTTTTTAATGGGAAGTCAGGGGTTGTATTCCTTGCTCATATGCTTTCTTTCAAAGATTCCACTTTCAACACTTGTTAGGAACCAGAGATGCAGCATTAAAAGAAACGGGAATGTGATAATGAGAGTTAAAGAATATTGATTAGGACATCACAGCTACTGGAATTTACATTTTAAGGCAGACATAAATAAAAGCACCTCTGTCAAGGGAATAATGTGGTGTCAAAGCCAAACCTTCAGAAGTGAGGAAATACCAGTTAAAAACATGCATTTTCATACAACCCCAGATAAATAATCTACTGAAAAATGTTAAGTGATTCTGCAATTACAGACTGGGTTACACACAAAGTTGAACATACAGTGAACCTTCAGCCTCTGAATTATGGCATTTGAAACACTGATATCCTTCTAATGCCATTTTTTATATGTATTAGTTCTGCATTTTTCATCTATGTGCATTTGTAAAGCAGACACAAATCCCATCAGTTTGATGGATCTGCCCCGATTTACTGCAGCAATAAAAAGCTAAAGAGTCCATGCTGTAAAGAGAGATCTGGTAGAGTTTCAAACTCAAAGAATTTGTTCATTTTATGCAAGAGAATGGATCTCTGCAAAATGAGGAAGCCCACTGGGGCTGGAGGCCCATTTTGGTATGGAAAAAGGCTCTTTCAGAAAAACAGCATTTTTATGTGTTTGTGCAGTTCTGACTACAGTGGAGACTGCAGTGCAGTTCATCAATGCTAGAGCAAATAAGAATTACAGAAAACCAGAATGTAACAGAAGCAGTTAATCATATCTGACTAGATGCTGAAAAGAAAGGCACAGCATTTACAAGCACACAGCTACAGTAAAAAAGCTGCTGTCACATCCCATGGCAGTTGTGACAAGCTGAGAATCCTGGGAGGATATACTCCACTAATTCCACAAAAGAGTCAAGAATCACACACAATTGATTTCTCTCATTTCAGTCTCTGCAGAGCCTCCACAGTGCGACAGCTTATCTGGAAACAGTACCAAAAATGGGTTCAGAGAACACTTATAGAAGTAACTGATATGGAATGGAAATCATAATAAGGACATCATCAAAAATATTCAGTGAAATGAAGAAAATGAGTAGGCACAGAAAGATTGACTTAAATCCATCAGTAATGTGGTGGAAGATTGACTTAAATCCATCAGTAATGTGGTGGAATATGTAGAAATTCCCTCAGAATTCCTTGTTTGCTTTTACTTCCAGTGTGCAGGCACAGATCTCAGGGACATGAACAAGAGGTGTGACGCAGGCAGGCTGCAGGTGTCAGCTCCTTGTGACAGGACTGTGTTGTTTCAGTGAGCAGCAAAAGGAGTTCCTGCCCAGCGCCAGCAACTTCAGCCCTGACATTTATAAATAAAGGGAACCCAACACCTGCCCCTTGTTGTACAAAATGTCTGTAGCTGCAAGGGCTCTGTTGTGTTTCCAAAGGAACTGACACCCTAGATAAGGTTTTATCTCTGTGCTGCTCACCCAGATCATACAGCATGGGTTGGAAAAGAAGCAGTTTTGGCTCAGAAATACTGTCAGGTTAAGAGACTGAGCTTAATTCCAGGCAATAATCAGGTGCTTGATTCGGCTCTCACACTACTGAAAATGTCTCTCATTCATGCACTCAACAAGTTAGGAAAATAAAACATTGCATAAGGGGGAAGTCAATTCAAAAGGAAGACACCATCTGGGGAAAAAAAAATTGAGAGAAAAAAAAATGGAGAGAAAAAAAGGAAAAGGGGAGAAAAAAAGGAGAAAAAAAAGGAGAAAAAAAAAAAAAAAAAAAAAAAAAAAAAAAAAAAAAAAAAAAAAAGAAAAAAAAAAAAGGAGAAAAAAAAAGGAGAAAAAAAAAAAAAAGGAGAAAAAAAAAAGAGAAAAAAAAAAAAAAAAAAAAAAAAGAGAAAAAAAAAAGGAGAAAAAAAAAAAGAAAAAAAAAAAAAGGAGAAAAAAAAAGGAGAAAAAAAAAAAAGGAAAAAAAAAAGGAAAAAAAAAGGAGAAAAAAAAAAAGAAAAAAAAAAAAAAAAAAAAAAAAGGAGAAAAAAAAAAAAAAAAAAAGAAAAAAAAAAAAAAAAAAAAAGAAAAAAAAAAGGAGAAAAAAAAAAAAAGGAGAAAAAAAAAAAAAAAAAAAAGGAAAAAAAAAGGAAAAAAAAAGAAAGGAAAAAAAAAAAAAAGGAGAAAAAAAAAGGAAAAAAAAGGAGAAAAAAAAAAGAAAAAAAAAAAAAAGAAAAAAAAAAGGAAAAAAAAAAAGGAGAAAAAAAAAGGAGAAAAAAAGAGAAAAAAAAAAAGGAGAAAAAAAAGGAGAAAAAAAAAAAAAAAAAAAAAGGAGAAAAAAAAAAGGAGAAAAAAAAAGGAGAAAAAAAAGGAGAAAAAAAAGGAGAAAAAACAAAGGAAAAAAGCCACTGTTGCTCAGTGAAATCAGGCTCTCTTAGGGACTTTACACAAGTCCTCTCTAAGGCCTTTTCCTCTCTTTGTCAGCCTCACCTTGAAAAGGAGCAGTCATACCAGAAGGACACCAACATCATCCCCTGTGCATTCAAAGGTAACAATCCAACTTATTAGAAAAATACAAGCTTGGAAAGTACACACAGATTTTTTTGTACCCAAATTTTGCCAAAACCAAGCAGCAGCCAAGTGAAAGGAAAGCTCTCCCATGACAATTTGACCTTTTCACTGCTTTTGTAAAATTCATGTTTGAGGCACCTGCCTGGGCCAGAGTGATTCACACTGAGGGCAGGAGGGTGAATTGTCCAAATTCAATCTGGCTGACCAGACTGGGAGGAGTGTGAGGTTCTGCAGCTCTGCCCTGTTGGACTTGCTTGGGCGAGTGACTAAAGGCTCCACAGCAGGACAAACTGCCATGAACCTGCAGCCAGGCATTTCTGTACAGGATAAAGAATGAAATTTGCTTTTTATTGCAGCAGAATAAAAAAAACTGGGTGGGGAGGAGAACCATCTGTTTTCCAAGTGTAATGCCAGAGCTGCAAGTGAGGCTCCAACATCCTTCCATACTGAAGGAAACAGTAGGTTTAGGGATGAGACTGATGTCTCATGCCAAATTCCTGGAGACTCCATTTGCCACCTCATTCTGGTTTGGTTTGTATTCCTGCCCTTCTTGGTGTCCTCTGAATTGACCATCAATGACAGCAGATTTGGAATTAGCCAAATAAAGCAGAAGAGGTTTCCCTCTTCATTTGCAGAATGTATTCTGCATCCAAATGCAAATAATTTTATTTAGTTAAAGAATGATCTAATGCAGCAGTTTGGCGCTGTAGTTTGTCAAGTTGATTATGGTTGGCCATGGCTGTGCCCTACAAACATCCCAGGTTCATGTGTAATAACTGGATTTAATTAATCCTTTAGGAAACAGGAAGGTTGGTTCTATTAGATTTCTCATTATATTGTGAGACAAGGCTGGGGTTTTCCTATGAGTTATTTTTTTAGAAAGCCATCCACAATTTTCCTGTTGCTTCTTTTAATTAATTACATCATTACTACTCCCTAAACAATTAAAATATTACCCAAACTCCAGAAAAACACAATCTCTTACTTTCTTCCAAAACAAGGTGCTGTGTTTTGATCCTTCCAGGCCATCAAGCTCTTTTTGCCACTCTTCTTTGGTAAAATACCACAAGTACCACCATGACTCAGCCAGCAAATAATCCATGGGGAAAAAAACCAACCACCACCCTCTGTCTCTGAGGTCTGACACTGCTTGAATTAGGATCTGTAAGGGAAACTAGTTACATTTATAGTATTGATATTAAAAAAATTAATTTATAGTGTATAAAAGGGATATGTATAGTATAGCAATAAAAAGTTACTTTATAAAAATTAATTTATATATTCTTCATGTCAGGAAGACATGACTTGGTGAGACATTGATAATGGATATACTCATGGTGAATTTCAGATTATTTCAGTGACCAGGAACTGAAGGAAGAATTAAATTGTCCATTTTAGAGAATAACATTTAGCCCAGTACAATGCTGTTGAAAAAATTCATCACAAAGGAAACCTCTTATGTTAATCTCAGTTCAGAACTGGGAAAACACAGAAGCTGATGTCAGTAAAAGAATCTAGATCTTGAAATCTTTATTTTTTGGTGGCCGAGATCAACTAATAAGTGGTAAGTACACACAAAAAAATTAAATATACAAATAAAGACAACAATCAAAAGACTCTTTAAATCTATTTCCTAAGGCCCTTTCAAATATGATTCATGAAAGAAAAACAAACACAGCACACACATTGAATCAATGAAAGTAGCTACAGCACTTCATGGGTTTTTTTTTCCTAAATCACTGGTGAGAACATGATAAACCTTCTTTGATTCATTTGAGATCATCATTCATGGCAGGACTCAAACCAGCAAATCATTCCCAGAGGGAAACACCCTGGTACATTTTTCTATAGAATTTTACATTTTGTTTTCTGCCTTCATGCAAGACAAAACCAAAGTAGAATTTATTGCTAATATGATAACAGAAGTTTTTCAAAGACTGCTACCATTTAATTAAATTTCAACTTCTTTTGATGGCACTAGATATTATCCTAATTTTATAACTGTCCTAATTTTGTTCCAAGAAGCCCTAATTGCAACACCATACTGAGTAGTATTGCAGCTGACATGAAATAAGTGTTCTACCAAAACTAGATCTTAAACAGTCTGATTAAAAATACTTTGCCACCAAGGAATTTTTGGACAGTATATTTTTGGACAGCATTTGGCACCAGATAAGCTGGATGGGGAAGATCATATAAATACTGGGCACTGTAAATCAGATTATTGGAAATAGTTCAATTTTCAAGAGCCTGGATAGAACCATACTATTTTTAAAACCTATGTATTCAGAGGCTTTCCTATCTGTTAGATTGACTAAAAAGAGCTAAAAAAACCCCTGCAAACCAAACAAATAAGAAACCACAAACAAACCAAAAGCCTAAAATAATTCTACATTCCTCTCCATAACTAGAGAGCTTTCTTCATTCATCATTAAAAATATAATAATAAAAAAGTAATATTCAAAGGGTATATAAAGGCAGGTATTGTATACCAAAAATCCAGCCATACAATAGCCCAGGCTGGTCACAAACCATGAGCCTGAGCTTCAACAAGGAGGTTGGTTTGGCCATAAATTTTTTCACATTTCAAGATAAACAAATAGTGATACTGTAGTGATTTAGCAGTATCCTGATTTTCATTACTACCACTGCACAGTGGGAATGATTTATTGGTGGGATTTGGTTATCACTCCCTTTGTGTTCCTGCTTTGGAGCTCCCAGAGTTACAGATGGAAAAGGAGCCCCAGCCCAGAGAGAGAGCTGATCTGAAATGGTGCAGGAAGAATATCTGTGCTCTTATTTGGCTGGGGCAGCAGGAGAAAGGCCAAAGTACACATTCCTAGTGGTGTTTGAATTAATATCTCCAGAAAACCCCCAGAGGGGTTGCTAGGAGGGGAAGCCAACACCAGAATTCAAAGGGTAGAAGGGGGTAAACCAATGAATGCGCCTCTTTGCCATTTCCTAAAGCTGAGGGAGAGGAAATCAACATAGCAAGATCCCAGCTGAGGGAAGGGAAACAAGGGCATGGATGGTTTGATCTGAGGCTGTTCTCTGCAGTGTCACAGGGAAGAACAATGCAGGAGGAAACAGCCAGGTGTGGATGGCAACCTCCCCTTTCCCATACAGAACAGCTCAAGGGCCCGAGAGCTCTGAGAAACACTCCTTGGAACAGCAACCCTCTCAAGAAAAGATAATATTTCACCAGCCCAGACAAAAAGCACCTATTTCCCTGCTCACCTGTCACTGTGCAGCTTTAAAATGAGAAGCCAAGCCCTCCCCACAGGGAGAGCCACAAAGCAGAAGTGCACATTGTGCACACGTGGCAGGGCTGCCAGATGTTTGGGTCCAGATCAGAAACCAGACACCACACAGCCTGAATAACAGGTAAAGAACCTTTTTTCCCCCCAACAACGACATTTGCTTCCTTGGGAGATGACAAATCAGCTCAGCTTCAGTGAAAGTGATTCATCACTTGATAATGACAAACCAGAAACCTCAGGAGGAACACACTACCCTCCCTGTTCTTTGTTTTTCCAGGGGTGAAGAACAAAGTGGCATCAATTAATTATTAATTACAAAGATCTTTTCACATGAAGGATGGTAACTTACTGTGCTTTGCTAACAATAGTTAATTTGTTTCTGAGCAAGACTTCTGAAATATTTCAGGATTTTTCTTCATGTTATATACAAAGATTTGAGAGATTAATTGTCCAGATGTTTCCTTGGGTTTTGTTCTCTCTTTCTCACATAATAAAAATCTTTCAGCACACTTTTTTTCCCAATAAACCCACAGTCCATCTGTTATACTTTGCTGAAGACATAAAACAGCACTACATGTGTGTTACAATCATTCTAAAAAGTAAATCTGCACCATTTTCTTTTACAAATAAGGTGAAAGACTCCATTTTTATTTGTTAGGTAATGTCTTGATATGTTGCCCTTTGCCCTAAAACAAAGCTCTGTTCACTAATGCCTTCACCTTTGCTTCTAATGTCATGGGGTAAAATATTCAAATTCCGAGTCAGACTATCAAGTATTCCTGTCTCACAGCAGAAAAACTCTGGAAAAATACAGCAGAGCAAGTTTTAACAGCTCTCTCCAGTTTAAACACAGCACAACTGCTTCAGAACAGTTTAGAACTAATCAGTCTCAGTTGTCAAGAGTGAAGTGAATAATGGTAGTGTGCATTTTTATTTCTGTATGTATTACAAGAAGCATTTGTTCTGTAAACTGAGCAAGTGAAAACACAGATTAAAGCGTAGGAAGTGTCAAAACTTTCATTTTGCAGCAGATTGCTGCTGGAAAGTAAGTCCTGAAGCAGAACTGATAAGAAATTTTTTCACTGTAGCCATGCAAAATTTGCAGTTTTCAAACCTGGTTTCCAAACATACTTTTGGGTAGCAAAATTTCAAAGCCAATGTAGACTCAACGATTTTTAGTTTAGTTGATAGATTTCTGAGGCTCTTTTTTTGGTTATTTCTCGTCTAGTCCTTCAAAATCCCACACCAAAAAAAAGCCAGCAGGAGAGTATTAAATAAAATAAGGTAAGACCATGTCAAGAAGACCTACATCAGCAGATATGTTATAGCCAAAACTTCCACAGATTTGAAGGAAAACTTTATTTAAAAACAACATTCTGACAAGGCAGATGAGACTTGAAGGGGGGGTCTAGTACTTGTTGGAAGATTTCAGTCTCTTGAAGGTTTCCTAAGTGTCAAACAGGTTTGGCATAGGACTAAATCGAAACTGGTGCCAGTTTGCAAGAAAACTCATGAATCTTTCTCAAAGGACATTTCAGATTGTCCTCAAGTCTTGCAGGAACAAATAAAAGATTTCTAGCTACTTGATTTTTTTTCTTTTCTGCCCTTTAAAATGCATGGACCTGGGCTTTTCCTTCACATGAGACACGCCAGCTTTCCCCGTCCATGAGGAATATGGTACTTTCCCTAAAATAAGAAACCACTCACATCTAAGTAAACAAACCATCTGAATTAATTAGTAAAATACCCCAGAGGCTAATTTAAATGTTTACATAATCACTATTTCACTTGTGCCAAAAGAGCATGGAAACACAGCTAACATTAGAAAACACTTCAAAGGGTAGGCAATGAACAATCTATTTTTATCATAGTTAAAAGTCCAAGAGATTACTTACATTAGCTTTTACCTTAACTTTTAAAACATCTCATTCAAAAATATGCATCCCAGCTGCATCCTCTGAGAACACAGGTGCTCTTCTCACCAATTTATAAAAATGAGATTTTTTTCACATTTCAAGATAAACAAATAGTGATACTGTGGTCACTTAGCAGTATCCTGATTTTCATTACTACCACTGCCCTAACACCAGCTGGTTTCAGTCTCTGTCTCAACACAATGACAAAAATGTGCTTCCAGGCAATGAGAAAGACCTGAAATTACTTACATATAGCCAGAATTTAACTCATGAATACCAGTTACAGTAGAATTTGAACAACCATTTCTAAGAAGCCACTGTTTTAAGTAAGAAGTGCTTTAGCTGAGTCAAGCAGAACACTCAAATCCACAGCCATCATTGTCAAAGATAAAACAGGGAGGTACAATAATGGCTCCTTGGTTTTCTAACCACTGCCTGGAGAAACCTGGAGTCTGCAGACTATTTATAAGAGGCTAGGAAATGTCATAAAGGAGAGCAAATTTATTTATGCTGTGCACATTTGTGAAAGAGGTTTGCATACTCACTGGAGAATGTTTAGGATGTGTAAGTAAAAAAAAAAAATGTTGAAAACCCACTACTCCTGTCATTGTTTTCTGGGAATCTGGGGGCAACCAGCTCTTGCAAAGTGAGAACACTCGTTCAGAAGGACATTTGTTTTCCTGGAAAGGCACAGGAGGAACACAGGGGACAAGGCAGGAGAAGAGAGAATAAAACCTTTCCTCCTCTTTGTGGGAAACCAAAATTCCTGTGTAGCTCAGGTGGGTTCTCCTCTTGGAGAGCTGTCTTTGGGCTCATCATGGCCAATTTCAAAAGGCAAAGTCAGCATCTGGTATCCACTCCAGACAACACCACAAAGCAAACACTGCAACTTGATACAGGATGCCAGGCTGGCCACGAGCACTTTGTGGCACTCAGCCCTTTTAATCAACGTCCCCTGTTCTCATTTTCCTCAAGGCTCAGTACTATTGCACATTCAGACATGAAAAACAAACAAACAAGGAAGAAAAACCTCAAGCAACCAACTGACTCAAAACCTCAAAGGTTTCAGTGAGCAATGAAATTTTCTTTAAGTGACAAAGACTGTCATTCACATCCCCTCTCTTATGAGTGTAACCTACTAATTATGTCAGCCAGGGCTGAAATCATGAGGAAAGGAGGAGGAAAGAAAAGTGCTTCTCTGATAAATGCATTCAAAATGACAAAGCCACCTGATAGAATCTCTACAGCTGCCAGAGTTCCTAGGTGGGCACAGAAATCTTCATTTCAGTTTTCTGACAGAAATTCAGTGTTTTTACATTAGTGTAGAAATAACACTATGTAAATGGTTGCCAAAGAAACCAACTAAAGGCTTGACATTGCCACCTCTGTAACCTTACCCTGCCTGTGGTGTATCTGAAGGGATGCTGTAACATAAGCTTTTTAATAACACTTAATAAATATTTAGGGCCATCCATTATAAACGGTGGGTGCCACATGCAGAGCTGGGTGGGGTCATTCTTTACAGCCACTCACCATCTGGTATCCCTGAGGAAAGTGATCTCCTGAGCCTGGCTTCACTGCTGTGGTGTTAAATTACTTTCCTTCCTCTGCCCCCATTCACTTGCAGCAGGAGTGAAGTAGATTCACCTGTCTGTGTCCCCTGCAGGACCATGTTCTGCAGCTGCTCCCATCCCCAGAATTTAATAGACTGTTACATTATTCTACTGCATTTAATTGGCAGAATATGGGCAGAGGAAGGAACAATATCCACGGGTAAGGGTCAAAGCAGAGCAGAGTCCCATGCCCTTCTCTCAGCTGCTACTGATGTAGGTGGCTACAAAAGCTTTACCTGATAAAGACTGCTGGGTCAGTGGGAATCATTAGAACTCAGCCACCACTGCATTTCTCCTTTTCTTTTGTGTGCCAGAGTATCCAATTTCACTAAAGAGGCACAACAAGGTGCTGCATCTGGCCTCCGCTCCTTGGGAGGGAACAGAGGAGCAAGCGAGTGACCTCTCTGCATACAACCTTATTTGTAAAGCAGGTCACTTGTTCCCCTTAACTGGAGTTATATCTCCACATGGAAACCACCTGGTTCATGGACAGTGTCCCTAGGAAAGGTTCAGCTCCTTCCCATTGGAGCAATTCCTTATCTTTAAGATTTGTCAGCCAAGAGACACAAGCACTGCGGGTGATCTCAATGCACAGACCTTTCTTGGGGTCTGTATTGACTTGTCTGTCTGTCTGTCTCCTATCAAACAGATTCTTTAACAGCCACATTTTCCTTTTGGTTCAGCATGGTTTTATCTTCAAGGTCCCTTTTCCCTGTCAGCTTTGAAACTTATCACGAGTTTAAAGTTTTGAGGAGAAAATAGTAACAGATCAAAGACTGTGATCCACCTAAGACTTACTGCCCTAGGAAGATACACTGAAAGATAATTCTTTTCATAGTTGCCCTGGATATATTAACCCAGGTAGCTGTATTCTTTTCTTCCCATGTTATTTTTATGCTAGCTTTCATAAACAAAGTTACAGAAAATATTTAATTTTAATATATACACAAACAATTCCCTTGATAGAAGGTTTTTTAATGGTCTTATCAAAGAAACAGAAAGCAAAAGAAAATGTATCAGACTAAAGTCTCTTCTATGAGAAAAATAAATAATATCTTTAATAGAGATAAATATTCAGGTATCAAGGTATCTCAATTCCCTATTTTAATAATACAAAACTAACAATGTGATATCTAACATCCTTATCATTGCTGTTCCTGGTATTTTTTTTTCCTCACTAAGTCATACCATGTTCCCCCTTAGGTCCTGAACTTTTCAACATTTAAGCAGTGTTTAACTGTGTCTCCCTGAGAAGTTCCAATGAAACCCCTGAAGCCATTCACAGGAGCAAATCCATGGATGTGGTTGTGTGCTTGCAAGATGAAGCTTGGATAATGAGCATTTTATGGCAGCAACTTTGTGCTGTTTGTTTGGACTGCTCAGCCACCAGCCTACTTCTGGGCACTGCAAGATGTTAATCTGAACATTTATTAAAAGATACTGGAAACCAGCATATGGATCACCAGGAAATTTTAATTAAAGCATAAACACAAGACTTCTAAAATTGTCACACCAGTCACATTGCTCATGTGGCAGAACATTTCCTCTGGTGCCTTGTTAGCATGGCTGATTCTTTCTGGGCTGAGATAATCTGACTCCTTAGAGCAATATCAGTCACTAAACAGCATCAGCAAAAAATTATTAGTGTGTATCACTGGAAGATTATTCTGTACACACAAACTCCTTGTGAGCAGTTCAACGTTCTTTCAACGTCTCACTGGTGTATCATCATTCTTGTGGGGTTTAGGTTCAGAGCAAAAAAAGTTTTCCTATCAGTGCAGGTTTCACAGAGCCACAAAATGGCCTGGGTTAGAATGGACCTCAAAGTTTGCCTAATTCCAGCCTCCTCCCATGGGCAGGGACACCTTCCACTGTCCCAGGCTGCTCCAAGCCCCATCCAGCCTGAACCTGGACACTTCCAGGGATGGGGCAGCCCTTGCCTAGTGTGCCGACATGCAAATTTTATAATGAATTCAAAACAAAGGATAGTAATTAGACCATTTTTTTTACAGATAAAATACTTTCAGATGGAAACTTCTTGTGGTCATAAATAGAAGATACAAGGAGTTATGAGATCCCATAGAAAGGCTGCCTGTTAATTCAATTAGCTGATTGCCACTGAATTCCATGGGACAAACAATAAAATAATATCACAATAAAACCACATAATGCAGCATGTTTAACTTTGCTTTGTATTTCCCAGAAGAAGCAACACAATCAAGGGGGGCAAAAAGAAAGGAAATGTTTGCTGCTCTGTGCAACATAGCCATGCAGGCACATAGCTGAGATAACAAAATACACAATGCACAGAAGAACACAGCAAAGCTGACTTGAAGCTGGGATCCCTAAGTGCCTGTCCCAGGATAAAAGGACTTTGGAGTGCTTTCATTTGTGGTGGACAACAACACAAAGCATCAGAAAAGCTGGAAGCCACCTGACAAAGAATCCCTTTTGCCGAAGCAGCAGAAGAGGCAGTGGGAATTTCTGCCACTGAAATTCCACCATGTGGATGCAGATGAAGTCTCCCACTGGAAATGGGGAGAGGGAACACGTGGGAAACGGAGAGGTCGCTGATGAGGGGAAAAAAGTGCTGAGCCACTGCTGTTTTAGCTGAAGCTCTGACAGCAGAATTGTCCCTGGGAAGTTTGGCTGCTGTTTTTGCTACCTTTATTCTGAGCAAACAGGAACTGAGGATGTTGTATGTTCAGGGTAAGAGCTATGTGATCCATGAGGGTGAGTGGTTGCAGCCCAGACACTGCACTGATTCCTCTTTTCACAGGAGTGAAAAGGGCAGTGAGAGAAGGGCTGTAGGAGTGTCCACAGATATTAATTGCCTTCCCCCACCCTCTGTTGGCCTCACAATGTGATCACTCAATTTCTGCAGTTTTGCTGGGCTCATACACAGAACACAACAATGATGAAAACTGCTAGGGGGGATGCTTTGACTCCAGACAGGAGTTTTACTCAGGTCCCTTCAAATTCTGTGCTTTGTTGATAAAATTAGACAGGACAAAGAATTGGAAAGAAAGGAGTGTCATCCATGGCAGAAACTAAAGAACATGTATTGCAACAATTACTATAGCTTGATTAATATCACCCTCAGCTTGTAACCGATTCCTGCCTGCTGCTTGTAAAATGGAGCTGCACTATCAGGGTGTTTCCTGAAGCCTTTCCACTGACTTTATGCTAAAATGGGGTGTACAGAAAATGTCCTACACGTTCCTTATCGCAGCAGACTTCTTGCATAACTGAACCCAAAGGGGATTTCCATCTTGCTTGTACCAAGATTTTTAGTTTTTATTTTGTCCAGATTAACATGGGCCTCATGGATAAAAGAAATCACAAGAGAAAAGGGACACAGCCTTAAAGAACCTAGTAGAAAGCACAAAGATGCATTAACACACATGCCCAGTACAGATGTTTACAGCATTCATGTCCCTGTTCTGATGCCTATGATTGTTGTCACCAAATTGCAAAATTCCCATACCTTCTTGGTGATTTCTCACGGGCAGCTCCTCACAGCACAGCCAACAAACTCCAACTCTCCTCTCACCCAGCACACCCACTCTTTTGTAGCACTCATCCTTATTGGACACAGCTGTGGCCCATTAAGGGCAGGCCTGTTCCTAATCTTTGGTGATTAGTGCGGCTGCAACTCCTCAGGTGTGAGATTACCTTCTGCACCATCTTTATTTTCTTAGTCTATCCCTCCACATCTGCTGAGAGTGGAAAGCCAGGAATGCACCCCACTCACCTGATCCAGGTTTGATGTAGTGCACAGCATGATCGGTTTTTCCATTCTCTAATATCAGCCAAAGGGAGGAACTCCACACAGCACCTCCTTCCTTCTCCTCTGTCCTGCCTGATCTGAAAGTGAACAATCTCCTTTCCAAGTCTATTTTTTCCATATCTAGAAAAGTGACAAAATTGAACCATGAAGATGAAAGGAAAAGATTGCTCCCTGGCACACTGAAGCTTAAAAAATTGTCTTTAAAACATCAGGAATGGAATGGCTTGTAAGGAGTAGAGCACCCAAGGATTTTAGACAATCAAATGAATACCTACATAAATCTATTGAAAGAACCACCCAAAACAAATCAAGGCTTAAACTGGACTGTGAGAACCCAAAGGCCTGTCAGCACATCCTTTAAAGCAAAAGCTTTAAAGCATTTTGAAACACCTGAAAGAAAAACAACTTTAATATGTGTCTCCTTTGCAATATGCCCTCCCTTCTGGACTGGTATAAACCAGGAGGAGGGGAAAAGACTGATTTGGACTGGATTTGATTAATATCACCCTCAGCTTGTAACTGATTCCTACCTGCTGCTTGTAAAATGGAGCTGCACTATCAGGGGGTTTCCTGAAGCCTTTCCATTGACTTACAGAAATCCAATAATAAATGAGATGGATTAAAAATCACCATGTTTTAAACAGAGCTTGGTGAGAAGAGTTATTAAAGCATGGAGATAACTAAATAAAAATAACTTATGTAATTTGCACAGCAGTAGTTTCATCTTTTTAATTATTGCATACATGGATTTTATAGAAATAAACACCCAACTCCCAACCAAAGTTATAGGAAATCCATCAGCGCATCCTGTTTTTCAGCTTCTCTCTCACTATTCTTTCATTTTGGAGGGATTATGGATTTGACAGGCAAAGATAGAGGGATGGGAAGGAACAGAGTTCAGTTTTACTCCTTTTTTTTTTTACTAAATTCAGCTATCTGTTAGCTACACAATTTAATCAAAGTGTAATGTTTAAAATTCACATTAATGTTGTAGTGCAATAGATATATTCTACTTCAAAAGAAAAACAACCTTGTAAGCCTGATAGTAAACTCCAGTGTAACGTTTCAAAACAAATGGAGATTTATCTAACTATGTAAAGGAAGTATTTATATAACAACATATAAATTAAAAATAGACACTCAGGTAAACATAAACTTAAACTTTATTTACATTATATAAGTTCAATATTCACCAGAAAGCACAGATATGATGTAAATAAGCAGCAGTTATTAGGATGTACTGCAAGTGCTGCTGGAATTTGGGACACTGTATTATTTCCTGATGTTTTAAATTAAGTTTATTTAAAACAAACTGTTGTTTAATGAGTATTTTCCTCTGTAGAGACCTATCAGCATTCTGATTTGTTGACTGCTCTTTTCAGTTGAGGAAGGAGTTGAGCCAAGGAAAATCACAGCATTCCCTATTTATGTGTGTTCCCCACGAAGGAAATGCTTCCTGATGCTGAGTCAGCAGCATATTGGGCAGAAACACAATTAGTGATCATTAAACCTCAGAGAAGCAACACTTAGAGCCAGAGAAGTTTATGAAACCAGCCACAAGATCAAAACTGTGTCAAGTCTTAGCTGGGATCTAGAAAGTTGAGGAAACTACTGGCACTGCTGCCAGGTTGAACTGGATTCTCTCCATGGTCATGGAATAAATCTTCTCTGAAGGCTTTGGGAAATTCCATCACCAGGCACTGACACAGGTTGTAAAAGTCCATCACTCAGAGCACACTTAGAGCCTGATTCAGAAATGGATGGTTTAGAGAGACAGGACTTTTCCTTATTGATCCCAGGGTCGATCCGGTGGAAACTGAACCCACACTTTGGCTGTCAGTCTGTCTGCCCTGCTCGTTCTCTCCCAGAATTTCAGACCTGAAACTGCTCTGTGCTTTCCCACACAAACAGTGGGAACATGGGCAAGGTGCAGAGGAACCAGAAGCCTGAACAGCACCCAAAAGGACTCTGAGCAGTCCTCAGACAGCAGCAGGAAAGGAATTACTGAACTGGTTGGGGGCAGTGCCTCATGTAACATGGTCTTATCTCCCCATTCCACTCTGCATGCAACAACTGCCTGCCTTGCAGTCTCCTAAGTAGGTAACCAATAAATATGTGAAAAAATTCAGAGCTGAAAGCCTGAAACTAAGCTTTTCTTCTGTCACTAGCATGTTACAATCAATTCTTTCTAAAGGACATTCAAGATCTGAAATTAAAGTTATTGTTATGATGTCACTTGAATATACCATAAGCTAAAGGAGACACATAACTAGAATCTGAACAGACCTGTAATTTTTTATGGTAATATTGCATCTCCTTTAATTACACTTTTCAGTATAAAATAACTTCCCGAAATTATCCAGTCTATCCAAATTTTAGAAAATCTGGCCTGAAAATAGATATGTTCTGTTCTGTTCCACACCTCATGAAGAAGGGAAGCTGCACAGAAACGCTTTGTTTTGTTTAAAGTGCCAGCTGTATTCCACTCTGCTCACACCTTAAAGCACAGGGGTTTCATGCTTGTGGTATTGTAAAAAACATGATATAGGCTTTGCAAACTGCTCTGTCTTCTGTGAATGGTGGATGCCTTCTTACAAGCTCCCAAAGTTCCTGACGACACCATCATACATCATTATAAACCTGACACAGCTCTTGTCCCTCAACAAATTCACTGTTATTTCTGAAGGGAAAGGAAAATACCACTTGGGTCAGACTTGGCTCAGAGTGATGGGTGAACAGAACTGGCAGCCTGAGCCTTGAGCAGCTCCAGCAGCAAAAACTCAGAGAATAAAAATGTGTGTCCTGAAATGGTTCCAGGTCAAGCAAGGTTTAAGCTGGCATGGAAATATGAGAGAGAAGTTGTACTGTGACTGAAAGTGCTTTCTTCAAGAACAAAAGCTGAAAATGGCCAGCTGGACAGAGAACTAGTATTGAACACAGTATGAAATGACTCTGTATTAATAAGTAATGAAAAGCATCTTGGATATTTAGCATGTGTTTAAAAAATCAGTTCTTCCTGGGGACTGTGAGTGCTAAAACAAAATTGTGTTTCCCAGTTTCTAAGTTAGGCACACAAACAGCAGACTGTTGCCAGAGCCTGGCATACACAGAAGTTATAGAATTTCAAATTCCTGACTTACCTAATGTCTTCAATGTATTTATGTCTTGGTTGTATCAGCAGGGTAATTATCCCTGCCTTAGTAATGGCACTGCTTAAGGAATCCTGGCATGCACTTCCCCAGTAATAAGCATTTCATTTTGTCAATGGCTTCACTTAAAAACTCTTAGCTTTCCAAGGTCTGAACATTTTTACAGAGCATGAAAATTAACAACTCTACCTCATATAAATTCTTTTATCTGCTTGGAAAAAAAGTGCTGGTCCAAACTGCTTCAACATTTATGTGTCCAGGCTTGGCTTCAGCTGTCAGTGGTTTGCATATTTGGCCTTGTGATATTTTTACTCCACTTTTCTTTGTCAGTGCCAATTGTGAGCAGTTCTCTTTGGTCAGCTGGGTACTGCAGCCAACAAATCCCCCTTCTCCTGGTACCAGTGAGACACTTGTCAGTCAGAGAGGCTTGGCATGCTCAAGACTCCAGAAAAAATAAAAGATACAGAGACAGGCCCATAAATCATAAGAAAGAAAACATTTGTGTTGTATTGGGAGCCCACTAACACCACTGAACCTCAGAATCTGGCAGCTCTTATGGCACAGCAGAACTGTCAGAGCCCATAAATGTTCGCTCTGGACTGAAACTTGGCATGAAGTGATGCCACTTGACTGCTCCACATCTTATCCCAAACTCTGTTTCTCATTCAGAGGCAGTGATGGCACACAGCACTCTCTATTCATAGCAGATTTGGGAGGTTTGTGCCATTACTTCTAACTGTGAAGGTTTCTGAAGCTTAATGAGGTTATGTTTTAACGTAAAAGTGACCTTAGGGATCACTGCTCCCCAGACTTCTGATATGTAGGATTTTTCCCAAACTCAAAAGTGGCAGATGACTGTTTTTCCCTGCCTTTCTCTGCCAACAGATCAATTTGGCCCCAGCAGTCTAAAAAATCTCTAAAAATTGTGGGAAGCCTTGCTTTCCCCTCCTGCCCCCCCCCCTCTAATTTTTAATCCAGAGACTGAAGATGTTTTCCTTTTTCCCTTCCTGTTTATTCTTCTCTCTACCAGAAAAAGGGAAATTTTCAAATCAAAGGTAACCTTGCCCAAAGGCATCAATGTTCACAAACCTGCACAGGTTGAAATATCAGGGCCCTCAGGCCCAACATGTCATCAAGATTGCCATTCCACCCCGGGAAGCTGGGATATGGGGAAAAATACAAATTGCTGACGCTGTTCCAAACAACATCCTTGATTCTAAGAGGTCCAACACTTCCAGCAACCTTCTACTAAACTGATTCATTTTGTCAGCTTGGCACCTTTTTATATCTTAACGCCCTTGAAAACAAAACTAAAGGTTCTGCTGCCCTGTGTGATTGAGACATTCAGAGTTCCAAGTGCTCCCTGCTGCTCTCTAGCAAGAAGCCAAAGCTGGATCATTAAATAAGGTGTCAGCACATCAAGGGTCGAGGTCAGAGGCAGATCTTCACAGCATCCAGCCTTTACAGTGAAGGTGAAGACATTTTGACTGAGCAAACTGAATTCAGGTCATATCCCAGTGAGTTTTGGTTTAGGATTTTATTGTACATTGTTCATCATTAAATTGATGCTTAAAAAGATCCATTTTCTAATGGATTGCATGGGGAAAAAAGTCTGCAACTGAAAAAGACCAGCAGCCTGCTTTTCCCAGAACATCTTACTATAGCATTTGGTGGCCTTAGGAGGTGGAAGCAGCAGGAAATTAAAATCACTGAATATCACTTAAGTGTCAGCTTAGGTGTGGAGGTATTGAAGAAAATACCCCAAATACACAGAAAAATCTACGATGTTGCTGTTTGGTCTGGAAGGATGATCCCTAGAAAGCAAAGAGAGACCCAGCTGTGCTGAGAGAAACTCTGGTTCAGTGATAACTTTAACAATCCAACCAACCCAGAATGGAGAATCAATCACAACATGAAAAACATGCCTGGAATGGGAGATAAGGCTTAAGGAACAACATCAGTAAAATGCTTTAGAAAGAAACATCCCCACACTGTGATATAAATCAGAAAGTGCCAAGTGAGCAATTAAACCATGGCTGGTTGATGAGATCACTGACCACAAGATTTTAGTTATGTGGTGAAGGTAACTGAAGCTTTCAGTTCATGTCAGTGTCAGGAAGTTCATGCAGCAATTTAACAAATGCATTAACTAAGCTTGGATAAGCTTTCATTACACTGAATAAAAATAGATTTACTATTTATTCAGTACATACACATCACAAATTTGCAGCCCTTCAATGGGTTTACCTTGGGACTTCCAAAGACAAGGTATTGACTGATAGACTTTATGGCTGTAGAAAATCTGGAGGCTGGTTCAAAAAAAAAAACCCCAAAACATATTAAGTTATGA
Source organism: Camarhynchus parvulus (assembly GCF_901933205.1). Classification (NCBI taxonomy): domain Eukaryota; kingdom Metazoa; phylum Chordata; class Aves; order Passeriformes; family Thraupidae; genus Camarhynchus; species Camarhynchus parvulus. The sequence continues at coordinate 8,491,230 of NC_044586.1, forward strand.
GTTTTCTAATCTGTGCACATGTTTGGAATTTAAAGATGTCTAAATAAAAGATTATTAAATTCTGAATATGCTTGAAGCAAGAAACCTTGGGGAAGGATGAGATGGGACATGGCAAAAAGTAATAATAAGTGAAAGGAAGGTGGGTGTCAAGCAGGGTAATTGATTTTTTTTTTTTAATATTTGGTGTCAGGTTCTGATTGAGAAAAACCAGGATTTGTCTTTTTGTCTTTGTTTCTGTCAGAAAGGGGAAGGTACAAAAGCACAGTTACATGTATCTGTATAAAGAGAAGAAAGCCTCTCCCACCAGAACATTTGACTGTGTGTGCTACAGTCTTAAGGAATTTGTAATGGACTGAAGCCTCAAGCTGAACTTTCTATTTCCCTTCTTTTAGAGGTTTCAATACCTATTCTTTACTTTTGCAAATTAATAATATCAAGAGTTTAGCTAGAGGTTAGCTTACTCATTAATGTTGAGCCTGGGGCCTGAATTTTATAAACAGCTAAGCCCTTTGCCTGCTAACATACAAAGTCAGCACATTTTTGTTGTGGAATATGATCTAAATGGATTAAAAAGAATAAGCCTTGCCTTTAGGAACCCTTTATAAACCACCAATACATAACAATAATCTTTTCATACATTGAAATCTCAGTGGAGGTTTTGTAACACCACTTTCCACATGTGATAATGCTTCTCAGTGGCCACAAACACCCCCAACAATCCTTAATTACACATTCTTGATATCTTTTAGTACACTTTAAAAATTGCATGTATTTCATTTCTTGTGCTGAGGTTCAGAACGTAACTCAGACTCAAAATGCATCTTTTCTCTAATATTATCTAAATATTATTAGAAGTTATGAAACTAGAGAGGAAACAAAGAGTAATATATTGAACAGCTTGCCCAGAATAGTGTCTGAGAAACATGCATGTGATATATGAAAGGAGAACCAGAAATTTAAATGCACCACTAAAACTCTTCATCTTAGAACTCGATGACCAAATCACTAAAAGTTGATTTCCTTTTTCCAAACAAGGAAAAGCTGTGCTCCACCACTGAATGTGTGACATCAGAGCTCACCTAAGTGTGGGGATGCAGCCACCCAGAGAGGATGTGGCCCTTTTGTGCACAGGTAGGAGCTGACTGCTTACTCTGGTTTTTCTTACATGAGAAAGAAACAAAGAGTTTGCCTTTCATCCCAGGCAATTGTGATTGGATACTGTCATTAGGAGTAACTCCTTTCTGGAGCTCTGGAGAGTGATTGACTGACAGCCAGAAAGGGAGATTTGAAGCAAGTTAGCCATATGTTCAGAAGACAAAAGAGATTTATCATCTGTCTCCCCAGAGGAGGCCAAACTAAGGTTATTGAGTCTGCACAGAAAGTCAAATAATCACAGTGACATCAAAACTGACTTAATTGGTACAAAAGACACAGACAGCTCTGCTGGTTAAGGACTAAATGAAGTAAGATGTTACACATAAAACACTTAGAAGAAATGATATCTAGTTGTGCAAGCAGAAAAGGATCAGAAGCTGAAATACAGACACGAGTGTTCTAATGGCAAATCCAAATTTGTAGATTGAGAGATTTTATTTCTAAAGTCAGCTTCGTGTCCTGGCAGCTGAAACAATACTTCCTTGCTAAATCATGATTTTCAGCAAGCAAAAGACAACAAAGAAATATGGAGCTGACTTGGCTAATTCCATCTTCTGCACTGAAATGAATCAAAAGTGACACACAGAGCATCTACAGAACAAAGAATATTGGTGAACTAAAACCAATGCTTTTTTAAAAAAGTTTCACTTTTCTTTTATTTCTGTTCCTTTAACTCTCTCCTAAACCAACCAAACAAAAACCAAATAAAACAGCCCCCCACCCCACAACATTTATTATTAACATATGACATAGGAATAATTTTCCTACCTAAATGAACTTCTACATTAAAAACTAGTGAATCTAATGATTTCCCTGCCAGGACACGTGTTCTTAACTAAGAGCACAGTGGGCACCAGTGAATAAACATCTGATACCTCAGCACTGAGGCAAGGGGGGAAAGGAAGGCTAAAAGAGCTGACAACAACATTCTCACCCACCAGAAACTGAGACAGGATAGACTTTGTGTTTTGGCTTCCAGGAGAGGAAGAAAAAAAAAAAAAAACTTCCCAAAACAAAGGAAAAATAATACGTACATTTATATATGTGTATATATAGGTATGGAAAGTGTAGGTAGTAAGATGTGCATTCCCACGTCCTTCAAGGTGTTTATTTGTCTGACCTTGAACTGTTATAGCTTGCCCCTGCACAGCCATGAGAGGCAGGAAGTCCTCTGGCATTAATACTTTTCTTTGTGGATATTTTCACGCACGTTTCAGGAAGAAACAGCGCTGCAGAAACAGATTCATTGTGGCAGAAAAGTTTTTCAGCCCTTTCTGCAGGTAGCCAGCAATTTGTCATGCAGTAGGTAAGGGTGCAGTGAAAAACCTGCACAATAAACCTGGAATACCAGAACTGAGCTAAAGATTGGGATCAGTGAACACCTACTGGGGAAAAAGCAAGATGCTGTTGGCTCCTACCAGAGTTTTTTCCAACTGCAGAGTTTTATTCAGTGTTACTTAAAAACAGCTTCCAGCCAGGAATTTACCAAGTCTCTGAGGATGCAATGAAAACTGTCAAAATGTAATAAAAAAAACCCCTCAAGAGTCAAAATGTTAGGTGACAGCTAAACACAAAAAGGAGGAGCTGTTCAGCACTGGATTAGAGTGCAGAATGAGAGAATGGAGAAAACACACAGCCAACTTTTTTTCTTGAAACCAGTTCAGACGGGTTGATTTCAACCATTTTTATTAGACAAGCTCCCACGTGGCTTTGGAGCTAAACAATTTACCTTTTTCTGGGTCATCATGATGAGATTCCTCCAGCACATTACCAGGTAACATTTTTAAAATGAAGGAAGAGAAACAGCCTGCAAACAGCCCTACATGAAACTCAGATATTGCTGGGTCACCTGTGTGTGCCTCTGTCACCTGAGGGTGACCAATGTGCTCCTGTGGGTGGGTGGCTCTGCAACCCCAGGAAAAAATAATATCTGGTAGTTTTACAAGGAACCTAAATTCTCTCAAACCCTCAAGTTCCCCTTTAATCTTCTGTGCTCAGAGCAGTAAAAATAAGGAAATCAAGCACAACTGGAAAGGGCAGCTCAGGTGCCATTTTTAACAGATGTCATTTTTTGATAAAATTGTATCATACGCGTAGAATTAAATTTCAAAACGTTCATTTCAAAACTACACAATTGATAATTTCTAAAAAGAAAATAAGGTATGTGAGAAAAAGCATTTAAAAAATCCCTTTACATTTCAAAATTGTGTGCAAAAGACAGCTACAATCCCAATGAACAGTATTTGTTTTGTAGTAATGTTTTCCCACCCTCTACCTGGTCAGGGCTTCAGAAACATCCCCTTTCCTAAGGCAGAAGACTTTACACAAATGGCATTTCTGATATAAATGTGACTCAGCCTCCTCTCAAAGACCTTCTGAGAGCATCTCCTGGAGACAGAAAGCTTTCATGAGATTTCTCCTAAATCCATGTTGCTATAGCAAAGGCCCAATTTAAAATCTTGCCTGTCAGGTAAATGGTGTATAAATGTATATGGTGTCTAGGTTACATCAGTTCCTACCTCCTGACACATGTTTTATGTAAATTCTCAAACTCTCACAGTCACTGTCACACTTTCATTCCCCAGGCAGCAGAACAGGCTCCTCACAGGTCCTATGGCCCAGCTTGCTGATCATCTGCATTGCTCTCAGTTAGAGCCTTTTTTCCTCTTTAAACAGTCACCACAAACTGGACACAGTGCTCCCTCTGAGGTTTTGTGGGATTACTTTGTGTGTCTTGAACGTTGCATTCCTGTTTATTATGTCCCAAGGTGGTATTTGCTCTCTGGAGAAAAGGAAGTGCTGCCTTATCCTCTGTGTTGGTTCTGAAATAACATCTGTACTCTTTTCTGTAAAGCTGCTGCAGTCCCCCACCTTCTGCTCACACACTTTATCATTCCTGCTTTTGAGCCTAGGGAAATTTCTTAATAATAATTTTCTGGTTTTTTTTTTTTTCCTGACAATTTTTCTCATTTTTCAGGATAATTCCATCTTAACTCAACCTGCCCTAGCCAAGGCACCCTACTCTCAAAGGATGATTTCCCAGCACTTTGGCAGACCCACAGCAGAACCCTTCTCCCCCCAGTCACATCTCCCCAGCCCATCTGTGTCACAGGAGACGACGTTGAGTCAAGGTGGGGCTCAAGCAGGAGAAGGTTCCATTTTCCCTTGTTGAAAGCAAAGCAATGGCTCTTTGCTCTTTTCCTTGGAAGAGTTGAGCTCTTGGAAGAGTTTCCAGCTCTGAAATAGTTGGAATTCAGAGAGCTCTTTGCCCTCACTGATGTGAAAGCCACTCACCATGGCTGCTCTGGGCACACTGGGCACCAGGAGAGAGGCCCTTGGGACAAAGTCCTGACTCACTTTTCTGGATGCTGATCCCTGTTTGTTCACTGTTGCTTTTGGAACAGGGCAGTTCAGCTTTGAATGAAAGTTTTTTCCGCCCCTAGAGCTAATTAGCACTGACAGGGAAGGACAATGGATTTGTTATCACTGCCATGGATTTCCAACTTGGTTGCCTCAATTGAACGGATGTCATACACAACACTGCAGGGGAGTGGCCTGAATTTCAAAGAACTCATGTGAAGACCTAGTGGAGTTATTTCAGACCTGATGGAAATGTAATGAAAGAAATGCAATGTAATGTACAGAACTGATGGCAGAAATTTGGATGAGATTCACATTGCACTTTTTACTCAGCAAAGGCCTAGAGCATACACAAGAAAATGATGGATTTATTTTTCCAGGAGATAAAATAAATAGGTAATTTATTATTCCACTGCTAGTACTAGTATTTTAAAGAGGTCACCCTGTCTCCATATATATGGTCTCACAAATGAATGTATACTTATCTGCTGGAAGCCTTTTCTGAAGTATTCTCAATAAAAACAAGAACTTTTAAGAATGACAAATGTTTGAGCAGTCACATACTGACATAGCATAACTGCTCTGCATTCCTTTGCCCATTTGCAACAGAGTCAAAACGTTCCAGAATTAAAAATTTAAGAAAGTAAAAGAGGCCTCTCACTTTTTAAAAGAGGCCAAATGTACAACTGTGAAATAACTACAACTGTGGAAATAAATTCCTGCATTCCATCCTCAAATAAAACACTGAATGCCCAGGAAGCAAATTTTTCTAATTAAAGGAGTATGGGTATGAAAGACAAACCCACAGTTCAGTAGTGCCATGGAATCATGCTTAAAAATAAAAACTATTACTGTAGCATGAAAGCTAAATCTGAATTCTAGCAGAGAGCTTCATTCCTAAAGCTGGAAATCTCTATCTCCATAACCAGCACAAAGAATCCCTGGACAAAGTGTTTCTAACTAGTACATGGCCATGAAGTTTCATTTTTCAAACATCTTCCCCTTTGCTCCAGGGTTATTCCATTTTAATGACAGAGCTGTCACGTGTGCTCAGCTGGCCACGAAGACCTTTCCTTTTGATGACAGCAAAGATGAAATCACAGCATATTTTTGAACCAATATGTATGGAGACACACTTTTGTTTTGTGAGACCAGATTTTTTAATTTTTTTTGCAAGGCAGCAAATCACAGATTATCCCAGTCAAACTGCAGATGATTCACTGCTTGTCCAGGAGCCAGACAAAAAATACAAGTAATGTAAAAAAAAACCTAATCAAGTTGAAGAAAATGGGGGTTTATTTATTCACAACATCTTTCCCCAAAATCAGTTGTATTAGTCAGCATTTTGTGTGTCATAAATGCTAGGGCAAAACAGAGTTCAAAACAGAGGGCATTGGTATTAAAAATGAGTTTAAACTTCAAGTCACCCACCTTACCAGGAACCTTCACCTTACATAGAGCATTGTTTTAAGAAAAGTGAATTGAATGAAATTTAAAAACCTTGAACATACTTAAAATGCAAAAGTTAAACTAAAACCACTGAAGTTATTCTTTGCAAGTTCAAATCCAGAGTTACAAAGGCTTAATGTGCATCAGCCTAGCATGTGAGTTGGTAAAAGCTTGGATGCCTACTTGAATCAGCTTGAAATGAAAATCCATTTCATTTTCAAAGAAAATCAAACAATTTAAAATTTAAACAGATATAGCAGGAAAAGGTAAACCATCACTTTTCTCTCTATATACAGGTCCTTTTTTGATCCAGCTGGCACACTGGCTACATTAATAGATTGGTATGTGATGTAACTGTGCCACAAATTAATTTAACATCAAATTGCTACAGTTGAGAGCTGGCTTAAATCACAATTTCCTTAGCTGAAAAAACCTCAATTTGACATTTTTCTATACCACCTTAATTCTCAGCCATTTTGACTTAAATAGCACATATTTGAAATTATTTATCAAACATGGAAATAGCCTCAACTGAAGGAGCACTCCATGGCCCTGATCTTTGGGAATTAATTTTGATTTGCATACTCGGTTTTAAAATTTCCACATTGCAGCTGAACTTTGAAGGTAGAGCTCAGACTCTTTGTTCAGACCCCTCTGTTCATTCTATCTTTTGCAAACACAGAATTGTACCAGAGAATTTAAATATCAGGAAAAATCAGGGTTAAGTTTAGTGCACCATCCTAAGTCTCACTTTTTGTGCATTTAGAGTATGAGGCAGTCTTAAATCCTTAGTCATGTGTCTCAAATGGAACATGTTTTTCAAAGAAAAAGACTGACCAAGTTTCATGCATATACAGAGATAGGGTTTTTTAAAGGATTTAGGGCTGCTAATTTTGAAGGACTAAATTACTCCCAACTTATAAGAAATCATCCAGACTGACTCTGTCTGCAATGGCTGAAGTTTGGCCCAGTCATAGAATGAATAGAAGAATTATTTAAAAGAAATCTTGAACATTTTTTCTTACAAGAGGGAGGTGAACTCCTGAAACTTCATTCACTTCATTTCAGTGTCAAATTCTCTGGTAGAATTCTGGTAGAATGCTTGATTTGCAAGCAATCTCCTGCTTGCAAAAGGGGGAATGGAGAACAGGTCTGAACAAAGGGTCCAAGCTCTACCTTCAAGGCTCTGCTGCAATGTGGAAATGTTAAAGCTGAGTATGCAAATCAAAATTAATGACATAGAAATGTCACCCACGCACATTTGGAAAAGGCTGTTCTGGACTCCTCTGTCCTTTTGAGCCCTTGATATCCTGAATTCCAAGTCCTGTATTTGCTTTATTCCCTGACTCTTACCATCTACTCCCCACCACGACTTTCCACACCTAAGGATGTGCAAAGTAAAATCATTTTTAAGGACTAGAGCACAGTAAATGTCCCAGTCAACAACCTGAGAGGGGTTATTTGTGTGCAGCTGATCTCTGATCTGGCAGGCGCACATTCACTCACTTTTTTTTCTGCCTCCAGCATGTCGTTATTTACTCCTGCAGTTCAAGCAAATGTTTCTTCTTTATTGGAGCTGGGGGTTTGGGATAGGATAAGGCTAAACAATAAACAGTGCTCGCAGGAGAAGCCAAGAAAATAGCAACTCTCTAACTATTGTAAGAATGTGAAATCTTAGTGGCAATAAAATGAAGAAAGAATAAGGGTTGTAGGGGGGTGACCTGCACCATATGATTGCCAGCTGGGAGAGAGAATCCACCCAGAACTTTCTGTTGGAAACCAGCTTCCAACAACACTGTTGGACTGAATTTAAAGTTATCTATTCAAGGTACGCTTGACCTAGGAAATGACTGCAATATCAAGAAAGGCCTCCTTTGTGAAAATACATTCTGTACCCCCAAATTTATGTGATTCTGTAATATCAGAAGCATTAAGTGGCACAGATGAGTAATTGCAGCAAGTGTCAAGTGTTGGTTTTGGTATGACCACTATGAACTGAATGTAATTTCATTTCACTCCTACTGCTTTGCAATGTGCTCCCAGCCTTGATTAGTGCTCCCTGAGTGACCTGCTTCAGCATTCATGACATTTCTAGAATATCCATTCACTTCCCTATGTTTGAGTTAGCTTTTGCCCATTTGACTTAAAAACACCTCTGTCACTAAAGTGCAAATCCTTTAAATAGTTTTTCCTCCTCATAAACAGATTTTAAACATTTTCAAGAAGGAAAACACACTCTTCCCCAACTCCTCACTATTCTGTTTCCTCATGACTGATTTTAAGTGTTCATCTTTAGCATTTTTTTTCCTGAAACCAGGTCCTACTGCAGGAATGTTTTGATCTGTCAAATCAAAGGTGGGTTCTACTTTTTTGTCTTTCTATATGAAGATGAGTAGGCTGTCCACCCTTTGGAAAACTCACCTTTAGCATTTTTATTGCAGATAATTATACCAGATTGAGTCTAGCTGAAAATAAATGTATTCATCTACATCAGAGTTTGACCCAAAGGGCTTTGGGATCTTAATTCAAAATCCAATGACTGTCCAGATTATATAATCTCATTACCACCACATTTTTCATATTCCAAGTAGAACTAACTATAACTATATCACAACAATAACACAAATTGTTTCAACTTTTCACTTGATTTTCCTGCATCTAACAGCAGGTAAAAAAGCAAAGACTCAATCTCAAAATACAAAAGGGAGTGTATAGAAAATGATTAAAAAATTCTGTTCCACATAGGTGTAAATCTCTGAGGGCCTCATGCATTATTCAGTAGATGAAAGAGAAGGAAGAACCTTGAAAAGGCCAGGGAAAAGTGTTATTACTGCTCTGCTTTGTAAAATTAACTATTTCAAGCTGCTTAACCTAAGCTCAGAACATTGTGTTGCACTGGTGCTCTTATAAAGAGGAATCTGCTGCAAATTAAAATCTTGTCTGCTGCTTTTGAAAATGAAAAACTTGAGAATACTTATAAAGTGAAGCCACCTTCTTTCCCCCCTTTTACTGATTTGAAAATGAGTCACATTTCAAATGCTTATTCCCATGTGTCGTCCAGAGGAGACCACCCAAAGTCACTGCATTTTGAGCAAACTTTCAGTTCTCCAAACCTGCAGTAGCCCCCTGCACTCCTCCCCTCCTGACCTCATCTATTTGGCTCTCAAACACAAGTGTTAAACAGGACAAAGACCCACAAGCCCCAGCTTCTTTAAAAACACAAAAGGAAAGGGAAAACCAAGCCCCTATAATCTCAAGGTGCACTTATTAAAAGAGACTGTTAAGAAAGATAAGAATTTCCACTAAAACCAGAACATGCTCCCCCTAGTCTTACCCCAAAATTCCAGCATCACAAGCCCTGTTACAAGGACAGAGCCCACAGATTTCCACCTCTTCTATCTCAACAGACGGTGTAACTATGATACAGCAATGTTTTCAATTAACAGAGATCATCAGGTGACAAGGGAATTAAATCTTAATGTTTAAGCACTTGCAAAATGACAGTCACCTCTTATTCCTGCAGTACTATTCATCTAGAAATATATACATGAAAAGCAGCTGATTAAGAAGGGTTAGGATTTGTAAAGAAATAAAACAACCCAGAACCAGCTAAAATATTGCTTTCCATTGCATTGTGGGTTTCTTTCCAATAAATGTCTACATTGTGTTCCCAAATCTGCTCAGACCAAATAGAAGACTTGTTTATGTTTTCTGCTTTCCCACTATGACATACACAGACCTGCCAGTAAATTCATCAAAAGCCATTTCCTCTCTTTGCTGAGTTTTCTCCTCAACTCACATTTTCCCACTTGCTTGCATTCAGGGCTAGGAGTTCAAAATAGACTTGATGCTTGAGAACTGTTGCACACAGAAAACTCCTTAAAACACAGAAAGAATCACTGGTTTATAATTCCTGAATTGAATGTAAATTGATTTGTCTGATAATATTCTGCTTCCATTTCATAACATTTGTCATGTTTATACCAGTCTTTCAGGTCTAAACCCTGTTTCTACTAATATAAGAAATAAAGCTGTGGGCATTTTTTCCTTTAGAGAGAAAGATTTAGCAGATGGCAATTTTAAAGGTTTTTTTGATTGGTACATTCTGTCTCCCTGATGTGGGATTATCAAAGTTTTGTTCCCTCCTGCTCATGTTTTTTGTATCTTACACAATATAGAAGAAAGCAGCATATCCCTGCTGACACCTCTCCACTTCATCCATAGAACTTTGATCGGAATTACTTCCACTACAAAGCATAAATGATGATGGCAGCAGATATTACAGTTTTTTCATGAGATGACTTTTGAATTTATGGGTATATGGGGCAGGAGTGTATCCTCACTTGCACCTGAACCTTCCCATCCTGATTGTGGCTCACAAAGAAAGCTGCACAAAAATGGGAAAATTTCAGAAAATAGTTCCATTAGCAACATCAAACATTTTCACCCAGTTAATAATTACATTATTCCATATGATGTACTTAAGTAACTAATAAATTGGGTTATTAAATCTATTTCTGTATAATACATTTAGTCAAGACTGTTAGGAGTGTCACAAGCCATTCTTCCCTGATGTGTTTCATGTGTTGGTTCACACACACACCTTCACTGCTGATGGTTCCTGCTGTCAGCTGTTGCCTAAATATTTTCAGTTTTTATCTATTTAATCCAAAATATGCCTAGTACCAACTGGGAGGAAGAAAGTGTATATATAAATATATATATGTAAAAATATATATATATATACACATTCATTACAACATTTAATTTACTAATCATAAGTGATGACTCACAAAATTTGAGCATTGACTACAAATTATTATCATCAATAAAAATGATAATATTAAAATGAATGCTTAAAATGAAACCAGGTGCATTTCAAGTATTGCCTACAGAGTACACAACTCATTTAGACTGGACCAAGGCAAGGTGACTTAGATATTTGATAATATCTAGGTTTATGATTTTTTGCATTGAATTTTCATTAGGTATTTCTACTATCTGCTAATCCTATTGTCAATTAATTTGTTCTTGAAAATTAAACTTGATTCATGTGACCAAACCTCTGTGGATGTCTCCACTGGCCAGGAGCTGTGGCCAGTTCAATTTATTAACTTTTTCAAGCCACATCACTTTGCAGGTCAGAGAAAAGAACCTGAGACACTGCTTTGCAAAATGGAGCAGCGTGTTGAAAGCTCATGCTTTCAGAGAGGGCTCTTTTCCACTTCAGGAGTTCCTTCCCAGCTCCCTTGAGGAGGCCTGAAGAGGGTTTAGGTGCTGTGCCACCCCTCTCCAGGTGACAATCTCCCGTGTCCCCTGTGTTTAGGGGACCCTCTGACCCCGTGGCACAGAGGCAGATTTGTAGGTCTTGGTCTTCACGCACTTTAAACTCATCTCCACAGCAGGTTTACTGCAGAACCAGCTTTATTGGCCAAAAATCCCACCAAAAAAAAAAAATTGTCTCTGAAGTGCAGGGTGTGATTGATGGCTCTTGATTGCAGCTTCTTGCCCCACACTCCTCCCCTCCCCTCCCCTCCCACTGCCGCATTTGCTGTAGATGATTTTAAAATACTCCAGGAGCTGTATTTTTTCTCTGCAACATATTTGGGAGCTTTTTAAGTCACAGGAGAAGGTGCTGATGAAAACACTGGTATCATTCCTGCCTTGCAAATTCTGGGCTTAGATTTGTTGGGGAAGATGAAACAGGAAAGCCTTATAAATATGGTTCCAGGAGGGAGATGAGGAGCTTTGCTGATTCACATCCAAACAGAACAGTAACATCCAAGGGACCTCTCACACTTCCCAAAAAACACTTTCCAGCTCCTCAGAAATGCCAAGCAATTGCCTAACAATGTAACACCAGGAATGCCATATCAAATCTGTGACCTTGCAGGCTTAATAAGAGCTCCTTTAAATGGACAGCACTATTCATTCATAAAACCTACTGAAAATACAGAGAACTTAAAATCCACTGAACAGCATTTTCCACACTTGTTTATCCTGAACCACTTCCATTGTTGTTTCCCAAGAAGGTCACACACTACCATGACCTCAGAATTCAGTGTAAAACTGACATTTTAATATAGGCTGAATGGGATAAATTAACTATACATGAAATGTAATGGACTGAAAGTACTCCAAAGAGGACAATGCTTGGATTATTTAACAACTTATTAGTCAGTGTTTTAACATTTTAAGGCTGTTGTAGATAATTCTTTATCAACTAAGGATGAATCTTTGTAGTAGACAGCATTTCCCTATTACTGCCTCTCTAAAAACAAATTACAACAGTACTCATTTGGCAGCTGATTTGTTTATTATGAACTTAGGTTGGATCAGAGAGGTAAAAACTACTTTAATGAGAGAAACTGACACCTGAAATCAAAGGGTTTTTTAAATGCTATCATAAAAATTAAAGTGATAGTAACAGATAACCAAAGCATTTCAAATTGATTGATATTTCCACTGTTTTGGTAAAAGAACCTGTGTTTGGCAAGTTTGGTTGTGATGAGATTAGAGAATTTGCTGCTCTAATATTAACAAGGTGTTTTACCAAAAAACAACTGTAAGCAGGGCTCCCATGGAAATGTGCTCTTACACATGGAAATTCAGAACACTTCTATTTAAAGGACATATTTGCTATCACTGTGAAATACACAGCACATCTTTAATGTGTGCTTCACTGTCACAGAATTCATCAAAAGTGGTGATGATGTTTTGGTTTGAAGTTTACACTACAGTTTTCAAAGCACAGACACCTGCAACTTTCTTAGTTAAAATCCCATAATTAAAGCGACCAAAAGATTTAAACTATCCCATCTGTCTTAGCTTAAAACAAACAAAAATTTTTTATTTCCTTACTCTAAATGTAAGTAATTTCATTTATCATAAAATGGTGTGAGTTCAACCCTCCAAAGAGACACGTTGCATCAAAAACAATGTAATAGAATTAGCTATTACAGGAGATCTCAAGAACTATTTGTATTTTCTTTAAGTGAACATTTGTTCTAACTTCTACTACTCTGAAGTAGACAGGAGAAAGAGGGAGGAAACAGACCATCTCAAAAGAAAAACTTCCAGAGTTTCCTGGTGGTTTTCAACTTCCTCCTCAAGGAGATGATTCAGAAACTGGGAGAGCTGTTTTGCTATGTAAGAGCCCAAGTGTGCAACCCTGAGCCAGCAAAGGATTAGAAAAATAAATCCTTTATTGTAATACTAATATTTTACTAGCTTCTTTCTGGATTTTTTTTTAAAGTAAATTAGTGAAAAATTTTCTCTTGATATCTAAAAGCTGGTGAGTTACATAAGGAGACATTTCCACATTTTTTGGAAATTGACTTCCAAATTTCACTAAAATTTAAATTTAAAAGCTAGCTCAGCCTTTTACATTCGAGAGCTGCAGGGTATCACCAGAGCAAGCGGTGAAACATCAATCATTACTTACACTTATGAAGGAATGCCAAGCTTAGCACAGAGGAATCTCCTCAGCCTCTCAATTTATTTATATTTTTACAGTGAAATGGTCAAGCTTTCCTGAATTCACTGACAGAGAGGGAGTAGCAAGCTGAATGTGAGAATGCCTGCAAAGGGAACTCATCCAGAGGTCACAATTATCAGACTTTGAAATTTGATAGAAATTACAAATACAACTCTGTAGCGCTGATTTGTACCTTGAAGCACAAAAAAAAAGGGCAGAGTTTGGAAATTATTCTCTGTGTTTCAAGCAGAATATTAATCCTATCCCTACTTAACATCACTGTGATTAACTCCACATGCAGGCCCTACCCAGGAAAGATCCCTGGGGAGCTGGGGGAAAGAAATATTTGGTGCAGTGGCACCTAATCTTTGGAGGAGATAGCTGAGTGTTACTGCAAAATAAACAATATTAATCACTGCTATGCAAAAAATGCTGTGCAGTTTACTTCTGAAAATATGAGCAGTGTTCTTAAAAGATTATCTTTTGTATTCAATGAAGTGCTGTAAGTTTTTCTAGCCTTCAGAACTCAACCTTCAGCAAGAAAATCAGCCAACTGCGCAGTTAAACTTTTCTCTAATTTGCTCCCCAGTTACCGTATTCATCCCCAAATTAACAGCTGGGTTCCAGGGATATGATATAAAAAAGCCTTTTTTTTAAAATTTTTTTTTTCTTAGATTGTCTTTGTTTTCCTCATGACTGCCAGAGGAATACAGTGCATCTGCTTTAAACCACAGTGTTCACGCATAGTGGTCCAGTGTCTGTTTTAATTTTTACTCACAACCTGGGGAGAACAAAATATATTGCTGTAAGCATTCCTCCTTCCCAGCTAGCACTCATACAGAAAGAAGACAGATAATAAAATTTTTAGAAAAAGTATTCTATTACATAGCAGCATGTGATAATAATATCCTGGATGTTTATCCACACCTTTTTGGTTGCTGAACCAGGACTAGGACGCAGGGCTTTGGCAGCTATTTATTTGCTACTTCTCAAAACTAGGATTACATTAAAAGTTCTAGATGCACTGCTGATGAAATCTACTACAGACATTGCATATAGACATGGTTGAACTTGGAGAAAGCCAGGAGAACTGGAGCAAAATAAAATTTCCATCCATGAAACGCCACTTATCATTCAGTTGTTATCAGCTGTGTAAAAATAGTGTGACGAACACTGGTGAGGACACTGATTAGCACACACAGGTCTTTCCCAGACTTCACCACTGCTAAAATAAAATAGAATGCCACAAGTAGCATTTTTGAAAGAACATAAACTTTTACACCAACGTTCTGCATCTGACCCAGTGTTCTAAGCAGCATCAACCTCCTGAAAAATGCTGAGGAAACCTTTCTCTGGGCTCTGTTCAGCATTATAATCATTCAGCTAAACTTCAGGCTGCAAATAGATTAAACTGAAAATTCAATCACTTCCAGTGATGAAGATGTTAGGAGAAGTATTCTACATCACACTACAGTGTATTTAATTTAGCACATAGGGAAGGAAAAAAGGATTAGCTTTGTAAAGACATTTTCTGCAGCGGAACTGACAGGTATTATGGGCATGTTGGGTTTCTACCTCTGGCTAGATCTAGTCTAGATTTGTGGGCTAAAGGATGCTAGGATGCATCTTCTTGTTTAACTTTAGGAAACAAATCCATTTGCATGCTCAGAAAGTGCTGTAATGATATTTTTAAAAAATTACCATGCTTAAGCACCTACTCACTAATAGCTGATTCCTTAATCTGGTAAACATCTGTGTCCACTGATTGTGTTATTGTTATTGTAAGATGTGTAGGGAATTACAGCTAGTGCAGTGGCCAATAAGGTTTAAATTCACTCACTCTGTGGGACTGCAAATAAGGGAGTGAAATGTTAGATAGAAATTATATTCTCCCTCCCAGATTTTCATGTGTCCCTGAAATGGCAGGAAGATGCACCACAGACTCTCAAAAGTACATCAATTTTCTGCTGAGTGCTGACAACCCACTGCTCCAGGTAAGGTCAGTAGCAGAAGCAAGTCAAGGATCCAGTCCACTCCCCAGGCAGGAACATCATGGCTAAAATACAGATCTTTATGCAGCAGGAACTAAAGAATTGTATTTAACCCATTAGACTTTAGTGTACCTGGGAGCAAGCAGAAAATTGGCAAGGAAGGATAAAAAAAGCCTAGGAAAATATTGCATGTAAAAAACCAGGAATCTGTTCCATAATAAGGAACAGGGATCACTAAATTAGCCCAGGTAAACTTTTTAATTGTTGGGTGAACTGACACTAAAATCTATGATTTTCATGAAGTGAGAACTTGCCAGCTGGAAATGGTGGAGAACAGCTAACTTCTGAACAAGGAGTGAGACAAAGCCAGGGTAAATTGAAATATCAAGATGAATGTGCCAGCTGACTTGGTTTAGTTATCATCCCAATTGACAAGGACAGCGAGGGGGGGAAATCCTCCTCATCATAATCCAGTCTTTATTGAAAGAGCCAGTCCCAGCAGGCCATTGTCCCCAGCCTCATGATACTCATTCCCAACAAAAGGACCATGAAATTACAGAAAGGGGCTTGCAGCTCTTCAGGAGCAGGTAACAGAAAAGATAAACTTACAAGCCTTTTATCTGCAACAGCTTCTGTTTTAATCTGGTCCAGGTCACAAGAGAGAATGATTTCAATCAAATGTTCTTTACCAATGAGGTGCCACACAGCTCAACTGAAAAGGCAGAAATTAAAACTAAACCACTTTTTTTTTCTTTACAGAATAACCAAAATGTGTTTACCAAGTTATCTGGGAACGCTCACATAGTGCTATTTATTTTGTATCCTACTCTGATATTCTGATATTTTCAGATCCAGAGATAGCTGCTGATTTAACAGTGAAGGTGTGCTCAGCCATGAGGCACTTTGTACCTCCTGCAACCCCTATTGAAAGTCTACAGCAATTCTTCCTTGCCTGCTGTCATTTAGTGAAAGCTGCTAATAGAGGTAAGAATCTCTCTGAGCAGTTTCTCAGAAGTTTACTTAGCAGTGGAAAGGGTGATAACAGGAGACACTTTTAAAACAAAACCCTGTAAAATTCTGTCATAAATAAATTAATATTTTAATTAACAAATGGAGTCAAAGAGCAAAAGAAGCTCTTTTTTTCTGTATTCTGACTCAAACCCAAAATGAATACTAATGTAATAATGCTACATCAAACACTGTAATGAATTTACACTGGTGAAGTCTTGGCTGTTTGATGACAGCACTCCCCCAGTGAATAAGTGCACAGTGCATTGTCCCCTCTAGAGCTCAACTTCAAAGCCCTGGAAAATCTCCTTTGAGTTTTGAACCTTCCAGATCAAAGCCTTGGAGTTCATTTATACTTTTAGGCTCAGATGAAGGCAGGCAGTAAGACAGCCATGATTTAGAGGATAAATCACTTCAGAACAATGTCTATGAGCATTCTGCATGGCATTACACTTGAAATTAGATTTAGAAAGTGATATCACACAGACACAACTGCAGTTTCAGGAAAACTGAGGCAAAAAAACCTGCCAAAAATATTTTTTTTAACTTCCCCAGTGGAATTTACCTTTTGATTATGCAAGGTTGTTTACAAAATAATACCCCACATAGGTCTTGATGTCTCACACTTATGACAATTTACACATAGGCTGGGATTTAACCTGTATGTTCACTGCATTAGAGAAAAATAAAGATTTCAGTGTCTAAAAAACCTCACACAGATATCTGAAAAAAGAAAGCCTTCTCTCATCAGACAAACAAACGCTGTCTGGATCAAGCATGGGGTTTGATCTGCATGCAGGCTACATCAAAGCCCGCCTCTCCAATTCCTGCTGCATAGGAATGGTTGAAAAGGACAAAACCAACCCCTACAGCAACCCTGCTCACACTGAACAGTGAAATCACGAGTTCAGACACATCACCTATATTTGTCCTAATATTTCTAGGCTCTTTGGGCGTGCTTAAACATGGGAAGGCAATAATCAGCCCAGCAGAGTATCCAGACCCCAGAGCACTCCCATGGCTGATGGAAAGGAGTGGTTTGAGGCCTTGGCTACTTCCCTTGCCTGACTGCATCAAGACTGAAGCCCAGCTTGGACCATGGAAGATCCCCTGGAAGTGGTTGAGTGCTGGGAAGTGTGAGCAGAGCTGGGCAGGGCAGCCCCAGCACATCCTCCACTGCTGCCTCTCTGCTCCTGCAATGCTCAAAGTCCCTGGGCACCCTCAGAAGGTGAATTGTGCAGGGACTTGTCTGATCCTTGAGACACCAATTCTTTTGCACACCTAGAGGTGGTTTTCTTTTATAAGCACACTGAACAGTGTATCTTACTGGGCACTGAGCAGTGGGGAAGAGCAAATCTCCAGTCTCAAGAGTGAACTGGGACTTCATTTTGTACAAGACATATCACATTCTTTAAAGCCCTACTTAAAAAAAAAACAAAACTTTTTTTCTAACTGTATGCAGATTTAAAAAATCAGTGAATAAGAATTTTACTTCTCTACATCCCCCTTTAGATTGTTTGTAAACCATCTGCACAGAGCTGAAAATTTTCAAGTGGAAACTTTTATGATCTACACAACCAATAGCCACAAAGTTTTCTGAGTTTGGATAAAGGTTTGGTTTGGAGTCAATTACAAATTGCTTAGAGTATATCTGTGAAAAGACTCTCTGGGAGAGCCTTGACGGAACTCTAAGGAGATAACCAAACAAATACCATTATATCATGACATTTTACATAGTGGTTTAACTAATTAAAACTAATTAAAATTAATTCTAGCTTGTAAAACTATTGAATTATATTCAAGCATTATATTCAATTAATATCTTTTTGTTTCTTCTTACTCTCAGTGAGGTCAAATACAACCAACTGATTTGCACCTTAAGCAATAAGGACAAAATGCTCTGTGTAAAAGAGTCAGTGTGTTTGTACAAGTTCTGACCAACTGCTTAATACAGAGAAATGCTGCTGTACTCAGAAAAAAAAACCAAAACAAAATCATATTTCTGTTTTGCTTCCTGTCAAATTAAAAAAAACCAAAAACAACTGAAAGGAGCCAAGGGACAGCTAAATGGAAAACATTATTTTCCTTACTGATCCCCTATTAAGCATTGCAAGCTGTTGGACAAAAATAGTGCACGCACAATTTGTTGGACAAAAATAGTGCACACAATTTGCCTCCATGCAAACAAGACAAGGACTTAGAGGGATGTCACCTTTTGATGATGTGACCAACAGAAACCCTGGGAACTGCTGATGCTGCTGAACAGGGCAGTTTGGGGCAATTTTTGCCCCATGTTTGAATTGTATGAGTTACCCTAAGCAAAGAACCTACTCTTCCCTTTAGGAAGCTGCCTTGGGAAGTCTCTTCATCCCAAGTGCAGTAGCTGCACTCCATAGGAATGAACTCCTTCCCATATCCTGCCTCACAGTGGGATTTTGGGAATGTTGACTGAATGCACATAGGCCATCCTTAACTCACAGTATCAATCTGAGTCCTACCAACAGCTGGTGTTAAATACTGAGACAAGAGGCAGTTTTCTTGGAAGAAATCAAACAGTGACAATCTGTGATAAGTGGTCTCTAGACCTACCTGTTGCCTAATTAAGCATGAGCACTTTGAGCAGAGTCCACCTGGCTCATCAGTCTTTATACAGCTTTGACTTTATCTGTTTTTATTTTCCTTTTTTTCTTGTTCTTGTTGCTTTCTGAGGTTTAACTTTTGGATGCAGAAATCCTGCCAGGATAAAGAAGGATTTATAAAACAAATGGAGCACATAAAGCAAGGCCCCCAGAAGCAGTGGATAGCTTGGGCAGCCTCTGGAAAATGGCTTTTGCATATTCCTGCTTTACACTCCAAGGACTCCCATTTTTAGAACACACTGGAACCAACCAGCCAGGAGATTCCAGAGGGCCAGCTCTGGTTAGCACTAAATATTTCAACTTTTAGCTAAATCATCTGGGTTTGCAGCTTAACTAAAGGAAATCAGAGACAGTAACACAGAGATGGGGAGTCCAAGAAGCAGTGATGATCCAGGAACATCTAAAAATTGAACAACTCTCAACAAAGCAAACACAAAACACAACTTCCCTGATGTCTTTTATTTTCACACTTAAAATGCAGGGGAACAACTTCTGCTGAATAGCACTGAAGCAAAAGCCAAATCAGCTTGGTAAAACCCCGAGTTTGTTCAACCTTCCATAATTAAACAACCTGGAACTTGAAGCTGCTTAGAAGAATCCTGCTCCTCACCAACACAGAATAAGAAGTAAGGAAAGGAGAGGAAAAGGAGAGACTCTACAGATGCCTACTTAGGTTTGCTTGCAGGGAAGCTACACATCCAGGCCTGTGTGCCTGGATGCAGCTAATGCTACTTAGAGTATTTTCCTACCAAATGTTTAGAGCTTAAACAATTGCTCTCAATTAAAATTGTGAGTTCATTATTTAAACATGAAATAAATAAATATAAATATAAACATAACCTATAAATATTACATATATAAAATATATAAATATATAATAAATATAAATGTAAATAATAAATATAAAATTTTGAAGTCATCTAAACATGTATAACAAAATCTGTACATTATTTATTAGGTCAGAACTCCATGGATTACAAAAAAAAGAGGAAGAATTATTTATTTATGTGCATTTGATTAGCAAATTCTGTGGCACACTCAAGCAAACTTTTCCTAAAATTTGATGGGGAAAGACTATTGACAAACCATTTGCCACATGTTTATTTACAGAGAAATAAAACAACAACAAAAAAAAACCAAACCCAAAACAACAACAAAGAAATGACCAAGCCACAAAAAACCTTTTATGAAATATGGTTTGAGGGCAAAAAAGCTACCACTTGATTATGAAAACATGACATATACATTAATCTGTAGCTAATTCAGAATAAGTGGCAATGAAGGTACATTGCAATTGTAGCTTTGCAAAGGCTTTTATTGCTGAGTGTCATGGGAGAGCAAAATAATGCTACAAATTCAGCACAAACTACAGCCCAAGAATAATTTTTAACTCTCATAATGATAAACAATTACTCAAAAGTTTACCAGAAACCTCAGAATGTTTTGCTGTCTAAAATCAGAGGGTTTAATCAAGAGCTAAACCAGTGTGGCATTTGTTGATAGTTTATCTACTAGACATGGTGAAAGCCAAAGTATTTCCAAGACACAGAGAGCTGCCCCACCCTTTCCCTTCACTTATGTCAAGAAGGATGGGGAAAAAGGGACATTAGGTGGAAGACTGTAAAGAGAAAACAGCTGTAGTAGGCAAAATTCCACCTGCTAAAAGGCAACATAAAAACAACAGCAACAGATGAGCTACTATGCACAGGACTTATTTAGGACACTGAGATTTTGAGGCAGGGTTTTATGGCATTTTTTGGGTGTAAAATGGTGAAAGAATATGGTCAAAAAAGAAACTGAAAAGAAAATGTTGAAATCTTTCCAGTTTTTTTAGACATTCGGCCTTTCACATGTAAATAAATATAAAATACTGCCTTTTTTTTTAAGCATTGAAAAATTAGACTAGTCTCATGTCTGATGGTGAATTGAGAAATACCAACCCAAAAGTTCTGGGGCAAAATATTATGAATTGTTTGTAAGTCCAAACCCAGAAGATGAAACCAGAAATAAGAATAACGTTACACTGCCCTCCTGAGAAGTTCGTGAGTTTGCCGGTGATGCTTGTTTATTGGTTACAAAGTAGGTGGTGTTATTGGGTGAGGAAATGGGATAATGATTTTAACACTGACTGTGTGACTACAGAGCAACTGGTCAAATTCCTGAAGGAATTCCTGAAGGATTCCAGGGAGGATTTTTGCATCTGTACACTCTGCCCTGCTTTGATTACCATCTTCTCAGAGCATCTGTCACTGCCCACAGATGGAACACAGAGGCTGGACAGCCCTGCAGTTTCTATCAGCATTGCCTCTGTTCTGCTCCCCAGGATGTTGCCCCACATTATTCCCCTTTGCAGGAGCCCACACATCTCCCTGGGATTTTCACCGGCACACATTCCTGGGCTGGGTTTTGCTCTCCCTTCTGCACACACCTTGTTCCTTCCACAGGACAAAACTGGCAGCGCTACGCTGCTTAAAGATGTTGACACCTGGCACACGAGTGCTGTTCTTCCTGGGATTAACATTAAGGTGAGAAAAATCTGTGTAATGACATTATTGTACACACAGCTCCACTTTATAAGTATTTTCCAGCTGGCAGAGTCAGTCAGGTGTGATGTGACCTGTCTGTGTGTAAGCACTGGAGCCGCTTGAGACACGACTCCGCATCTGAAATGTTTGCACAGGGCTTCAGGCAGGAGAAAAGATTGATTGGGGACTTGCAGCGCTCAGAAATCGCAGCCAGGAGCCAGGTGGGATGCCTTGGTGTCTCAAATGACAGCAGATACTTACACTGAGGTAACCCAATCCCACCCTCAATGAGTCAAGTGCAGAAGTTCAACATGCAGACAGATTTCTTGTGCAACTACTCCATACACAGTCAGGAAACTGCAGCCAGGCAATTAATTAGAGAATGCATTCCTAATGGCTACCAATTTGAAATAAGCAGCAAATTGAAACAAACAGTGTTTCTATCAGTCTTTCCAAGGTATCACTTTGCCAGGAAAAGGGATGTCTTTTCAATTTTTTGCTAGGATCTTTCATATTTCATTAAATACGTCCCTACAAGATTCTAAGCTATTTAATATATTATGAAGCACATAAAAAGACAAAATCTATTACTCAATTATCAACCAGCTCTAATCATTGTGCTTATGTGTGTAGGGACTGAATTGATATCACAAAGAAAATTATCAATCTGGCCTGTCCTGGTTTCCAAACACAAGCCTCTTCAAGTTTGTGTCTTTAATGTGGTCTTTGTAATGAATATGACTTATCTTTATGGCATCAATAGTGCTCTATTTACTTCATGGACAAGTTAAGTCATGACCCTGTCTGCTTCAGACTGTCAGTGGGAATGAGACCTGAAATATTAAATATCAAGAAGTAGAGCTCTGTGCATAAAAATCCTCCTTGAACTCTCAAGACAAAACCCAGACCGCAGGGCTGCTGAGATCAGCTGCTGGTGAGTCATCCCCACATAGTCAGGCCTTTTGTTTTTACATTTTGGTCATGTACAGACAGCATGAGAGAGAAAATATCAATACTGGACTGTGACAATTAAAGTGCTCGATGTATCTTGTTAATGAAAATTTTTAAAACATAACATAAATACATATACACTGGTGTGTGTAAATACTTACAGTTGGTTTTATTGCCTTGGGACACAACCTTTAGTATGAGCCTTTGAAAACCATTTTTCCTATTTCAAGTCTATAATTTCCCTTCCACTGCTTTACATGCTGTCACTATCCTTACTAGCTCTGGGTGTCCATGGTGCAGGATATTCAAAAACTGAGCACATGGCTACTACAGACAGCCTGAGAGGTTTCTGTGGAGCCAGCCTGGATGCACCTACTGATTCCTGGAACCCCACGACAGTCACAAGTGGGAAAAGAGTTCCCTCCCTGCCAGGGCTGCGCTTTTATCACAGGATCACCTGGATCCTGTGATAAAAGAGCATTATCAGTCACTTGCACAGCAGAAGAGGCAATTTTTCCTCCCATTAGCAAGAAAAGAGGAAAATGCAGCATAAAATATCTGCAGAGGATGGGTTTGGATTGCAGGAACATTTACTACCAGAGTTACATTCCAAGAGGCTTTCACAGTCAAACTGCTTCACCTTTGCAGCACAGCCACCACACAGGTTTGTATAAAAGATTTCTTTTTCCTGTTAGTACACATTTCCATTTGTCTATAAGCAGGAACAGAAGCAGAGACAGTGGAGAGCTGAAAGGCCAGCCCCAAAGGCTGCATTTGTCTGCCTCCCCCAGGAGGCTGCTGTCACACACACACACAAGTGTGCAAACAAGTAAAGAAAATAAATTCACGTCTGACTGCAAAACGTTCCCATAAATTTCCCATGCAGCAGCACTTCTGTGATTAATCCTGACACAAAGCACAACATTTAGCAGCCTAAACCCAAACATATCTGCAAACAGGGGGACTGATGAAACAATGTCTTTGTTTAGAGCTGCCCCAGTGCTGATTATCTGCACTCCAACTCCATCTTACACTGGAAGCCTTTTCCTCTGTGGACACTCCTTGGAGTGTCCCTCCACTACCTGACTGCCAGTACTCATTACACCTTGAGGAATTTAATACATTTCAGACTTCTGCTCCAGAAAATGAGACTGAACTCAGCCAGGGGGTTCAAAAGTTATTGGTGAAGACCAAGGGAGAGAGAGGGGGAGGAAGGGAGGAGGCTGCCAAAAGCAGAGACACGGGATGATCTCACAACCCTCCTCTCCTTGGGAAGCCATGAAAATTTGATTGGCACAGCTCAGCCACGACGCGTGAGAGCTGAATTACAGCAATGCCTTCTTCTCATGCCTTCACATGCCACAGATATGGAATATTCAATTAAGCAGAAACTTATTACAGCTTCTGGGAAAACTATGAAGTAACAGTTAGGAACCAGAATACACAGACGAGGGCTGCAGAGGACAAACCCACCAACTCTCACCTTGCAGACCATCACTGTCAGCACAACCAACACAGATGGAAACCAACTCTGCTTTCTTAAATGCACAGGATCAATGGAATGGAGAGTGATCCTTGCAAAGAAGAAGATCAAAGAGTGGAAAAGCATAAAAAAGGCCACTGTGCCTGCACAAATTGTTTTCATCAAACCCCTGTAATGTAGTCACACCACAACAGATTTCTTGAGATGTATGACTAGGGATTATGACCTTTCAAAAACTCCACAATCCTCTGGATGGAGATCAAATTAGTATCATCATCATCAATCATCCTCATCACCATCATTATCCTCATTATTTCCCATTTCAACTACACTACAACTTAAAATATACTAGGTATGCGCTTTTCTGTGTGTGCATCATATGAAAAAATATTTTTCTCAGCCAGAAAAGCAAACATGAACAGGCTTAAGTTTGGAGAAAACACTTCTTCCATATAGCAATACAAATGGATAGTTTCAACCTAATTGAAAACATTGTGCAGAACTATAAGCATTTTAAAAAATGAAAAGGAGAGTGCCTCTTCACTATAGGAATTGTCCCATACATCATCTCTAATTATGCAGGCATAGTCAAGGGCAGATTCTCAAAAAAGCTGACAAATAACAAAAAGAAGCTCAGCACAGATAACTGGAGTTGGAAAAAGTTAAATCTTACACTTCCATGCCGAGTGAACAGAAAAGAACAGATTTCAAAGTGGTGGATGCTGATCACATCTGAAAATCTGGCTTAAATAAATATATGAGCAAAAAAGTAAGAAAGCCGAGATACCTCTATTTTCCTCAAGCCAGGTTTTGAAGCCTAAATTTAAGAGAATAAAAGAGACAGTTTTATTATTACATAGGTATGTTGAGATACTGCAGACAGTTTTCAGGAAATCTTAGGCCACACACCAATACTAGAGTTGAGTTTTGGTTTTAGGTATTCAAATGCACAAACTTACGTACCTTTAAATATTTTATCAAAGGAGCAATTTACATGTCCAAGCATAACATTGTCATAATTTTAGAAACATTATACCTAAGAAAGAAGGGAATGTTTTGTATACAACAGCTGCTGTCTTTCATCCTTCAAATAAAATTCAACTATTATTGCCATTTCTAGAGTTTAAGAAAGCACATTACAATAAAATACAATATTACAGTCCCTTGGAGTAGCTTTTAGTCTCCTAAAAACAAGAAAAAAAACACCTCCAAAATGTTATAAACCTTTAGACACTGTTCACTTGAAGCTGTAATTACTTGGTTAGTAATTTTAGCAATTTTAACTACAGGACACGAGCTTTTACAGAGTCATGGGGCACAAATTGAAGCAGAGCAGCTCAAGGCACCAATTATTCCTTTGGTGTCTGAGCGCCCTCTGCATCTTTTGAGGCGCACATTGATTTAAAGGTCTGCTTTAAACAGATTCCCAACTCCCTTTTTTCTCTTGCCAACCACTCCCAGGCATGACTTTTCTTTCTCTGTTTTGAGAAGTAGTAGAAAGTAGGGAATCATCTTCTTGCTTTACTTGGGAATTACAAAGGTCAGTCACAGTCAGGGCATGGGGCAAGAGAATGGAAGGATGAGTTTTAATTTTCTCCTTGGCCAAAAACCTGACACCTGTAAACTGACTTGGTGGGGGTTTTGGCACTGTTATAGGGCAAAGGCTGAATTTCACCCCAAGACCCTCTGGTGAGGGTTTGTTATAGGGCAAAGGATGAATTTCACCCCCAAACTCTCACACCAAATGGCCAATTCTCCACCTGGGCAGGACAGAGCTACAGGACAGACAGAGCTTCCACTTAAACACATGAATGGAAGCTAAAGTTGCTGCAGCACTGAAGTTGCTGGCTGTTTTCCACTCCTACAGCATTTTTCAAATCCAATTGTGTGATAGAACAATGTCAAGCTGGTAGGAGTCAGAAGGTTTGGTGATTTTATCTTTTTGCAAGACAATTATCTACATTGAGTAACCTGCTACATTAGAAATGGTTAAAACAGCTGAAAAGTACCTGCAATATGTATTGCTTATAAAATATTTCAGCAGTCAAAATAAAGTGTTCATACAAGAATTGGGGGGAGGGGTTTGTGCTGTCTGAACATCCCTTCTCCAGGCCTGCTTCTACTAAACAGGATTGCAGCAACTGCAGTTGCAGCAGCATTGGCACACAGACAGGGATGAAAGATCATCTGCCAGAGAGAACACAGCAAATCCAACAGGAACAGGCTCAGGTTTGAGCTGCCCTTAAAGGGACACTGATTATGTGAGGCTTTGAGCATGCAGGGCTTCCCCAAAGGTCAAGAAAAAAGAAATATGAGGGTGTTGGGAGCACAGAGAAAACTTCTGTGGCTAGTAGAACAAATGGACAGCTGAGCTAATACTGAGCCATGCCTCACTACACTCTACTTTACACCAATTTTAAACTACATTCTTCACTCCAGGATGTGCAGCCTCCAGCTCCAAAGGCTGAGGAAAATTAAGTTTCTGTGAGCTGTGTAGGATGATGCTTCTTCTACTCTGAGATGTATCCATAGCATATATCTACTGCCTATCCTCCCCCATCATCGCCTCTGGAACAGAGCTTCCAAAACCACATTTTTCAGTGGTTTTGTGAAAAACCATCATGAGCTAAAAACAAAAATCCCTAAAGGGCAGGTTCCCAGCAGCTGTGATATGGGAAGTTTCTCAGTCTTGGGAAGAATTCTCTGATAAAAAATGAGGATGGGACCCCTTTAATACCATACCTGCTTTGTCATTTACTGAGTATTCAGTGGGAGACACAGGTTTAGCTGCCTGCCCTGCTGACTATGGTGGAGAAACTTGCAACTCAGTTTCCCACACTCATACAGAATAAAAAAAAAAAAAGAAATCCC
Organism: Camarhynchus parvulus; assembly: GCF_901933205.1. Taxonomy (NCBI): domain Eukaryota; kingdom Metazoa; phylum Chordata; class Aves; order Passeriformes; family Thraupidae; genus Camarhynchus; species Camarhynchus parvulus. Next base: position 8,518,139 of record NC_044586.1, read on the forward strand.
ACATTATTCTAGCCAACAGCCCGACTGCACCTTCTCCAGTGTTCCAGCGTTATATTTTTTAATCAGTATTAAAAGCCAAGATACATTAAAGATCCCCTCTTTCCTGCCTGCCAATCACCTGGCAAGGACATGCCAGCACCATCAATAACTGAACAACATAATGCTACATCTTTTGCACTGACTATGTGAAAAATAAGAATCCTCTGGGTAAACCTTGACATGACCATCACATCACAACACTTATGTAAAGTCATGGGGCAATTGGAGAACTGGGTGAAAAATGCACGTGGCAGGTTATTATTAAATTATTTACAGTGTAATTGCAGCAGCTCAGGTGCACAGCAGAAATCTTATCCAACTTTTGCCCTTCCAGACTGGCTTTGGACACTTCCTTCAGCAGCAGCGGGTGCTCTGCAGCTGTTGAGCTGCTGGTGGATCTGGGTCACAGCCCTGCTGAGGAAACAGAGCAGGGCTTGGATTCAGATCAAGTCCTGCTGCAAACTGGGGCACACTCTTGGGAAAGGGGACTGGCTGGAACAGCCCCAATTAAAACCCTTACACTGAGCTGCTCAGACCAGGGAGGAGTTAAAGGCCTGGTGCTGCTGTGCCCCAGTGGACAAAAGCACCTCAGTTCTCCCCATCTTCCCTCCCTCCTGTCCTGTATCTCTCTTTTGATGTGGTGGGCCTTATTTTGAACCTCATTATGAGCTCTTTGAAGCAAGAACCATGCTTTCCTATAGGTTCACAAAGCACAGAGTACAGCTGAACTTGCAGGGAATGTTTCCAATAACAGCTCAGTCATTTAGATAATGTTCTCCCAGAATGACTGAGAGCGATGCCAGCCATGTGTTGAGCAATGCTCTCTCCCTACCAGCAAATAAGGAACCCAGAGGTTGCATGAAGTCAACTGCTCAGAAAGCCCACAACAATCAAACTTGGTTTGTTGGCTCCAAGGAGGCAAAGACCTGACATCTGCACTATTAATATTGAAAAACAGCCTCCTCCTGTTTTATCTTAGAGTGCCTGTGGTCCACTTGTGTTGCCACATATCAAAAGGGCAATAAACAGCACAGCTTAGTGATTTTATTACTGCAGTATGTTATGGTGGGAGTTAACAAATAGGTAATAAGATAGGCTTCCAGTTGTAGTTTTTAGGGTACTGTTACATGCAACTCAGAGCAATGGTGACCCAAGAAACATTACTAAACACATTTTCACTTTTTATTGTTGTGCTTACAGGGAGATTTATGTAGGCTTTTTACAAACCTCAAAATGGTTGTGATAATTTATGGCCATGAGATATTGCTTTTAGAAAAATTTTGAGACTTCTAGGTACAGACTGCCAAAAACTATAAAATCTAGCTCTGAAACCTTGAAGAAAAGAGCAATAGGCTATTCAGTTTGTGTGTCAAACCACATCTGTGTGCAACATAGAGTACTTTAATGCTAAATTATTCCAAGATGAACAACCTGCACAAAAAAAAAAAAAACAAACAAAAAAAACCAAACACTCCCCCACCCCAAAAAATCCCAGCCAAAACATTCCTTTCCAAACTTCTGCATCTCATGCTTTATGCCACATTGCAGGGAATCTGTTTCAGATCCATAAATTTATTGATTTAATAAATCTACTCCTTGGAAAACCTCCTTATTGGACACCCACACTCCAACCTGCCTGACCTTCAGCAAGTATTATGGCAAAGCAGTAGCCTTTCCCAATTTTAAAGCAACAACTCCGTTTCTGTCCTGAGCCACACTTTCCACCATACAAGAATATCACTCTCACAATGGGTAGCTGAGATAGAACACTTCAGTGAACCCTAAAGGAGCCAGATTGGCAGGACTTTTTAATGGCAACATTCTTTAAAACATTAAAATAGCATGCATGCAAAAGCTGCATTTTAATGTTGATCCTCCTAAACAACATCAGCAAAAGGCCAATAAAGATTTATGGCTTCACAACAAAATAAAGTGGATGTATGTCATCTTGTCCTGCTACTTGCAGAGACAAGGAGGGAGGTCAACGAGAAAGTATTTATTATTCTGTTCTGTACTAAGAAAAATAAATAAAGTCACAGCGAATCAGATGAACTATTTACAAATTACAACATGTAATAAGGGATGGCAGACGTTCTAGAGAAAAAAAAAAAAACAACCCTAATTTATTTTTACTCTGGTGGTCAGCAGAGCAAGGACAGTGGAAAACAGAGCGTAGCAAAGTGTGGCATTCCAACCTCATTCCTACCTTAATAGGCTTGCTGGGGCCCCCTGTTTGCAACTGGCAAAACTCCAGAAATTACCCCACAATATCTGTCTTAGCAGGCTCAGCAGGAGACCCTGCAAACAGCCCTCACCCAATGAAAGCCTTAATTTCAGCTGTCCCTGCCAGAACTGGGATATTTTCAGCATACTACCCAGGAGCACACCAGCTAAGCAACCAGCAGCTCTCTAGACAAGACACAGCTATGAAACTCTCCCACTTTTTATTGCAGAAATGTATCTTTTTCCCTTAGAAAAGGGTAATTATTTTTTTAACAGAGTGAGTGATTATATGCAAAATGTTTGCTCATGCAGAGCTCTCCCTTCTAAAAGTTTTAGAATTAGTAAATTAACAAAAATCCTGCTCAGTAAGCTGTTTTTTTAAATGAACCAACAAAAAGCAGGCTTGACAAGAATTTTAAAAAATTCCAAAACAACATAAATAGATGTATCAATAGTTACCTTTCCCTAGGTTGTCAAATATTATAAATGCTTAGTTTGAGAATAAGGTGGTGTGACATCACTTATTTGTGACAGAACCAAATTCCAGCAAGAATAATTTAATTATTGTTTCTGGATATCAGTTAGAAGTGGAGATTGGAGCTTTTTTGGTTATATAAGGCAGGTGATCCACTATAAAACCACTGTGTTTACTCTTTTTACACAGCTTTCAGCCATCATAAAAGTCTTTCTTAACCTTCATGGCTCCCAATTTTCAATCTGGCAGATTAGCTATTCTAAAAATAGGTAAAATGTTATAAATCAAAACAGAGAATGGGATCTTTCAAAGTAGAACAGACATGAAGAACCTTACTGTCTACCAGAGTGCTTCAGCAAAACATCCAGATGCAAGAACACAAAATAAGTTGTTGTCAGTCATAAACTGTAAGCTCATTCCTAGAAATCAAGATTTCCTTGAGTGGAATAAAGTGTAAATGAAAAGAGAAAAAAGCTGAGTGATCCATGCAGACTCTTAGTATTACAGACATAATAAAAGAAAAAAACCCACAGATCTTATCCTTACTAAATATTCATTATCATCAAATATTCATTATCACTTAATTCAGCCAAGCTGCTGAAGTGCCTGTATTTTGAAAGGGTAGAAAAAGAAATAAAGTCTTCCCAGGAGGGAACAAAGCAGAGAGCTATTACATATGAATAAACAAAAAGTTAAGTATGCTCGTGAGATTGCGTATGTAATTATTTGATGGTTAGTTAATTAAATTAAAAACCAGCTTTAATTCTGTATAGAACCAGAGCTTCTATATATTAAACACTTATATAAACTGCAACCAATTTATTTGCAAACTTTTGGATTTACTGAGCCTGCTCCTCGTATCCCAAAGAAATTCAAATGCAAGAAGCACATTTGAACATATGTCCTTGCTGATCAAAAGTGAAACAAACTGTAAGATCCTTGTTTGACAACTCTCTGAGGAAGCAGCTGAAGCTTTAGGTATCATTTTACTCCTAGACATGACCGCTTTGAAACTGGCCAGGCTCCACCAGGTGTGAGCAGCAACGAAAGCGCAAAATTGATATATCAACATCAACTACTAACACGGTGTTGTTTTGGCTGTTGAACTCCATGGGTGCAGAAATTCTTTCCTCTGAGAAGTCAACAGGAGAAGTCTGGCATGTGGTCAATGCAATGCAATCCAATGCAGTAATCCTGGAAAACCCCAGGCCATGCCAGGCCCCAGCAGCAGTGACGTGGGCACTGTGTGTCCAGCCTGGTTTTGCTCAACGCCAACAGGCTGGCTCAGCTCTGCTTTCCCTGATTGTGATTTATCAGTAAAACCCCTGCGAACAAGGCTCTTCTGTAAGCACAGAAAAATCAACCCTTGGCACAGTGGAAGCAGCAGAGAAAATATGAAACAAAGCAGAAGCACACTTTGAATAAAAGTTTGTGTGTCACTGCCCACAACAACAACGCAGGTCCAGCCCAGCAGCAGCACCCCTGTGTCATGGAATGGAAACCTCAGCTGGCAGATCCAGCATTTACACTGCCCTGAGGGCTGTGGACACAGTGGACATCTTCTGGCCTCCAGATCCCACAACTTGAAGGGCAAAATCAGGGGAACACGGGGCAGGCCCATGTGCCGCAGCATGGAATGGTGGAGTGGGGAGCACGTGCTCAGTTCCAGCCTCTCCCTCTGCACAGCAGAACCATTTCCCAGATGTCTTCCTGTTCCACGGGGCAGTGCAGCCACCATGATAAGCATTTGGCTGGGGATGCTGCTCAGATGTTCTGGTGGAAATGTGAATATCTGGGTGCACCCCTCTGCCATGATGGTGCTTGTTTTCTGCAGTCTTGGGACTCATCACTGACTCCACATGTTTACGGAGCATGGAAAAATGTCTGGGTTTGTTTTTTGTTTTTTTCTTCCCTCTAGATCGACACTGAAATGTACTTATTTCCTTTCAGTTTCATCACTGTGGTCTGTGGTTTTATCATCACAGCTCTTAACTGTGATAATGTTCTGCCTACACTAAGAATTTTTACTATTGTCAGCGACAGGCACACACCCAGCTGTGCAACCCACTACTCCCTCAGGTGATATTAAACTCACTCCTCAAGGCTGAAACCAGAAGCCTGCACCCCAAAATGAGCACCAAGCCCTAGGCTGTGACCCCCTCAATCTGTGCTCTCACCTTGATGGACCATGGAGCTGATGTTCCCCTATGGCAGCCTTGGGAAAGTCTAGGGAGGGAACCCTGTCTGCTCTTCTGTCTGCGTGCAGATGAGCTTTTCATCACATAACTTGTAAATGTTTGCCAGCAATATCTGCTAAATGGCTGTAAATCTCCTTCCAAAATTGTAGCAGGAAAATTGTCTTGATATTAAAGGCAAAATACCAACTGCAGAGGCAGGGAGAAATCTTGTAGGCAGAAAGTCTTTCTCCTTAAATTTGACTTCAGCTCTGGGAACTACATAATTCGTTCTCAAGCCGCCCAGAGTGGCTCCAACCTCTTTCCTGCTCAGACAAAGCTAATGAGCACATTCAAAGCCTGAGCTTTACCTAGTCCTGGTGCTTGAAAATGCAGAATATGTAAAACTCCCCCAACAAACCCAGGTTTCAGTGCTGAGAAGGCTCAGCCTCCTAATCCCACTGTGTTCAAAAGAAAGTTGCTTTGTTTACATGAATTTGGCTTTCAGAGTTTTTCCCCAACAATCTGGACAAATTTAAATCAGTAGAACATTCAGGCAAAGTTACAGATTTCAGTGCACAGAGAGCTTAATGCACAGCACCTCCCAACACACAACAGACCTTCTTTAAACTGCAAACAAAGGCTGGAGGTTGTTTTGTAAAAAGAAAAATCACTGCAAAAGGTCAAGATTTTCTGGATAATGGGAGTCTCAATAGAATATGCAGCCACAGCTGCCCTGTCTGAGGGCAAGTGATGCTTGAGATATCACCAGGCACTGTACAAAACCAAGAGGGATGACAGAGAGGAGGTTGCTGGGCTGTAGCCGAGCAGCAGAGAGATTAAGTGCAGCCCGGACACTTAAATCCAGGCAAATCATTTCCAAACTCATAAGTCATAAGGTAACCCAGTGTTCCTGGCAGCTAAGGCAACTAGAAATGCAAGCAGAATATATAATTTTTGTGCACCCCAAAAGCAAATGGAAGCACTGAGAGAATGGCAGCTCTTACTGTCACTGACTTCCAAGAAAGCCAGATCCTTATTTCCTGAAGGAGTTGAGCCTTTATTTCTCAGCATGCTGTCTGTGCAAATGCACTCTTCTTCCTTCCCTCCTCCCCCATCCCAGCTTCCCCGTGTTCCACCAGCCAAAAAACACCCAGCAGCAGGATAAGGGCAAAAGAAGGGGGTGGGAAGAGGGAATTACAATGGAAAGCCCCTCTGGACTCCATTCTGTAATCAAATAAGTGCAGGTTCTGCTGCAGGCCAGCCCATTTTGCCTCTGGCTGTGGGCTATTTCACCCTGCAGAAAAGGGCTGTTATTGTGCTCTGCACAGGTGCATAGGCAGGCTCCTAAAGAGAACTCCCAATGAACACAAGGCATAAACAAACTCAAGTGTGGTCTTCTCTTCAAGAAAATAATTCAGCCAATGTGAAACTCCCTCCTTGTAATAAATTAGCTCCTAAGAGTATTCAAAAGCTGACCTCCGACCCCCTCCTGTATTATTCTCATGACCACCACTGGGAGAGGAGGTCAAGTTGGTCAGTTCTTCTCACCAGTCACTGATGCCTCTTTAGCAAAGGAGGGGTGGGGGAGGAGGGAAAGAGAAAGAAGAAGAGAGGGAGGGGGGAGAAAAATCAAATTTGCTTCTCCATTGAAACATGGGCTTAGTAAGTAAACCAGGAGGCCCAAGCCTCCCCCGGCAGGCGTCCAATTTTACGACACATTTGTAAGTGTGCTGCTGTCTAAATATCCTGAGCACAGGGAAATTCCACACCATGGCTGCAGCCAGGGGCCAGCCCCGTGCTGCAGCTGCCCTGGGATCCTTCCCTCTGCAGAGCCAGACTGGAAGCATATGAACAAAGTTTGGGTGCTAAAAATAGAGTAATTTGTTAAGTGGCACATTCCAACTACTTGTGGCTGGCCCATGTTAAGTTCATTCATACTCACAAGACACTCCTTGCCAATCTCTTCCAACATTTTTCACTTAGTGGGCAATTTTTGCAAGCAATTTTTGCAATAATACAGCATGGTATTGTGTCAGATAACGTTTGTCAATAAAACCACAAATTAATTTACTTCCTATGTCACGTGCAGTTTCATAGGAAACCCCTCTTTTGATAGTGGTTAGTTACAGGACTCCTGGTAAATGGAGTTCTCTGGAAAGTATTCCAACTATCCATAGCTGGCCAGAACTTGATTTATTTTGCCAGCATATACATCAGGCTGGGCTGTGAAAAGAACCCACTTTTATTTTTGCTTGGAATACAAAAGCTGCTCTGTAGTTTCAGTACCTCCCATTGCCTGGATACTCCTCTGCACTTTGCATTTTTGAGAGGGAAGACTGGGACTTTCAGCAGAGAAATAAATTGAATATTTAAATTTTAATATTGAATATTGACTGAATTTGAATATTTGAATATTGATTGGATTTGAATTTGAATATTAAGTGTTGAAATATTGAATATTTCCCTTGTCAGAATGATATTAATCTCAAAGTCCATTTCATTACCTGTCAGCAAAGAAGAGTGGTTTTTTTTTCCCTGCATTCATCAGCATATAATACATCTACTTGGCAAATCATCTCCACTATATCCAAGCTCCTTCCTGTAGCTCCATGATAAAGACTTCTGAGTCACTGCTTTGCAATTACTCTATAAAACTATAAACAAGTGAACATTGTCCCATTAATTAAATCAAAATTGTATAATTCTATTTCAACTGATAGTACAGTTAACTGGAGAGGAGAGCTGAATGCATGAAAGGTAAGAGAACAAAAAAGGCAACACATCTCCATGCAGACAGAATTAATAAGATTTTTTTTCCTAATATTGTTAAATTCATAATAAAATTTATAAGGGAAATCATATTCTTGGGACAGAAAAAAAACCCAACCCAGCTTTTAGTTCAGTTTTATGTTGCACAAATTTTGTAATGAGTTCGCATTGTTTAAACAGTTTTTTCTGATCTTGTTTTATACCCTACTGTTCTTGCCAGTTTTGTACCATATCACTGTACAAGACTAATTTATAACACTTCCTCTGGAAACTATATGAATTTTCTGATTAACTACTAAAGGGTACAATACATACCCTTCTGATGAAATTTCTCTTTTATTAAATTAGAGCAATTTTTATCTTTTACCTTAGCAAATCAAGCAAGTAGATCAAACAACGTGGAATGAAATATGTGGTCATTCTGACATTAAATATTGTATTTATTGTCTATTAGCTTTCAAATCTTGATTTCCATTTCTGTCTGTTTGGAAACAATGCAAGAATATAAACAGATTTTTGACTCTGACATGTGACTCATCCCAAATCAAACTGATGCATTTTCCAAGAGAGCAAAGAAAACCTGATAGAAACATCACACAACTCTACATGACCCAAGTTGTGATGGCAATCAATTACTGTACAAAATAAAACATGAATCACAGTACAGTCCATAACCACAGAATTTCCTGCTTCACTAAGGTGGCAAATGGTAGGACCTAAGCTGTCAGTTTAATTTCAAGAATCTGAACATGTCAGAATAAAACTGCAGCTGAGATAATTGAAACAGCTACGTGTTCCAGGGCAAGGCTACCGGTGATCTATGTCACTGTTGCTTAATGACCTGAGTAAAACAAGCTGCATGATCAGGTCTTACTGAATAATTCACAACCAAACACCATCATCACGGGCTGTGCTTGTCTCGTTATCAAATAACACAGATCCTAAAATTTAATGAAGCCTGACGTGCCTGGGTTAGTTCGCTACTCAATAATTTTACTGTCAGATTTCCTACAGCTTCTCCCCGGGAGCACAGGCCCTGTTCTCACCATCTTTACACCCAGGCAGGATGACTACTGGCTCAAGCTGAGGGACTGAAAATGAGAGAATTCATGCAGAAGGCTTGGAGGAGGCCGCAAACTACAACCTATTTCTCCTACACTTCAACTCCAACCAGATACCTGAGATGCTGAAAGCCTTCAGGACAATGTCTTCTACCAGCTGGTGCAGCACAGCCATCAAATTGCTGCACACAAGGCAGAATCTGCAGCCATGCACAGACTCAGATGGGCTGCAGACTGAATGGTACAGCTTCTCACTATTCACTCTTAATGAACTTACTAGGGAGATGTACTAAATTTCATGCAGCTCATGGGGGGGATTCCTCCACTGTTTCATGACAATAGATATCAATCATGAGATCTGTGAGGCCATGGATATCCATTAATGCCACTGCAAGCCTGTGAGTGCCCAAACAGGACTCTCACAGAAGAAGCTGTGGCTTCCGTGGGAGCAGAGTAAGCCTAAGCCAGGGTGGAGCTGAGATGTTGTTTAACTTGTTCATCAGGGATTGTCTGAAGGGTTGATGCCTCCTCAGCAGTTCACTGATGGCACAAAGCTGGGAAGAGCAGCTGGCAGCCCTGAGGGGTGTGCAGCCCTTCAGAGGGACTCAGCTTGGAGAGATGGGCAGAGAGGAACCCTCTGACATTCACCAAGAGCAGATGCAGGTCCTGCACCTGGGCAGGAGCAACCCTAAGCACTTGTACAGGCATGGGGCTGATCTGGGGGAGAAGGACCTGGGGTCCTGGTGGACAATGAGTTGTCCCTGGGCCAGTGGAACCCTGGGGTGCATCAGGAAGAGCAGTGCCAGCAGGTCAGGAGTGATCCTGCCCCTCTGCTCAGCCCTGTGAGGCACATCTGGAGAGCTGTGTCCAGCTCTGGGATCATCAGGACAGGAGGGACATGGAGCTCCTGGAGTGGGGCCAGCAGGGGCTGCCGAGATGATTTAGGGCCTGGAGCATCTCCCTGGCAGGGAAAGGCTGAGGGAGCTGGGGCTGTCCAGCCTGGAGAGGAGCCCCAGCTGAGAGGGGCCCTCAGCCCTGGGTGTCCCTGTGTGCAGGGAGGGGCAGAGCAGGGCCCAGGCTCTGCTCTGGGGGCCCAGCAATGGCACCAGAGCCACGGGCAGGAACTGATGCCCAGGAGGTTCCACCTGGACATGGGGCAGAACTTCTTCCCTGGGCAGTGCCCAGGCACTGAACAGATTGTCCAGAGAGGGTGTGGAGTCTCCTCACTGGAGCTATTCCAGACCCCTCTGGACACAATCCTGTGCCCTGGGCTCTGGGATGGCCCTGCTGGAGCAGGGAAGTGGGACCAGATGACCACTGTGGTCCCTTCCAAACTGACCCATCCTGGGATTCTGAGATTATGATTACCTGAGTCATTATCCTTTCCTCTCTCACTCCACCCAAAACCTGCTCAGCAATTATTGCCTGATCCATAAAGAAAAAGCAATAGTAAAAAGGCAAATAAAATCCCATACATTGCCACCAATTAAATTTCAAGGTGAAACTCTTGGATGAGGATGTTCATAATGTCATCATCTGTGAATAGATCTCAGTCAGAATAGGAGTCAATTAATAACAAAATGAAGGTGATGAGTGCTGATAAATACACAAAGTTCAGGGCAGGAGAAGCCAAAGTTCTCTGATATTTATAAGATTTTTTGTCAATACAAGTGGAACAGAACTAGCCTACATTGACACAAAGATCTTTCTGGAAGCTGAAGGGCCTGAACCCAGAGCTGCCAGGCAGCCTCTCCTGCAGCATCTTGGGTTTGGGTTCAGAACATTTGCTCTCTTCTGCTCCATCACCAGCACTTTGCTGCTTTCAGGGAGTTGTTAGCTTTACTAAGTACCTTAAAAAAAAAAAAGAAATTGCATCTACAATGAAAAAACATCAGATACATTCCTGTAATGTTTTGAAAACATTTAAAAGCAGTGCTGAATTCAGCCTCAAGTTATTCTTGGCTGATAGTGCAGTATTTGGGGGCAGGAGAAAGACACCAAAATGCAACACAATAAAAAAAAAGGGGTGTGCAGTTGAGCTGGTTGACATTCAAGCAGAATAAAGTCAGCCATGTGGGGTAAGAATGCCACCAATCCCCTCTAAACTTTGCTCAAACCTTACAACAAAATTGGAGCAGCACAGGGGGATTTCAGCCTACCTATTCCCCATGTATTTCTCCCATGCTCAGCATACAACAGATTTGATCTTGGGGGGGCTGGCAGGTATCAGAGAAACAGAGGCAAGTCTTCAACACCCTGCACTCCCCTCTGTTGTGTCAGAGAAGGCAAAGAGGGTGAAAAAACTGCCTGGGCACAACTTGCCCACTTCTGAGGGTCATTTCTACTTCCACACTAAAAAAAAAAAATTTCTTTCTGAGAACAGAGTTCCTTGTGAATCCTTCTATAGATTCCTGTGTTCATAACTAAAATAAAAAGCTTTAATGCAATTTAATTTCCTTTATGTTCAAATATTTGGAAAACAGAATCTTCATGTGTTTCAGAGACTCCTTAAAAATTCTGAATGATATTGCCATGGAAGTAAAAGCAGAAACAGTCTAAAAGTTAAATAACTTTCAAAATACAATTTACTTTTCATGACAGATGTCTGATAATTTATGCTTCATATTTAAATTAGGATTAAAATTATTTTATCTTAATCTGTTTGTAGAAAATAAACTCACACCAAAAAAAACCCATTCACTCCATTTTTGGATAATCCACAGTAGCTTCAACAAACTTATTTTATGAAGGGATTAACAAGCACGTTAAATTGAACCACTGCAAGTTTCCCTATAGTGAGAAAATTACCCATCATGTTTTAAAATCATCGCAAGATTTTTAAAACTTGTTAGATCTGCAGTGTTAAACTCCTGTGGTTTTAGAGAACACAACCTGCTTTTACCTCCATAATGAGACCAATTCAGTAAAAATAGGAAAGTCTACCTGAAAGTGATTCAACACTATACTGTGTTATAAACTTCAGTGTAAAAATAATTTGAATTACATTGATCTAAATCTAAATTTTTCATCATTTTCAGATTAACTATTTTGGTAGTGATTTTTAAAATGAAGACATGAATATTACAAACATTTAAGTGATGCTATGGAATGAATCCTCATCTCTGACAAACTACTTGCCAAATTCAGCCCAAATCTGGGCATACTTTTGATTGCCCTGAAGGTGTAAGGGCTTTTTATTCAGTTTTCTAAGACAGCAGCCTTGATTACTTAGAGGCTAAGGCTGAGGAACAGATGTTTTCCAAACCATGAAATTTTGAAATATTTTTGTTTTGGAATCATCCAAAATTGGAATAAAATTTTCAAAAGTGCTGGGTAACACAACTTTTTATAGTTAAGTGAAATTTAGTTCTTGAACTAGATCAAATAATTTAACAAAAAGATACTGCTAAATTCTTTCAAGTATTAACAGATTAAATGAGCTGTGAAGAAAAACAAAGTTAATATATGAATTAGGTATTCCAGATTTAGGGCTTATAAAGTGGGTTAGAAAAGAAATATTAAGAGATTTGCTTGAGTTAATGCTGCTGTAGGGCACAACTGGACCATGCCATGTTTCCATAACAAACCAAATGTCTCCTGTCTGCTCACCAACAAATGACAAATGGCATTTAATAGAAATAAAAACAAAGATCAATTTCTCAAAATTGCACATTCACTCTTTTTCAGGAAAAACGAAAGCATTAACTCCTTCTGAAATCTCCATCACCCTCAGCTTTGCCAGCCTGCAAGAATAACAATTTCCTGGATTTCTAAGCAGTTTGCCATCAGCCTCTGCAACAGGGAAGAGGGGCAAATATTTTCTGCTTTGAAGTGTCAGGGAGCTGTCCTTGTTTATGAATGAGTTTAGGATCCAGTGAACTAGAAAACAACTGTGCCGTAACAGTCTGAACTAGAAAAGACAAAAATGCTTTATTCTGGATGACTGTACCCTCTCTCTGTAATGCCATGCGGTGTTTAACTGCAAATATCTCTGTTACAATTAAGTATAAAAGCTGGTTTATTTTCTGAACTTCATAGGATTTTTACACTCTTTTTTTATCTCCCCCCGCTATGGAGTTGTTCTTTTTAGAAGTGTTTGTAGGCAATTGGTTTTAAAAGGGCTCCAGGGGGCTTTTCCCTACTGTGTTAAGCTGTTTTGATATTCTTTTACAAGCACAGACCTAAAGTTGTTCTCCCAGATGCATTGTCTTACTAATCAGCTTTATGAGGTTCAAGGTCACCATTCAACATTAATTATTCATTGTACAATTCACAGCTGGGCATGATGCTAAAAATGGCAAATCATATGAGCATGGAAAAACACATTCACAGAGCATCTTCCCCATATTTCTTCAGATCAGAAGGAATAAGAAATCCAAAGGGGAAAAAAAATAAAGACATAAGAGTGGCATGGTACTGTGGAAATCATGCATAAAGATCACCTCCAGGAATACCTGTGGCTTTCTTGACTTTATATAGATGTTTCCAGTGACCTTAAAATTAACTACAGTAGAAAAAGGCATGTTTTGGGCATTGATATAAAAGAGTCCCGTGCCCAAGCTAAGGCAGCCCTAATGAAATCACAAAGAACAAACAAGGTATTAAAAATGCATTGATTTACAAAGTTTAAATGCTTCACAGAAAAAAACCTATCTGTGAATGAAAATATGTAGCATGGGAAGAGGGTATAAATATCTCACATTTATAGTACTCATATGTTTTAGATCTGTGCAGTGTCAATTTTGGAAAGGTTTTTTGCTTCTTCTTCAGGCAAGCCAAGACTTGTCACACTTGGACAGTGGCAGGAATGATGTCATCAGCAAAAAATAAGCCTTTTTTCAAAGGGCTATTTAGATTTTGGCAAACTGGCGTGGGGCAAGCTGCTCCAACAGATTCTGCCTGCTCTCTCCTCTGCTGTACTCATTCCTTAACTTATTAAGGATTCAAGAACAGTTGAGGCTTTGAAACCATGCACAACCAGAGCCAAAAACTCCTATTATAAGTCTAATTATTCTCAGTTCCCTCCATACACATTCTAACAAACATAGCACTTCTCTGTGTACAATATACTGGCTCAACCGAACCTTTTTTAATGATAGTACCATATTAAAGACCTTCTGTTTTCTTTTCTGGTGTCCTGTTTTGCAGTTAAAATACAAAATACTTGCTGCCTCCACTCAATCACGCTTCTGCAATTACTTGGTGTCTCCTGATAGTGCTTGAGCAATTATTTTTATCTGCAGCTGGAATGCTTTTCTTTCCTCTGCATCCTGATTTCTTGGTTTGTTTAGACAAAACACGCTAAGCTGACTTCAAAAATACGGTTTACAAAGTGAAGGTCACTGCCAGATGTTATTTGATATTTTCAGGCTGATTCTGTGTGTCCAGAAAAGAGGCTCTGTGCTGATTCTCTTGTCAATAACAACACAAATATTGAAATTGATACCTTAATTCTGGCACAAAAGTATTGTTTAGGTTCTTTTCACAAGCAGGTATTTTAAAACATTATCAAGTCCTAAATGCTTGCAATCACACATGTGTGCATCAATAACCATGTGCATTTAGAAAACCTTTTTTGGTTACCAAGAACACACAATTTTTCTGCGTTAATGGTTTTTAATGATAGATTGGGAAAAACTAAAGCAAGTTTTAACTACCCAGCTTATACTGCCTGCATCCTATGTTTCTTTTTTTAACAACTGAATGCTTACAGCACAGAATTTCATTGCCAACAAAATAGGCAGGCAAATGAGCCATATAAATACACTGCTGAAAGAAACCAATTTTTACTTCCAGGTCTGTTTTATGCAGGAATGAAGCACATGAAAACACAGTTTTTCTCTGAGTGGACAGAGAGCAAGTGTTTAAAATTATTAAAACAATTTAGAATGTGAAATGTTCTGTCATTTGATATCATTGTAAATAATTTTTTTAAAAATCTACATTTTTTTACTTTTTCATAATTTCATCAACATAGTTAATTTTGAATGTAAATTAAAGCATGGTATTCCCCATTACCCTGAAATAGATATACTTTCCAAATTCTGTCTACAAGGTGTGCAGACAGGCTGGCAGAAGAAATTTGAGAGACCAGCTATCCATTTTTCTGGGGGTTTTTTTTCCTGTTTAGAGTTCTGTCATTTGCTCTATGGCACCTGTTAGGATCAGCATCATCTCTGTTACCCTCGACAAGAAAACTAAGCTTGAAATTTGAGCACATACAGGTCAGTGCTGGCTGCACCAGCCTGTGCTGGAAGGCAAATGGCACTGATGGCTCTGAAGTGCAGGACAATGACAGTGGCTTTCATTTACCTGCAGGCCTCCCTCTGCTTTTCACTTCCCAGCTTTAACAAACCCTGTGCCTCCTTCTCTCCCAGAGTTACACATCAGCCTGGGGACAGTTCCTGGGAAGGATCAGTTCCTCTGACATTAAATCAGGAAGGAAAAAGGAAGCATTATGTTTTAGCCTGCTCTTGTTGAGAATCTCTGCTCATGCAGTCCCTGAACAAAAGTGGATCATTAAAAAAAAAGGAAAAAAAAAAAAAACCAAAAAAACAAAGCAAACTTTTCTGCATTTTTGTTCATTTGGAGTTTATACCAGACTATGCCATGACCAATGCGCAATTTAACCTTTCAAGTTCGCTGCTTCGGTTTTCCCTTTGATTTCTGTTGACATAAAAGGCATTAAGTGTCTGACTTCAAAGAACAGCCAGTGTGGATATTTGTTGTTCAGCATGGTGGTCTTTCCTTAAATGGGCTGCTTCTTTTGTGTTTCTATTTTTTTCTGTAGTTCACTTACTATATAAACATTCTGTTCTTAGCCTCCCTGTCTCACCATTCATCCTTACAAAAAATTATACAGCCTTGTACAAATTACTCTGGTAGCAAAGTATCCCCAGAATATTTTCCATTTCTGTAAAAATGTAAAATCGCAGTGTTTCCAAAATTATTTGCTGTCACATCAAAGAGTATTTTGAGAAATTGCCAATAATTAAGACATTAGAATTCTAAGACATTAGCAATTCTACTCTCAAACTTTGGAGGAAATGGAAAACACATAAGAAGGTTAATTTCCTTTCTAAATTTTACACCAGGGACAACCTCTCTAGACATTAAAAGTGGCTCAGTTATTATCCAGTCAAATTCAATTATATTTTTACCACAGTGATTTTCTTCTATATTTATCATTCTCGAATTAATTGCGTTCAGGGCAGACATTTCTAAAATATTGTTCCCTTGAGCAAAGCAAGGAGGAAAAAGGCAGAAGCAACTTGTTTGCAAAGGCTGAGGCACAAAGCAGCTCCTCAGAGTGCTGTGGGCATGAGCTGTCACTGCTTCACACGCTGGACCAGCTGCTCCAAGTTAATGCAGCACTCCCAAACCTAATAGAGATGTATTAATTTATGCTGTTTGAGAATCTGGGACAGATTTTTGGATCACCAAACACACAACAAGAAGCTACTCCTCTGCAGTAATTCTGGACGGAACACTCTGGCCTGTGCTCAGGCTGAGTGTGGCTCATGGATTACAAATAGGATTCCTCATGGCTCCCTCCCACAGAAATGGAGATAAAGGACAGCCAGAGCACAACCTGCATCAAGCACTGGGCTCACAGTTTAGAAATGGCATCATGGTTGCAGTGCAGTGTATCAGAGCTCAAACATCAGTCCTAAGAGACAGCCCACAGGTGTACAAGGACCCCTGTGGCATCACTGGATATCCAGGCCATATTCCTGATGCTGCTGGTGCCTGTTTTCCCACCATGCACACCTAGCACTGTGCTGGAAAGCTGGCAGCAATGTGCATTCACCCACGCTGACAGTTCGAGTGGATAATGCCACTTGTTCTGAGTGCAAATTTCTGAGAAGCTTATGCTGAGGAATAGGAGTTTTTTCTAACACCACAATACCAGGAAATCCCATAGATCTTCTGGGAAAGGAGCAGAGAGGACTTTCAAAAAGTCAGAGATGGGCCAAACCTTTTCCCAGTTCATCCCACTTGTGAGCTCACATTCTATTGCTGAGGAAACACAACAGGACCCAGAATATTCCACTGGAGAGTGTGGAGGCTGCTGCAGTGCAGAGAGCTTGGCAAAACCTTCTGTTCCCTGTCCCACCTGGGTGCCCAGCACAGCTATTTCTCAGCTGTGACAGGTTCTTGCTGGCTTTGCACCTGCAGCTGCAGCTCCTGCTGCTGGCAACAGGAAAAACAGGAATGGCCACAGTGCAGCTGAACTGTGCACAACAGGCTCAGGCTTCTGGCACGGGGGCAAAGTGACACCACAGGATTTGAAAGCGCTGTTTGGTGCTTGGAATATTTGTAGAAGTATTGGCAGATTGCAGCAGAGAAACAAAAAAAAAGGGAGAAAAAGAGTAAATGCTGTGGGCAGCAAAGGCCAGCATTCCACATCGCTGCAGCACCCTCGAGGCATCAGGGCTGCTGTTTCTAGAAATGAATTTTGAATTTCCCACAAGGCTACTTAAGGAATCTGAAGCGCCATGTGAAAAGAAAACAAACTGCTCTTCATGAGCTGGTATGGCCCTGTCTGGCAGGAGTATTACTGGGATGATGTAGGACAAATGGAGAGCAGGATACTGCACGGATGACATCGCACAGGTGCTGTTGCTTTTATTGCAGCAGTTTCAGACTGATTTACACACAGAAGGAAAAGATACAGGCCCACTTGGGAGAATCAGAAAGGAAGGCAACTGCCTTTTGATTTATTTATTTTTTTACACTGCTGAATGGCTGTCTCCTCACAGCAAAGGGAAAAGGGGGAGAAAACCAGAAAGGAACACAAAGAAAGTTGTGCATGGGGAGTAAATATGGCCAAGTATCACAGTCTCTGTGAGCTGGGATGGCCACAGGACTTCATTCCCTTTCCAGTCCTTCCACTGGGTGAGCTACACAACACACCTCCCCTCTTTATGTACCAGATTCCACCTGCAAATGGAATGGCATCAACAGTCTCTTCTGGAAAGTGTTTTGAGACATACTGGTAAAAAAACAAACCAAAAACAAACCAGCCCAAACAAGCAACCCCCCGAAAAAATAAATTCCCCATCACATAAAGTTAATTTCTTCATTTGAGTTTCATGAGAATAATGGTTGTAAACTTCCTGGCAGTATCACACTTTGCATCTGGTTACAATGTTGTGATTCTACCTGGTCAAGGCAAACTGAAATAACAACTTTCTTTTTGCACCATTTTTTCACCAATAGATCCCAAAACACTTTACAGAGGAGACTGTAATGGAAATAACACCACCTGACTCTTCACATGCTCAGGCTGAGCAAAAGATTGGTGCCAAACTAAGGAAAAGAACCCAGAAACTGAGAGTCCTTTTTTTGTACTCAAACCAGGAAAGGAAATACTTTTCAAATAGAAAATAAATCTGACTTTTTCCCTACTCCCCTTTAGAAAACAAGGCAGTAAAACAAGCTTTTGTTTAGCCAGGGGAACTTTCATCTGCTCCAAGTCAGTTTTACAGCAGTATTTGCTATCTGCAACAGATCCATAAAAAGATTATACTCTACATCATGGCCTGTATTGCTTTTATGGTTTGTTGAATTTTAAATGTAATATCTGTACACACAGTAGCACAAAAGAGAACAAGAAAAACAGATTGAGATTTAGACAGTGAAGAAAATTCCTACCTACTACCCATATAGAGTAGGGCACATTAGCAATAAACACAGGTTGGAAACACAAGTTACCATTCCAGTGGAGACACCCCTTAAATATGAAATGCAGTGGTCTGTGTAGGGCATTTGGGGGCTCTAATACATGAATAAACATAGAGATTTTAAACATGTGTGCAGGTAAACCTGTATCATTCACTCCAAAGGTTAAGCATTCTCATCTCTGGCCCATGGAAACAAGAGAGAAAGGAAAACTGGGGTCTTGTTTGTCTTGCACACTTCTCTGCCACTGTCATTTCACTCAAGTGATCAAGAGAAATTCAGAAAATACACTCTAGGATCAAAACCTTCCCTTCCCCCATTCTTTTTTTTTTTTTGCTAGTGTCTTTTTATCAGTTTGTACAAAATTGTACAAAAAGAGTTGGTTTATTGAGTAATAGCATAACTTAGCATGTTTGAATTAGTGAAGGAAGTGAAAAGTCACCAAAACAAACATATCCAGTCTGCTAATTTTACTTGCAGTTTCTGAAGTGACATAATGCAGCTTCTTTTTAAAGCTTTCTTGGAAAAACAGCAATTTCCTGTGTTTATTTTGTCTTCTTATTCCAGAAAAGTCTCTCTGATTTGTGGCAGCAGACCCAAGCTACATGATAGAAAGTTTTTTACCAACAAGAAGTTTTCACTGATATGATCAATGGAGAAATAAAACCCTTTTAGTACCAGTGCCTTCACAGATTTTTAATAAAACATTATCACAGGCCTTTCAAATGATTGTCATTCGTGGTTTTACAAAAGAATAATCTCTATGTTTAATTACTAGGGCCATCATATAACAACTTATGATCTACTTTATACCTTAAATTCTGCCTTAAACTTGATTCATTTTATTCTGCTGAGCAGAATGGAAACTCATCTGGTATTTGTTATCTTGCAAGAATTGGGACAATCTGAAGTAGGGCTTTTCTGTGTTTTTAAATTACAATAGCAGTGAGAATAGAGCTTTTACATGCTCATCCTACTGGAAAAAAGTATTTATTGGACAGCATTAAGCCAAGTGGATGGGATTGTAAGACATATTCAGTGTGCTTTTTTACTGCTTTAAGTCAAAACATTAATATTTATAAATGAAGCAATTAATTTTTTTAATGGGCTTTGGGGTGCAGCATCCTCTGGTAAAAAGACATTTTGGTGACAAATTTTAAATAAACTGAAACAATCAAGTACAAGCAATGGGGAGGAGAGAAAGCAGGGGCCTGTAGATACTAAAGCCACCATCAAGTCGCATGAGGCTGCTAAAAGCACAATTTTGTGACAAAATATGGAAGGAGAGAAAAAGATACAGCCTCAGTACAAACTTTCCCTCTTGTAAGAACCATCCCAAAATACCAATATTCTTCAGCCACATCATGAATCATGAGACACAGGATCACAGAACATACCAAGATGGAAGGGACCCCCAGAGATTCCATCTTTTCCTACTCTGTGATATGTAAACCCTACCAAATATTGAGTGAGGATAGCAGACCAGCAAATTGCTCATATTTAGTACACACACCCAGTTTTATGGCATAAGTATGACTGTGCTTGCACCCTGTTCAGACAGACCCACCATCCTACTCACTTCTCTCTCCCCTACCTACACTCACTGAAAAGAGCCTCAGTATGAAAATTCTCAAGTTTCTGAAGTTTTTTTCCCAAAATCCACATAAGCTTGAAAGAGAAAATGCTCATAACCAGATAATTTGAAGAAGTAATAATAATATATACTAAAGCTTGGAATGCTAAATAATAAACCTTGAAAGAGAAAATACTCACATGCAGATAAATTGAAGAGTTTCTTGCCACAAGCAAGAAACCAGAAATAGGGATTCTACCCACAACAGTCCAATTCCCACAATAAACTTCATATTTCATTCCCTTTTTTGTTTGTAAAGTGAACTCGAATGTCACCTACTGAAGCAAAAACAAATTGTTAATTTATTGCAGGGATCAAGCAACATAAAGGTGCAGATGCTACACTTGCCACCCACAGGCTCCTGACACACACACAGGTAAATTCTCACCAAATCTCACCTCCTGTTCAGGGAGCACCACAGTGCTGACAGGTTTACAGTAAATAACAAAGCCCACAATCACTACTGTCAGGAAAATGGGGTCAAATTCTAGCAATAAAGTCTTCAGGAGGGGAAGAGCCTCCTTTGATATGAACACTACTTATTCTAAGGCCTTCCAATGCCTATGGTTCCTGTGATGGCTAAATACAGAGCATAATTTACTTCACAGATTGTTTGGCTCCCTGCATTAAGAACAGGCTCATAGCCAGCTCCTGACCATTTTTGCAGGGAAGTTCACTCTCCTTCGTCTGGAGAAAATGCAAGGAAGTCATGCCTACAATTATTTGTTGTGGGGCTACAGAGTCCAATTGTCTCCTCCAAAAATTCTCTGTGGAAATTTGAGTCAAATTGTCTTCTCCAGAAATTCTCTGTTCCCACAGAGGACACTCTGGGGGACACTCTGAACATTCTGCTTCCACACAAAGGCAGCAGATTCAGAATTAACTTAGATGCAAACTTTGCCATGAAAGACTTACAAATCTTCAGACATCAATATATCCTGCAAAGCTGCAGCAAACACCTTAATGTGCTTGGGATCACTTGGATTCCATCCCACCACAACTCAAGGGAAATCCTGTGCCCAGGATAAAAAAATAATTAAAAAATGAAAAAATGAGTAAGAAATATACACACACACACACACACACACTGGGACTTCAAACCAAAGCAATAATTTGAGCTTACACACAGACTCACTGAACTCCAGCAAACACAAGCTAGTGGTGACAGTGGCTGGATTCCTGGTGAAATGTGGGAGCTGGAGAGATTTGTGCTTGAAAGAGAAGCTAACACTGCACATTGTTTTCCTATAGCTTCTGCTCCTAGACTCGTGCAATACCTCTGGTTTTAATACCGGCCATCTGTGCTAAAATCAAAATGTATCAAAGCTTCACATCCTTGAGATACAGAAAAAAAATGGATTATGGACCTGGTCACCAGCCCAATGTCCTCTGTCTCTTACAAGAATCACAGGTGTCTGTCACTAGAAAGACAGCCAAGCTCTAGCATTTTTGTTGCTGGTGCAAAGAAGAAAACCATTTTCTGCAGTCAGATTGGAAAATATTAAATCAGCTACCTTTAAAACACCTTTAAAAATAGGACACGTCAATTTATATTTGTAAGGGTTAAAAGAAAGAAATATTAGGGGTGCTGCTACATTTCAGACTTCTACTTGCATGAACAGGGATCGTTCCTGCCTATTGCTTATTAGCCTAAAAGTTGCTGGAATTTCAGGACAGAGGTGGGAGAAGGAGGAATCCTATGTCTGCAAAACCTATGGACTCGAACTAAAAATAAACCCATCTCTCCCTGTTCCCTGAAACCCTTTTCTGCTTTTGTTTGTTTGTTCTGGATTATATCAGTCTTTTTCATGCTGGTGAATCATGCCTCTGTCACAGCTGATTCCATTTATCTATCCTGGGAGAAAACAAAAGCTAAAAATAACCCTTTTGGGCTTTCTGGTGGGTTTTGCATGAGAAGGGACTGAATATTTTCATTCCAAGCTTGTGTGTCAAAGTTTGGCTTTATCTTTGCCAGGGTTGATTTAACTAGTACCAGTTAGGGGAAAAAAAAAAAAAAAAAAAAAAGGGGGAAAAAGAAAAAAAAGCTTTTTGCTGTCCATAAAATTCCAAGCTGGCTAAAATTTAACAACATCTGTGGCAAATAAAAAAGTTTTTACCATCCAAGTCAGTATGAGAGTATTTTATTTGCAAGTGGGAGCTTTTTCCCAAAAGCAATTTGCCATTTCTTGTAATGAACAGCAATGAAATGCACAGGTTCTGACAGGCTGGAGTACTTGTATTTTAAAGGTTTTTTTTTTTTTTTCCCTACTTTGAAAGATTTTAACTGTGTAAAAATAATCATTATATTTGGAATATCATCACAACCAATAGTGAGACTCAAAGTGAAAAGAGCATTTGGTCTGGGCTAGGATGGAGATCTTGCAGGAACATTTATTTCTGTGACCTCCAGTTGTTCTTCCTCCCACGTGTGTCAGATTCTACCCCATCCTATGGGAACTTGGTGGCTAAAGTGGAAAGAACAAGGGACTTTACAATATCAACAGTTGTTGCAAAAGGGAAAGAAAGCACCAGCATGGCTGATTTTTTTTTTTTTGTGTAGATTTTAAAATCTCTGTGTAGATTTTAAAGTGTATTTGGGGAATGCTGTAAAAAGATGTAACATTAAAGAAATGGTAGTAGACTTAAAATGACAGTCTGATTTTCTTTTTTAGAGCTTAACAATGTTGCTGACTGTGACATACATGGGCACTTGCCAGGAGAAAGCAGTTAAACACTATGGAGTCCACCAAGAAACACAGATTGCCTCACACCAAAACGGTCCAGAAGTGAGAGATGCATCTAAGGAGTCACTGAAGGTGGTATTTATAAAAAAGAATGCCATGTTGAAGATTATACCTCAATTATGATACTACTGAAAGTTGTCAGATTTGTTTTCCCTCTACTTCTAGAGCTTTCAAAAAATCCAGGGTGAAAATCACAGGCAAATGAGAGCAGCAAATCAAGGATATCAAGTGAGACCTCAGGAAAACGTCCCAGAGTGGGAGCATTTGGAATTCTCCAGATGAAACCCCCAGAGCTCTCCGAAAACATCTAAAGGCCATGACATGAAGTGTGAAGGGATTTCTGCAAACAAGATTCACCAAAGAACAGAAAATCACTTTGGTTAGTCACTTGGCAGAGCTGCCCATGATATCACCACATTCCAGGCTCCCGAGGCTGACTGAGCTGGAAGTTCATGAACTCCCAGAGCCTCTCCCAGTGCACTCATCCTGATGGGGCCACCCCGAGCTTTTCCAAGTGTCCCAAACCTCACCTCCAAGGGATTGTGGGCTTCCCCCTGTTCCTCCTGCTGCCCCAGGAACCTGACTGCTCTGTCCTGTTACAAAAGAGGGAGCAGAAGCTTTTCCAGAGTTTAACTGAATATGGATACAGTCACTTCACCAAGGTGTGGCTGCTCAGCTCCAAGGTCAAAGTCAGTAGCACAGGAAGAACAAAGTGTTACCTTGGAGAGACAACAGCAGCAAAATGTTGATGGAATTATAACTTTATGAATGTGCCAGGTCACTTTTACACAGATTTAAAGTGCACTTGTTTAGCAGAGGGGGAAAAAAAAGGCATTTCTCCATATCACTTCTTCAGACATGCTTGTTTTGAGTGAAGAAAAAAAAAACTGCTGTGTCATCACTGAATAGAAGAGGCAAAATATGATTTTACTGACTTTCCCGTTATGAATCAGCTACAAGACTGATCTACAAACCTACTCTGCAAAATCTGTAAACAGCTGATACCGAAAACAGGAAACACTCATTTTGACTTCCAAAGGCCTAGATAAGTTACATAGGCTGATACTCAGAAGCTTTCTTTACAAATATTTTACCCAATCTGGAAGTTCTTTGTGTTTGGTATGGCACTATTTATTTCAGCATGTACCCATATTTTAGCTGGAAACTGTCGCAGAAGATCTGTGGAGGAGTTGTAGAGGAACCCATCCAGAATGTGGAACAAACACAGCAAGTTCTGCCACAGTCATCACATCAGAAGCACAACTCTCCCATACTAACACTGCACTCGGTTTTTTTGTCATCTTATTGCAAAAGTTCCATACCTTCTCAGTGATTTTTCACGGGCATCTCCTCACAGCACAACCAACAAACTCCAACTCTCTCCTCACCCAGCTAAGCCACTCTTTTGTAGCACTCTTCTTCTTATTGGACACAGCTGTGGCCCATTAAGGGCAGGCCTGTTCCTAATCTTTGGTGATTAGTGCAGCTGCAAGTCCTCAGGTGTGGGACTACCTTCTGCACCATCTTTATTTTCTTACATTCTATCCCTCCACAAGTTTTTGAAATTAAAAATGTCTCTGTGCACTTACACTCGCCAATTCTAATTAGCAGCAGAAGTAGAGCCTGACAGAGTGACACATCTCCATGCCAACAACTCTGGGCAGATCTGGGAAATGCACAATGCAATCAATAAATACAGGATTTTCCCCTGTAAGAAGCAGAATTTTCCTCTTTTTACTGGTCACAGCCAGTGCAACATAAGGTCATTAAAAAATCCCAAATGTCCTTTTTCATCCACGGAGAATGACAAAAGTGGGACTGGAGAATTTACTCTTGCTGGGGTTTAGTAGGAAGTACAGGAGGAAAAAAAGAGTTTTTATTTCTATCTGAATTCTGAAAATACCTATTTACTGCATGAGTAATGGCTTCTTCTTCCACTCCTGAAATCACCAGCATCCCAAAAATCAGTGTTTTTCATCCTGCAGCCTCTGTCCCAGTGGGAAGAGCTGGCACAAAGAAAGCAGTGACAGGGCCAGGTGGCAAATCCAAGTGGGCTGTGAAAAAGTGGGGAACTGCCCAGACCTTTTAAGATACAAAAAACCTGTGGCAGAGCAAAATTCCATGTTAAAGCTGTGTGGACAATAAAAAGGAATTCAAGAAGAAAGTTAATACTTTCTGAGGCAGGACTGAAGCTGCCTGTGGAAAAAACAGCTCTGCCTCTACGGCTTAAAAGGTGAGGTGTGGGGAAAGAGGAATATTTTAAGTCTAATAATTATGTGGATGACTTCTTGTCACTCAGTGCTTTGGTGAATGGTCTCCTCCCCAGCCCCTGCCCCTCCTGCTGCACACATTCTGTTCCTTGTCCACTCAATCCTGGCACATCCCTATTTCTTCACTCTGCCTTTGAACTGTGTTTCCATTTTGGCCAAATGTCTGATTTGACACTGCGCGATGGGACTTTTTCATTCTGACTCTTTCTCTTTGAAAGAGCCCAGCTGGTGAATTTATAAAATGGTGTTGTTCTCCTGTAGAGATAAATCTGACCCAGGACACTGTAGCTGAAGTTCCTTCTTTGTCTGCCACTCCCTGGGTGGATATAAAGGTATTTCCCCTGAATTCTGTGCTGTGCATAAACATCTGCTAATGCTGGAGTGAAAACACATCAAGATGCTTTGGGATACATGCTTCAAATGCAACTGCTTATTTTCACATTACTATCCTGAAACATAACTTTATAAATAAGGGATAGGAGAATCTCTCAGACTGAAGTTTACAGCCTTAGTGTGTCATCTCAGTAGAATCCATTAATCAGTGTATTTTGACCCAACTACAGACAGACAAACAGAAACCCGACCATACCATTATACATAAAGTGAAACAAGAGGGCCAAAAGGTTTAAAAATTAAAAGTTAAGAAGTGTAGGTCCATAAAACTTGAAAGCCCACATGGAAAAAATCCCCTTATTTTCAGAATAAATAATTGCCCCAAGATAATTAAGGATTTCTTTTCAACTTTAATACTCTCAACCACTTCTATGAGGTCTTTTGAAGGTATTTAACCAGGTAAGTGATCTGTTTAATATCTAGTGCTGAGAAAAGCAGAAAAGGGGGAAGCAGAGAGGCAGCAGGGCAGAGGGAAGATCCAGACAAACATTTTGGAGGCAGAACAGTCTTAGATCACTTCAAATTGATTGTGATACCACAACCCTGAGAGCAAGGAACAATCAGGATTTCTGTAATATATCAGTGAGATAACAGGGAAAGGATCTGGTGAAACAAAGTGAATCACTTGGGGAGAGGCATCTACTCTCAGCTCTGAGAGGGTCTTGATGGCAAGTTTTTGGTTTAAATATTACTCCTACTTTTTGATGTGACTTCTTTTTTAATAACTGCATCAAAATTCCAATAATTTACTGCCCTAAGTTACTCAGGAGCTTTTGGAGACTCCCCACCCAGACAGGACTTTTACTCATAGGAACCAGTTTTCTTGAGCCACACCTTTCACAAAACTAGACCTAGAGAAAGCTTCATGTATCAATTTTTCTTCTGAATCACAAAAAGGAAATGGAACTACTTCTTCTGATTCATCATTCTCATGGGATTTCTGCAAGAAACCTGTGTTAGTTCCTATAAACCAAAAGAAAACAGGCACAACTGTGGCTTTTTATTATTCTCTGTCCAAAAAAGGCCTAACTTGCCACTGTCTTTATTATAATTCACCTGTAATTGCATTCCCTACTCCTTTTGTTTATCGAGACTCAATAGAATTTTCCTAAAATCCTCTTTTGTTACTGCCTATTAACAGCTGATTTTAACAGCTCATTTTGCACTATTCTCTACTGCCATTTTAATCCTCTTGCAGCACTTTTTAAAATTCAATTCTTAAAAAAAAAAAAAAGGAGCAATATTAAAAATATTTGGAAGTTACACTGTCCTGTGTTTTATTTCAGTGGTAATCATTGTTAAATAAAAGTTCCATATGAAGAGGAAGCTTCTGCTCCAAAGGCAGTGTGTTATTGCTGTACTTCTAAAAGCATGTGAAGTGACCATAGAATGAGCACAATAAGTTTGGGCACAGGTCGAGAAGAAACATTAACCCCTTGTCACCCTAAGTGACAGACTTGCAAAAAATGACATTCTCCCTTTAGCACGTTCATAGTAAAGCTAAAAATGTAAAAATGTCACTAATTAGCTCAGGTTTTTTTTTTCCTTCAAGGAACTGAAAGAACTAAGCAAAAATGCAGAATGCCTACAAGAGCATTTCTTTGTATAGGAAAAGGAAAACAGAACAAACCCCCCATCATCTCCCAAGTCAAATTTCCAGACAGGTGGCCATATGTTCCTTCAGTTCACAGAGTTCATCACATCTCATTTTTGCTGGCAAATCAGCAACAAACTCCTGCCTTTCTATGGTCATTCACTTGACTTTTTGCCAGTGAGTCAAAGCATTTTTCCCCCAAAGAAAACACCTCGCCAGCATCATTTACTACTCCCCTAAAAATACTTTTAGCACAACATTACAGGCATAGTTTTGACAACTGTGCTTTTGGAAAGCAGCATTCTTGTCTAGAGCAGTCAGACAATAAAAGGTTTACTGTTCTAAAAACGTGGCTACTGACTAAGAACAGACAGGCATCAACAAGAACTTGAAGATAAATGTTCATTTCTTGTCTTTATAATCATAAAAGATTTTACTGTCTATAGGTACAAGCCTGGATAAACAGAGTCATTTAGGCTTGTTAACTCCCAGCACCACAACATTTTTTAATACATCAGCATTTCAAAGTTCTCTTGACTTAGACCTACAAACAGAAAACTAGAAAAAAAATTATAACAATTTTTCAGGCTAGATTTCTTCTTGCCTCAAACTAAAAATTCCTTTAGAAATCAGGGTTAAATTCTGCCTACATCAAACATTCTTGCAGATGATTGACACCAACAAAAAAATAGGAGCCATGTTATTATTAAAAAAAAATTTAACTGCCCTATAGCCATGGTTAATACCAGAACAATTTTTACCATCCTTTGCTTTTAAAGACACTTCACTGCATAAATACTTCGCAAAATGACATCTGCAAAAGAGGAATGAAGATGGGATTTTGTAGAAAATGCAGTTTGGCAGAACATTATGACAAACATGGCAAGCATTAAGTAGTGATCAAGTCCTGTCTTTAATATTTCCATAATAATATGAAGGAAATGAAGATAAGGTCTGTTAGTTTGTTACTCAAAACTAAGGGGCGGATTTTAAGACAGAGAAGACTAAACTTGACTATCAGAATATATCTCAGTGATAGAAAAATGTATGTTCACAGATCTTCTCCTCAGCATCTCCAGGGATGACAAAGCAGAGACATTTCAGTAATATTAAGGAGAAATTACAAGACCCAGAAGCTGTTTCCCATTTGTGATTTGGATTCTGTGGCTTGTGTCTGATCAAAAGGGTGTTCTCCCACAGGCTGCTGTGCAGTGCTCCAATCCCACATGACCCTCAGATCCTGGCTACGAGGCAGCTCCAGGGCTGCAGCTCAGCCCCTCAGCACAGGCTCGTGTGTAAACACCAGGGTTTACAGCCCATTTAATAATTTGAGTTCAGAGAGCCCATGGAGAAAGTTAATCCACTGCACTTGGAGAATGAGCTGGCCTAATGTCCCATGTCACAGAGTTGCTCAGATTTCTCCCTGGGCTTCCACTGCTGGATCAGCAGCACGACTGCAGATTTCACCTGCCAGAGCGCAGCTGGGTGTCAGCCCCAGACAGGCCAGCTGTGTTTAAACAAAAGAACTCAAATGAGAGCTAACAGTGTAAACCAAAAGACCTTGGACTTAAATTGCTTCCTTCACTTTCTTACCCCCCCAATAAACTAAGGTAGTTTAAAACAGGTTGGTAAGGAAGCCATGGCCACAGGTGGGAAGAATATTTCGTGAATGAAGATGGGCTCACCCACCTGAATTGTCAGACAATTCTACACTGTGTCTTTGCTGCCCAAACAAGAACACTGAAACCAAAGAACAGGCTGAAGCCCATTGCCCAGGGAGAAGTACAGCTGTTGTCACACTTTGATACTGATATTTCCCCCGCTCAGACAGTGCTAGAAGAAAAAGAGACGTAGAGGAGAAGCGGTGAGGGGAATGGTGATGTCATGAATAGCAAGTTCTATAATGAGCTCATGCCCCTTCTGTTTGTGAAAGAGATTAGCACTTTCTGAACAAGGAACAGGCAAGGATAAGATTAAATAACCTCCAGCTCTTCATTAGCTCATGCATTAAAGTGTCACAGTGCTGAAACTGGAGATTTTGGAGACATTCATTATTAGTGCTCAGCTGATACAACTGAAAAAGAGAGGATGACTGTGTGATACTATGAGTGTTTTGGGGTTTTTTTCCTTCAATTGCTATAGTTTTCTTGTATAATACTGAATGGATAAAGAAATATATTTTGGGTTTGTATTTCCAATTTAGTTGCAGACCCCTGAGATATTGGCTGTGGCAAAGTTTTTAATCCAAACATCTGAAACAAGGGTCATGTTTTGAGCACTAGAGGACTCCAAAAGCTTTACAATATCCTTATGAAAACACCAAAAATAATTTTTTTAAAGTTCTACATTCATCTGTGAGATATTTTGTTTTATGAATCAATTAGGCCAGCTGGTAAAATCTACTAAACTGTGGCTAGGTGTTTATCTTTTGAAGGGGAAGAAATCTGCCCTTGCGAACAAACACTGAAATTTTATTTTACCCTCGGCCACCCACAGTGTATTTACTCATCACACACGGAGACTTGCTGTAAAGTAAGCAGGAGGACAATTCTGACTTCATTTTCAGGGTTTAATGCTATGCATGAGTGATAAAATTAAATTTAGACTCCATGTAAATAGGCAGGGGTTCAAGCACACCAGTTGGTTTGCATTCACAACCAGGCAAACAAGCAACAAAAGAAATCTAAAAAGGTGTCATATAATATCACAGGAAAGAGAGAACTCTGTAAGCCAGAGTACAGACACATTTCACAGAAATCCAATAGCTACCTGTGTGGTTATAGCTCTAAACCTACATGATTCTATCTCTAAAACTCTGTTTAATCAAGTACAAACAGGGCTGACTGTAAATTGGAAGGGAATGGGCTACCCCCTTTATCCTGGTTATCGATTCCATCCAGCAGGGAGCTGCAGAGATGTGCTGATAACAAAAGATAAAGACTTCTCTCCAAGTTCTGCAGATGTTAGACATTCTTCCTGGGAAAATTCTAAAGCCATCTGAGGACACAACTCAGATTCTTGACTAGCTAGAGACAAGACTCAGATGCTTGAGCATTGAAATAGAAGGCAGAGCTCAGTCAAGGCTCCTCAGCACAGCGAGCAAAGTCAAATTTTTGTTGTCCAGGCCCAAAATATATGCCCTTACTTTATCCATTCATTCTCAGACATGAACACACACACACACACACACCTCCCACCCCACAAAGAGGAAGAGAAACTGCAGGGAATGGATGACAGGATGAGGTGGTTATGGTGATGAAAGGAGTTGAGAGGAGCCCAGGTGATCTCTGAAGTCACCAGCAAGATGTTCAAGGGAGCTCTGGGTGAGAGCTCCAAACCTTCATCCAGGCAGGTGCTGCTTTCCCTGCTTCCATTCCCCATCTTCTCAGCCACAAGAGCAGTGCTGTATAGAAAGAGCAGGGGTAATTAGCTTAATAAATTATATCTTATTTTACTTAGAGCTGACCTTGGGTCTGCCTGCAAGAGGGGGCAGACAAAGGATTTGCAGTCAAAACCCTCAAGGTAGCACAGCCCTTCCTTGGCTAGCAAGTTCCCCTTGCCCAGTGCTTGTTAAACACTAACAGGCTTGTTTTCTAAATTAAAATTTAATCAGAGCTTGGCAGGTGGATAACATGACACTAATGGAAGCCTTTCACTCAAGGTTACACAGAAAAGATTATGCATAGAAATCAAATTGAAACTTTTCCTACATTAAAAGACCAAATCAACGACAATTCTTTGTCAAGATGAGAACGAATGTGGGCTTCCACAAACTCCAAACTTCAGAGATGAAGTATGAAATTTACAGCAGCCACAGAGTTGAAGGACTAAGAAAAGAACTAAACACAGGAAGAGCACATGCTCTGTTTATCTGAAATGCTGCAAATTCCACACATTTTGCATTAGAAGGAATTTGTATTTTTTTTTTAAATAACAAAGTAGCTAAGTAGGCACAGGAACATGTGGAAAGTAGTTTACATTGTATTATTGGATTTGGATTACTGCAGGGACAAATCACAGAACCCACTGGAGGGGATCCTTCAGTGACAACTGCTGGAGTAAGAGAAATCAGCATAAGAACAGCTTCAAGAGCTCTTGGAGCTTTGTTTTCAAGCATATTTTTATACTAACGAGCACCACACATATTGCTGACAGCTGACCAAATAAAAAATAAAAAGAAAAAACCATCAAGATTATCTGTCCTAGCCAGTGCCTGGATGTAGGCAGCCTGGCTGACTAAAGCAAGGGGAGATAAGTATCAGTGAGTTATGAAAAATGCCATTACAGCAGGCCAGGAGCAAACAGGCAGAGCACTGGGAGGAACAGAGCTCAATATAGCGTGCAATGACTGCAAGCTTCAGTGCCCACATACTAAGCTTTCTGTACTGTAATGGTCTGATAAATTCATTTTGACCCAGAGACCAGAGATAAATTGTCTTAGCAATGCAAACAAACAGCTAAGCAATTAGGGCAAAGTTTTTTGAGAAGGTGGTGATAACATCTAGAAGCATTATTGGGCAGGGGAAAAAGCAGCCCTGGAGATAGGGGGTTTAATCTGGAGTAAAAGAGAGAGTATAATGGCTTCTCCAAATTGCAGAGCCCTGAAAGAAAAAGCAGACAAGCAACTGGCACTGATGTTTGTCTGGCATCTATTTCAGTGTATCCAACCTGAAAAGCAACTTCCATTGTCCCATTTGGAGTTCATCAAGTTTGGCCTGTGAAAAGATTTAACATGTGCAGCTGTGAAAGTGTCAGAGCTGAGAAACCCATGAGGAACCATCGGGTTTTACAGAATTGCCATCATTTAAATTTCCTGGAAGTAACTTGTTAAAATAGAGTTTTTAAGTACAGAGATTAATGCAGTGGTCAAATTAAAAAAGCAGCAATTTCATCTACCAGTTTTCACATATCAGCCCTATTTAGGCACTGACATATGTTAGTTACATTGGCTGCAACAATTCCATTACCTCCCTGGCACAGAAATAGGAGTAATTAATATTTAAACCAAATTGTGTGTTGATTTATCAATGAGTATTTCTGCATTACTTTAAATCTATGTAATTAAATATGGTATAATATATGTATATATATATGTATATATAAATGAGCGAAATTTCAGGTCTAGAATACATTCCTTCAGTTTTGGTAGGGCTACCCAAGAAAATAGCCATGAGAACATATAAGGTGATCTCTCAAATTACTAACTTTTGTTATGAATATCTTGTACACAATAAGAGAGTTTTAATGGAGATACCTGCTCATTGCAAAGCATCTAAATTTTATTTTAGACAAAAAGAAATATGGAGGAGATACACTTAAATTGTACTTTTACTGCAGATGATTGACCAGTGGTCTCAGTGTTCACTGACTAATGAGAATTGGCATTGTTTGTAAACACACAATGAAGATGTAAATGGCATTTGCTTTACTGAAGAACTTCTTTTCCTTTGTAAGATTTTTCTTTAAAGTGTATTTTAGGAAAAAATAACTTTAAAAAATCAGTAAGACACCAACATACATGAGAAGTATTTTTGGAGCTGCCATAAACAATCCATAGCGCCAAGTCCATCCCATAGAACAGACGCAGCTCCAGTAACTCAGCCATGTCATGTGAATTCCAATATCCTTTAATGCAGTGAAAGCAAGTGTGTCTTGCTTCATTGAGTACTATGTTGCACTATACAGAAGTCTATAAAAGCCACCTGAATGAAATGAACAATTATTTATATTTCAATAAGGAAAGGCACTTGACCAGTAAATATAGAATTAGACTGTCCAGAGATTGGCAAATAAGGCAAAACTGCAGCACCCCTTGATAAACACCAAATTAACACTTCAAAAACACAGAAAAGAGTCTTCCTTCTTTATTTTAGGCTAAGTGGACAGTCTGCCTGCTTCCTGGGTAGAAATACAGTCATAACTCCAAATTGTTTAAACAAACTCCACTGTGAAACACCATCACCAAAGGATGACATTTCAATTTATGATCAATGTATTATTGTTCAAATTATTTTGAAAGTTTCAAAGTAGATTTTCATAATATTGCTAATGATGAAATACTAAAGAAATCACCCATAGATTGCATTTTCTAACTACAGAACTGTTCCTGACATCTGCAATAAAATTTTATTTCCTATCTTTTTTTTGTCCTCAATGCACCCATCACAACTTTTCACTTAACCACACCAAGCTCTCTTAACTTCCACTTACAGTTTCTGAATTTTTTTTCCCTGCTGCCTCAGACATGATGTCTGTAGGAGCAGCATGTTAGACAGGCATGTCACCTCTTCAGAAAGCAGGCTGTGAGGATTAAAAGTGACTCTCTCGAGTGGAAGACAGGATTCTGGCTTGCAGAGCTGCTGTCCATGCTCAGAAGGACTGCAGGGTAACACTTAGCTAATATTAAGGTAAAATTAAAGCTTCTTGCCTTAGAAAGAATGATAGGTTTTTATCTCAGCTCTCCCCTCCACAAGTTCTAGCCAAAGAAATGGTGTCTTCATGCCTTCAAGCTTTTCTCCATCCTTTTTTGACCCTAAGAGGTTCTACAGTCCCTGTTATGCAGGGATGGGCTTTTGGTTGGTACGAGAGAGGGCCTGCCTTGGTCACAGGAGCAGCCCAGGGAAGCAGCCATGGAAGGAAAGGGAAGGACAATATAAACAATTTCTAAAGTACTTTTTGTGTTGAATGTTGCCAATGCAAAACACACCCTGTGGTTTATGGATGGAGTGTGCCTGTGTTCGCAGGGGTCCGAGGATGAGGGAGGAGACGAGGATCTGACTCCATGTTTCAAAAGGCTTGATTTATTATTTTATGATATATATTATATTAAAACTATATTAAAAGAATAGAAGAGAGGATTTCATCAGAAGGCTAGCTAAGAATAGGAAAAGAAAGAATAATAACAAAAGCTTGTGTCTTGGACAGAGAGTCTGAGCCAGCTGGACTGTGATTGGCCATTAATTAGAAACAACCACATGAGACCAATCACAGATGCACCTGTTGCATTCCACAGCAGCAGATAATCATTGTTTGCATTTTGTTCCTGAGGCCTCTCAACTTCTCAGGAGAAAAAATCCTAAGGAAAGGATTTTTCAGAAAATATCATGGCTACAGATGGAGCTCTACCACCTGAGCAATGACCTGAATGTTTAGGCTGCAAACACCAGGGATTCCTATCCCTGCTTCTCCTTTGTCTTTTTTACACAAACAGACAATGAGCAGAACCAAGTGCCTATGACCACAACAGGCATAGGCACGGTTCAGCCACACCCAATTTAATCTCACAGCAGAAGTGCTAAAACACAAAATAGTGCAAAACCACCAGGTCAGGGGTAACAGCAAACTTGTGCCTGGTTGTTTCTACAGAAGGGACAGAGTCACACTTCTCTGTGCAGTGCAACCACCTTGCTTTTCCCACCGAGGTTGTTTATCCTCCCCTCCCCAAAACACAGGTGCCACACGTGGCACACTTTTATTTTGCCTGGGGTATGGAGGGTTGCACTGTCTTCTTCAGCAAACAGCAACCTTTTTCATGTTATGCTTGTCCAAACTTCCATCACAGCTGCTCATAGAGGCACTCATGATATTGACACATGTCACGGAGCTTGGAAATTAAAACTGCGTTATAATAATAATAATTAACTAAAACCTTGACAAATTCTGACATCTGAACAAAGCTTTGATAATGTGATTCCCCCTTCCCTTGCTTTCTCCTCACAGTACAGACAAGAGACCAGGAATCCAATTCAGTTCCTTGCACCCCTTTCAATAACAAATGTTAGAGTTGCCTTTTCTTCTATCGTCTGACTTGCTGCTGAGATAAATAATTTCTGTGTAAAGTAAAGCCACAAAGGGGAGTCTTTAACTTAATCTGGAAACAGATGCATTCTTTGTAAACTATTTTCTTGACAGCCATATATCCCAGAGTCACTTCACACCCCTGCCATGAAAAATTTTATTCACACTTCATAATTCTGTGAAATTACTAGAAAACTCATTAGGGGGAAAAAAAATCAATTCTAGAAATTTTTTTGTAGAAGCTTCTGTTTCCAAAGCAACTTTTTATGTCACACTTTTCCATCAGATCTGGGAATTTTGCTGCCTAGAGGTTTACATGATAATGTGCATTCAGTTATATTTTGACAGCCTTCAGTGGGCTGTTACAATAGTCTGTTTTCCAGGAAAGAAAGTCTAACCACCACACCAAGCTGAGCCTTTGGGGGTTGGTTAAATTGCTCATTAAACTGATGTTTAAGTATAGTAGGGTTTTTTTCTTAGTGTGGCAACTTGCCAATTTAACATTGGGGAAATTCAGATGCAGATAAATTAAGTTTATAAGTAAGCTTGCTGAAATGACAAATGGGATTTGGAAAGCTGAAACGGGAGTTTCTGTTTCTCCTGTGTTATGGGGCAGTGCCCTCCACTGGCCAAACGTTCTCACTCTTGGAATAAAAGAGCAAAAATTCACCGTGACTCCAGAATAAATACCTCCAAATCCCCTCAATGTCAAATTCTTGTAAAAGGTTATTGCATATTGCCACCAATTTATACTAATGCCAGCCTTGCTTTCATATTACATGGTAATCAAAATACTTTGGGTGCTGAAATAAATCCCAAGGCAGCCCTTTTAAAGAGTTCCAAATTAGAAGTGACAAGACAAAAATGGGTAGTGCTAAAAAGTGTAATTTAACACATGACCATATAGTGGTAAAAAGCATAGAACCAGATTAGTAATTACTACTGTCTGGTAAATTTTCACTATTTTACCTCTTTTTTTTTCTGGTCAAAACTGACAGATGCTTGCAAAAATCCCTCTTTGAAGCAATTTATAATGTTTTTGAGTGCCATGCTGAGGACAAAACTAGTTGCATCAGTCACACTTGTGTTCAGTGTACATGAGAGTGGGAATTAGTAAGTGTCAAAAGCCAACAGACAATGAGAAACCTGGAAACAAGATGGATATAGATATAGACCCTCCACTCATGGTACTGAGGGTTACCCCAGGAACACTATTTTAGTAATAAAAGTGTTATTAATGAGTTTATAGTTGATTCAATTATCCTACACAAGATCATTATTCAATTACTGGATTATATATTATATATTATATATTATAATTAATGATATAATTTATTAATATAATATAATATAATATAATATAATATAATATAATATAATATAATATAATATAATATAATATAATATATTATATATTGTATATTGTATATTGTATATTAATATTATATATATATAATATACATTATACCTTATACCTTATCTTATATCTTAGTGGGATAGAGTTGCTGGTAAGAAGGTGAACTGTTTCTTTAATAAGATTAAAAGCAATAAGCTATAAGAAGAAGTTATGATAAAAATAGAAAGATAAACGGAGCTGGCAGAGATAAACCAAAACAATAGAAAGATTAAAAATACGCTTGGTGTTGCAAGTTGCACTCTTAGATTTTCAAGCAGAGACAAGAAGGACAAAAAATATTCTTAAGACCCTGATAAAACCTTCACTACCATCTACAGAGAGTGGAAGGCTGAAGTCAGAAGATGGGTTTAACATTCCTTTTTTCAAGGGCTTAACAATGATAATTTTCTTTGATAACACCTAATGAAAGCTTTAAGGCCTAGCATAAGTTTTACCATTTGTCCCATTCACTTTGTATAAAATTTCTGTGTTAGTGGGCAATGAAGGAAATTCGTCATATTTCATACCTGCCAATCATATGATAACCTATTTCCTCTAGAAAAAAACTAAACAAAACAACGAAAACCACAAAACCAACATATTTCCTAAACTTGCTTTAAAAGAGAAAAAGCTAAAATTCTAAGGCTAACCATGAAGTACCCTCCTTTGAGCACAAATTTGATTTTCCAGCCCAGCACACAGCAGTGCTCAGGGTTCCCCCATCTCTGCAGAACCAGCTCTGGTGAGGTGGGCAGCAGCTTTGCCCTGTTCTTCCAGGCAGCCTGCAGGGAGCACAAACTCCAACAAAGAGAACCCAACCCCCTGGCTTCACGAAGCCTCAATCCTCACAGGAGGTCCTGCTCACAGCTGGAGATTAATTTGGGATGCTCTTTTTGCATCAGGATTCACCAGGGATGACACAGAACAGGGCATTCAGTCACCCTCATCCTTGAGGGTCTCAGTTTCCCCCATTAAAAGAGGTTTGTTTTGCATCCATGGCCTCACCTCAGGTCTATCTTTTCCCTCCTCCTTAGAGGGGGAAAACATTGTTAATAACCACATTTTAATGCAGGGTTTTCCTGCTAATCCCTTTGTAGGCGAAGCTCCCTTGCACAATCTAAGAGCCAGTTTTGTGCTATGAGCTTGAAATAAAAAAAAAGCTGGAGGAGGTGGGAACAGTGGATATCAGGTTGGTTCCACAGTCAGGTCTGTGCTTCTGTTACATTAAAGACCTCAGAGTGAAGCAGTGAGCCATTTTCACAGCCTCGCCACACTGACCTCACACTCAAGCACCTTCAGGCTTCCTAAAGCTCTGCTCAAAATTGGTTTAACCAGGGCTGGATTAAACCCATGGCCCCTAAGCACAGCTTGACCGTGTTGTGGCCAGAGCCTCAGAAAGAAGAGCAACTGCTGGTCTCTCAGCCCAGGAGAAATAATGAAGCCCCCACTTTCCCTGTGGGGATCAGGTGGGGCTCTGAGCTCCCTGGCAGCCTGTTCCAGCTGAGGAGTCACTGCTCAGCTGTCCCCTGAGGGCAGAGCAAGGGCACTGTGTGTGCGTCTCACCTGCCACAGGGACCTGCTGATGTTCACCGCCCCGTGACCCCAGCCAGCCACAAAATGCACACTCAACTGCCACAGACATTTCTTTCATGAAAAATCCCCTCTCAGGATTTTTCCTGCTGAAGCTGAGAAGTTCAGCAACAAGACATAAACAATCGGTTATCTGCTGCTGTGGAATACAACAGGTCCATCTGGATTGGCAGTGGCCAATCCAGGACTGAATTCTCTCCGACAGAGTCGGAGAGAGCTCCTTTGTTTTCATCCTTTACTTTTCTGTTCGTAGGTTAGGTAGCAGGTTCTGGAAACTCTCCTTTCCTTTTCTTTTTAGTATAGTTTAAATAGATGTATATATCATAAAATAAATCAAGCCTTCTGATCATGGAGTCAGATCTACGTCTCTTCCTTCACCCCAAGAACCCTTGTGACCACCGTCACACTCAACCACAGCTGCTTAGCCACACTGACAGAGAGAATGTCTGACTTTTGCTTTTCCTCAGAGTGCAAAGAGCTTTAAACACCACAGCTTTAAACCACAGAGCTCTGAAAAACAAAAACAGGATGTCTGCCTCTAAAGCTGCTGCTGTGTATATTTTTTCTGAGACTGTGCTATCAGGGACCAGAGGTTGGTGTAATCTTTCAGTGCAGTCTATTGGCCAAATTCTCTTTCCTGATGGAAGGTTGAACTCTGGTGTGAATGACAGAAAATGTTGTCATGGCCAAGGGTTCATGTCATCACAATAAAAATAGAACCAGCTGGAGACGAAAAAAAATTAAAATACTAAGTCTTAAAGTTATTGGGTTCTCCTTTACTCCAGCAAAACTCCAGTGGTTCACTGATGGAGTCCGCTTCTGACTGTTCATCAGAGAATTTGAAATATTAGGTGAGTAATTATGTCAGGCAGTGAGGCAGTCCAAACATTTCTTGCTAAAAATAGAAGTACTCATCAACTGACTGAAATTAATATATTTATTTAATCCATCAGAATTGATTAATCTCCAACACCATCATTTTTATTCCGATTTGGACACCTCAGAAGCAGCCATTATAAATCAAGAGAGCTCTACTCAGGTCAGCAGCACATGGGATTTTTGGCCCCTGAGGAAATGGGCCAAAGATACTCAGCAAGAACTTCAGGCAGCCACAGAGTTGTAATCTGAATATGATGCTTTTGTCCCCTGGCTCAGGAGTTGTTCACATTTGTGCAGAGATCACCAGAAACAAACATCATCCCAGCTGTCTAAGGGATCCAAAGCAGCTGTGTTCCTACAGAAAGGTCTCTCAGGCTCCATTTTCCAGCTTGCTGCCTGATTTCACTGGCAGCTTCTACCAGGGCAGCTCAGCCTCTCCAGGCTTGCATGGACCACTCACACATCACAATTCCACTGGTGGATGCATCCACCACTGACACCTGGGCAGTGCTGCAACACATTGAACTGGTTTGCTTTCAGTCAAATACCACCTTAAACAATAATATCAGCAGTTTTCAAGCAGCCTGGTGCTTGCCTGGCAAAACCCACCTGAGTTACTGTGATGTGACAGAGCCTTGTCTAAGGCAGTGAAGCTTAAGGGTAAGAAATCTGTGTTCCTGGGATATCATTTGCCTTTCCCACACACTGGAAGGAATTTGCAACAGCAAGTGGCCTGAATATGTCACCAGGGAGCATCTCTGCTGTCGTCCATGCAGCAGAGCAGACTTGATGAACATCAATGATGTTCACATTACAGAAAACAACCCTCAAAACATTACAGTTGTAGACCTGGCACCATGTTTAACAATCAACACAGGTAGCTGAAAAACGACCAGTTACAGACTTTGAAATAAAGGTTTACTTCAGGATTGATTTTTTAGTTTAAAATACTTGCTGAAGGCAAACAAAACTTTAGCTTTTGGCAGCCCCTCAAAGTCAAGCTCGAGTTCACAAAGTGCCTCACGTGAAACTGTCATCATTGTGGGATCCTGGCATGAACTGATATGTGAAAGCCAAGTTTTCACTTATTTTGCAAGTTGGGAAGGCTCACTGTGTGTTCATATATACATGCACACCCACACGCTCCCTTTTGGCTGAGTTTTACTCCTGGAAGTGTTTTTGTTTTACCATTGACTGCTTTTATGACTCTAGGATGAAGATGTGTTGGCCTAATTGAGTGAAAAGCAGAAGCCATGCTGTTTTGCAAAGCTCACACACCAAAGCAAGGGCAGCTCACACCAAGACTTACCTGCTTACACTTCTGCCAAAAGACAAGATAAATAATTACACTGAGTATATCTAATATTGATGTGCATGTCAGGAAAATACACTGTTAATATCTTACTGTTTGCATTGAAATTGGGAGTTTAAACCTGGATCCATAAATACAACATGTTCTGTGCTTCTCTCAGTTCACAGTTTAAAGAAGGAGACGCTACACATTTCTGCTCAAGAATCAGCTTGATTCTAAAATGAATGCATCCTACTAGGTAAAAATGCAGACATAAAAAATGAGATGATCAGTGATAGAGATGAAAACTGCTATTCTCAATTTAGAAGCAGAAAACTAGATGAAACTATGTTTTGGCTTTGTTCTCACATGGCAGCTTTACATCTATAATTTCTGGCCTTATGTTTTCTATACATTTGAAGTTTCTCACTAGCATTTAGAAGCTACAATTTATACATATGTTTTTTATTGTGGGACTTAGAATGTAAAAGTCCTTCATTTAGCAATTTCAGTTGCAAGATCATTCTGTTTCTATGCACCTGACATCCAGATCAAGAGGAATTAATGATTTTGTATATATGACTTTAAACTGTTTAGCATGGTACTTAAAATCTCTCCATATTTTAATTTCTTTTCTGAATTTGTGCACTTGATTTTCTTTCTGCGACTCCTTATTTTCCCCACAAGGGAGAAATGCATTTAAAAAACCAACAGGAGCTAAAAATGCAGGTAGAGTTTGCAGTACAAAACATAAGTCACAATATCATCATTTTTCATGCACTATACAGTAGAAATAAGATTAGATCTGAGTGTGCTGAATAAAAAGAAGAAAAAAGACCAATTTGATAGAACAATTTAGAATTCTCTGTTTTGGAAGCAAGGCCAATATGACATGTTGGGGAAATACCAGGAAGGACCAGGCTATCCCATCTGAAAGCACAGCACAGTTACTACAGATGTAGCAGACACATCTGTATGAGTTCCACGGACAGAAAGTAAACATAGGATGTGAAAGAAACCCTCTTAAAGGCAATCCCACCATAGAATGGAATCACATTGCTTTCAAATTCATCCTGAGCACCCCTGTGGATATTTTTCCCTATCTGAAGGCAAGC
The DNA here is from genome assembly GCF_901933205.1 of Camarhynchus parvulus. Taxonomy (NCBI): domain Eukaryota; kingdom Metazoa; phylum Chordata; class Aves; order Passeriformes; family Thraupidae; genus Camarhynchus; species Camarhynchus parvulus. The sequence goes on from NC_044586.1 coordinate 8,559,269, forward strand.
AACAATTATTTTTCTTTTTTTTTTTAACCTCAGATAAAGCATTTTTCCAGTGACCAGCCCAGATGTTCTCCTGCAAGAGTGATTTCAGGTGAGTTTTTCACCAACATTACCATAACATCCAAACATCAGCCAGACCTTCATGAGCTTGCTAACTCAGGAGATCTCCTCACCAGCATTACTTGTATCAGTTTCTGATGGAAGATAAAACATTGCTATGGCACCTGGATGTTCTGGTCCATCCAGGCCTTCCTCTGTGTTTTAATGCTCTGGTTTGCATTTGAAATTTACTCCAGAATCCCCAAAACAGGATATATATATTAGAGGACAAAGGCATGAAGGTTACTCAAGATCCTGATAAAACACAATATAAAGCTGTCCTGCATGATTATTTTATTTCCAGAAATATTTGCTAAGCCAAGAAAAAGCAACAACTCAACAATTGCAGTGAAGTCCCTGATGGGGATTTTCTGTCCTGGACAATAACTTCACTTTCATATTTGTGGAACATCATTTCCTAAAAGTGTGCCTGCTTTATAAAAATATTACATGAGGTATCCTTCCTATTTTCAGGCTGTATCTATAAATGACTATTTCATTTAGGTGTCCAATCAATTCATATTAGGACTGCTTTAGAGCTTAACCTGATGGGGCAGTCTACAAGTAAAAGGTGTCTGTAAAGCTCACAGCCCTCAGGAACTGTGTCAGCTGCCTTAAAAAGTGGGAAAACAAAGACACCAAGCTGCAAGCCACCCACCACAGAGCAGTGCTGCTTTTCCAAGCATCTGGCTACTTCCAGCAAACTTTCGGCTAAACTAGGAAATGTTCACATTTAGTTCAACAAGATCAAACCCACAATCGCTTCAAGCGCAGCCAACCAGCCAAAGCACAACTCTTACTCAGTGACAGGTGTCCCTCATTGTTAATGAGCATTTAAGGGATCAGGAAAAGAGCTGCTGCTCACTCACTGTGCCACGTCGGATGCCGCTGGCAGCGGGGACTCCTCGGGTACCAGGTCAATGTCGTCAGTGAAGCTGCTGGCCCGTGACATGTCTGGGGTGTGCCCTTCCTGGCGTCTTCTCACTGCACAAAGGATGCAAAGAGATCATCATACATTATCTACAATCTACAAGGTCTTGCCATGGCACACACATAGTTCAAACACAAGGAAACTCTTTCAGGAAAGGTTTGTCTTCTTGAGGGTTTTCTCCTGTGAACAGAAATTCATCACCTCTGCAATACTGATGTGGGCAGGACAATACAAACTACCAGATTTCCATTTCCTCACTCAACACCATTTGATATGTATGCTTTAATACCTTCAAAACTATTATTTCAACTGCTATCATCATACAAACAGAATGCTTGAAACCCAAGTGCTCTCTGGTCACTATAACCACCAGTGTTCCAAATTTCTCCCATGAACCAGGAAGCCTCAGGTGGCTGGATGCAGTTGGCTCTGCAGGATAACCATGATGGATACAAACTGAGCTGCAGTTTAGCTATGTTCCAAGTGTTACAAAGGTACAAATTTCATTACAGATTTGGAAAACATATAATGGCCAACAAATGAAGGAGTTCACTAAAGACACTACAAAAATCAGAGAAGTGCAGTTAGTCCTGTAAGTGGTAAAATCCAATGTTTTCTAAAGATTTTCATCCAATATAGGGCTGACTTCACCATATATGTGTGGTGTACATGTACCTTTCTAAGTTCAGATACATCAATATTCAAAAACTATTTCTGCTGCAAGTTCTCTTCATTATCTTTTCCTACATTAACTTGGTTCAAAAGCTATAAAGTGTATCTAGCTTAAGTTGCTCTGATCTAAAAGCAATTTCATTCATGATTTCTGGTGATCTAACAGCTTCTAAGGAAGCTACCTATAAATTTGAGTTCTGATCATCCTTGAAAGCACAGCACATGAGCTGACAGAGTTTAACTTGGAAAATGGATAGGATGACATATGAAAATTCAAGGGAGGATAAAAAAGTCTGGATGAATCACTAATATTAAGCATCATAACAAGTAAAAACTAAATAGTGTCACTGGCATATGCTGTGATAACAGCCCACATGAGAGCAATAAGAAACCTCGCCTCCTAGAAAATTAAATTGTTGAAATCTCCAGTTAATTCCAGAACAACACTTTAGCTGGATTTCATTCAAGTTCAAGGTAAATACTAAAAAGCCCACAACACCAGAGCTACTGGAAGAGCCATAACTCAAGTGACAAGGAATGAAAATTGGCCTAATTAAGTCCATGGAAAAGAATTATCAAGTAGTGTGGCTAAACACTGACAAAGGACATAAAATAACAAAGCTATTTTATTTACCTCTGCTGCATTTAATCACAAATAAACTGTGTGCTTCCAGGGGAAACCCAAATCTTCCTGGCACTGGGAGCATGAACTTCTGTGCTCTCCCAGCACTACTGAAACACTTTGGCTGTTCTAGAGGAGCTTTATTTTGTGAGACCTGCCAGTTCTGCATTTGTTCTGATAGACATTTTCCCTGTGAGAGAACTACGTGGCCTCCTACTTTGCCAGACAAAGTCTTGAAACACACAGATCCTATATTTGAAGTATGGCTTTGGGAAGCATCAGTCTCTGAACATGGCACATGATCTCATGTGCAAAATTCAACTGGGGGAGCTTTGGCTTCAGCTACAGTAAGGTTTTCCTCATAGGAACTTAGCAAAACTTGGGATTGGGCCAAGGCAGAGCTAAATCACTGTGCCCATATAAGGCACATCAGATGAACAGGAAAACTCTGCATTGCTATCAATTCCTACTCCACAGTGAGCTGCTGAAAGGGTCAGAGCAGGGCCTGCTTAACTCATGGCAGTTTGCCTCCTTCATAGCACTGCATAGATACTAAAGTTACTGCAATGCATCTGCCATGAGAAATCACAGGATTATATTTTAGTCCTGTCGTTTTAGGGGTTTGGTCTGTTACTACTTAATCAAATTCCTCTCTGGCTCATCATGCCACTGTTTGCAATCTGCATCCAGGCACTTCTAAAGAGCCCAGAAAACCTTAATTGTTCACATTTGGCTTGCTAGCACCTTTTCTGAGAAGTTTTCCCTACTGCAATGTGCTCCACAGCATGTTGGTTCTGAGCAAGGCTGCATGAGAGCAGGAGCCAGATTCCAAACCTTTGCATCCCCACCACTCCCATGTGCTGTGCTGAGCAGCTCTGCTGTTCCTGCAGGTGCACCTGGAGCCTGCCCCTGACCAGGGACCTTCTGCTGGGATGTGGGGAACCTCATCCTGGGATTCAACAACCTCTGCTTGGTTACCCACACAAGCAGGACAAGCTTCTGTTGTGCCTTTACATAAGGGAAAAGCACACAAATTTTCCCTTTGGTGAGCACTGCTGTGATTATCTGCGGCAGTCTCGTTCCCCAGGGAGGGCACATTTCATTCCTGCTAGCATTTGGGAAAAGACAATGATGTGATTATGAATTCCACACAAACAGGAGTTGTGCAACGCATACTCTCTAGTAGATTTTATCAGCTGAATGGAACTTGTGTACTAAACTCCACAAAATTAAGTATTTGGGTCACGTCTCAGAGGTTGCCTCACTGCTTCCCCTCTACCCTCCCATGCTTCCATGCTCAGATCCATGGACAGAACCATTTTTGCCATTTTGGTTGCAAACTAGATTTATCTCAAAGGTATTAAGAGAAAAAAGAGCTGCTCACAGAAGTGCTGCACTAATATATCAAGATAAAGCAGAAATCACAGCTCTGAGACTCATCATATTTGGGTGGTGAGATTATGAGATTCCCTACTACTCTCAGAGCCACTAGACTCAATTCAGAGTATAACTTTTGGAAGTGTTAAAGCTATCACCACAGAATACTTGTTTTATCCATGCACCCCTAATCAAAGTTGTTTAATACTGATTTTCCTCTATGCTTTTAGAACTCATTCATTTTACGTGTTTCTGCTTTAAAATATTAACACATGAATAATGTGTTCTGGTCCCTAAATGAATGCTAATGGTAAATTCATGTAATACATGGTATTTTCCTAAATATTTTCTGTCCTTTGAGTGACTGTCAGAATTGTGAGCAGTTATTTTCTTATTCAAAACATTCATTCTGGAACCAACTCCGTTCTTGAAGTTAACTCACTTCCCTTGAACTTCCAAAACTCATTTAGACAGCAATATTCAGTCATAAATCAAAATTCCCAAAAATCACACTAAAAGGGACAATTTATTTTTTAATGTCAATAAGCCATAAGCTCCTGAGCAATAAAGTAATTCATAATAATCATTCATGATAGTGCTTTCACTTCGAGGAAATGTGGAGCATTATGATACATTCAACACATGGCAGTGATGTTTTCCAGAAATAAAACTCAAAGTTGTAAGGCCCAGCTACTACAGATGGTAGTTTGTAGCAGCTGCAGCTCAAGCCAGAACAACTCTGTCTTCCCTCTCTATATTTATTTTCATAAGATTTCCTTGTCCAAACTGAGTTTATGGGAATTAATGCCCTATATTTGATCCTGCAGAGCACTAAGCAGGGGAGGCAAGGAAATATGAAGAGGGAAAAAAGAGGAGCCATCCCTCCCTTCCATGTGTTACTACTTAGAGTATGAAGAAGCTCTACTGGTTTCATCATAAAATATACAATATTTTATAAGCATGAAGAGTTGGAAGCAGCAACTTGAAAATACAGAATAGTATCTAGCACGCTACAATAAATTCCAGTGATGCCACAAACCCAGGAAGCCCCAAAACAGAGCAACTGATTAAGTCAAACAGCATAAAGAAAGTTAAGTTTCATATACTTTTAAATTCTGAAATGGTGAAGTTATAAAATAAACACATCAAAACATAACCCAGAGGTATTTTTTGTAAACCTGTTTGGCTTTATCCAGTGTTGGAGTCCTTATCTATATTCCACTAACTTCTGACTTTGTATTATGGGGAAAAGGCAAGCTCCCAAATTAGAAATGCAACAGCAAATATGACTGCACTGTTGTGGTCATTCCCAAACAGCCAATGCCTATCAACAGCAGGACAAAATAACAAGGATTTTGCATTATCCTCTTCTCAGATAAAGAAGGTGAAATAAAAGCAGGTCTCTGTTCCTTCAGTGCCATTGTCTCCTCATCCGTTTCAGATCAGAAGCAGTTAAAACCCTCTCTCTCAAAGTGCCAGGCTGCTCTACTCAGCACCATCAGTGCACAGGACATAAACATATGATTTGATTTCATCTGTAAGGCTGCATCCTGACAGAAAATCCCTGGGATAACCATGCTTGCTTTATCTGCAGGGATGAACAGCCTGTGAGATCACACTGCCATGTCTTGTCTACTTTCCTGTGTCAGGAACTTGTATCACCTCACTAAAAATACTGTATTTGTAAAGCTGCACAGAGGCAAACTGGTTTGGGGCTGAGACTGGGACATCTCCAAATCCTCACTTTCCTCAGAAGAATAAAGGAAAGTCAACAGCTTATGAAAGCCCAGAGGCCTGGAAGTGTCTGACACCTCAACGCCAGGTTTTTAAAAACCTCTTCAACTTGCTTTTGGTATCATTCATCTCAGCAGGCAAATGGCATTCAAGCTCCTCTGAGGAGTCACTTTGGAATAATACAGTAAAGCATAATTAGCATGAAGTAATTTCTTTACCAAAATTATAAGAGCTTTTCTTCATTACTGCATGAAGCTACAGTAGTGTCAGGAGTGTACTCAGTACTACTCCAAAAAAAGATATTTTTACTTTAACTTTATGTAAAACTGTTACAAATCTGAGCATCCAAAGCTGTGATTTTACATCCTTACCACACACTCAAATGTAAGCCATCTGCAAATGCCACACACTCACACTGCCCCATACACAACTCTTAGAGCTACAAGTACAGTTAAAAAAGCTCAGGCTACTTTCTGTACCTAATTTTAGGCAGCTAAATTTATTATCATAATTCAAGATCCAGCTGATTTAAATTCAGGGCAATGCACAAGAATTGCATTTTGCCCCCAAAACATCTGCAGAATCACACCAAAATTAATTAAGCAGTGGTTTGCAAGGAGAAATGAAATAAAAGAACATCTGAAAAGATGAATTGAGGAATAAGAATAAATTTTTATTTGCTGCAGACACATTGCTAACTCTGTGCAAAAAGTGCTGAGCACTCTTCCTGCTGTAGTTACAGACTGGGCTGCAAGTGTTTTAGATAAACTTCAACATCTGGTTTCCTGTGTATCTGATTTGAAACAATCAGCACTCAAAATGCACTAATGCTGCCTTTATTTGTTGTACATTCTTTTGTTTAGATAAGCCTGCAGGCCAAATTACACACTGCCTTACAGCCCCTGGAACTCAATCACTCCTTACAGGGCTGATGGGACAGCACAGGGATGTAAATGAATACCAACACATCACTGAAAATTACAAGGGCATGTAGCACTGGAAAAATGCATGTAGTGCTGGATAACAGGCAGAGAGAAACAATTAAACATACTCTTGAATGCACGTGAGGATGTGTTATCTACCCAGCTGCCTGAACATCCTTTTCAGACCTAGCACAGAAGGATCTAACACGCACCAAAAAGAAGAAGGGAAGAAAAAGGGAAGAAAAAGGGAAGAAAAAGGGAAGACATCATAAATATACAGCATCATAAATATGTCTACTTAAGAAGCCATATTTCACAATCAACTTCTTTAAATGCAGCATATCAGCCTAAAACACCCAGCTGCATATTCTGCATGAAATAACTTGTAGAGTAAGCAAGTGTCCATTCTGCTGAAGCTGTGCAATGCTTGGCACTCTCTGACAAGCAGGTTTGTTGACAGACTCGGACAGTGGTCAAGGACCAAGTGCACAAAGACCTGCAAGGATCAGACAGATCCTTGGGGACAGATGGGACCTGTCAGAAGGGAACTGGAGATGAGTGGAGCAGCCCTGCAGTGCTGGTGCCCCTCACTATCAGTTCAAATATCCAGTTATGATCTCCACTGGGCTCAGCCCAGCCCCTTCCAGACCCAGCAAGCACAGATTTTCCTTGTCAATTTAATCTGAAAAACCTTTTTAAATTTCTATTGACTGTGCTGTGATAAAAGCATTCATAAAAACATGGGACCAAAGCTACCAATCTAGATACTTTTAACTTTTGTATTTCTGCTTGCATTACACCCATGATCGGTTTTCTGTTTTCTTCGTGGGAATGACTCTCAATAAAAGGGATGGAACACCCTGGGCTAGTCAAAGGTGTCCCTGCCTATGGCAGGGCTGGAACTGGATGATCTTTAAGGTCCCTTCCAATCCAAAGCATTTGAGACCTTCTAGCCTGTTCAGCTGAGTAAGATGGAAGGCAAAAGTTTTGATGTAAGAAGTACAGGCTTTAAGGGCATTTCCATATGCCCTTATGGGAAAAGATCTGTGGCTGGCAAGAGTTCCATTGACCCTGAAATGCCATATCCTATCCCTTCTCCTTTAAGGGGGAGAAGCATCCAGGCAGTTGGACCACTTACAATCTACAGCCATGCAGTAAATATTCAAATTCTTGACCAGCACGCACTACAAAATCATGGCTTGGCTTGGAAGGGCCCCAAAACAAAGAAAACAGGCAAACAGGCAGCCTGTAACTGAACCCAGAGCAGTTTCTCATTCTCAACCCAAATCATAGAAATCTCCCATCTCTTAAAATACAGGGCCAACTTTAACATTTCCTCTTTCCTGGGCTCTGTTCCTGAAAAAAAGTATGACCTTTTTTTCTTATGAAAGCTCTTTCTTCAAAAGATACACAAAAAAGTGAACTTCCAAACTCCTTCAAATCTGTAGGGGTGATGTGGAGGGTATGAGTGGGTAAGGTCTGGCAAAGAGGTTGGAAAGCAATTTTCCTCATTGGCTGGGGAAGGGAAGCATCAGAGATACCCACAGAGTGAATTGCACAGCAGATATATTATTGATGCAGAACGGCCCCCAGCCAGAGAATAATACCCAATGACTCCAATGACTCAAAAGGCTGAACAATTGCTTTATTAAGCTATACTATATTATACTACACTACACTCTATACTAAAACTATACTAAAGAAAAACCTGTGGCCCTTATCAGACACTCACAAAACAGCTTTGACCTAATTGGCCAATCAATCCAAACACCCATCAGCAGAGTCCAATTAACAAATCCCTTTTGGTAAATAATCTCCATAACACATTCCACGTGCGCCAAACAACAGGAGCAGCAAGTACAGATAAGAATTGTTTTCTCTTTTCTCTCTGAGCTTTCTCACTGCCTTCCCCAGGAAAAATCATGGGAGAGAGAATGATGTCTCTCTCTGTTCAAAGAGTATGTGAATACCACAATATAATAATTAATAGCTATTAAATTGTGCCTCATGGCCGCAGCAGGAGGATTATGACAGCAGGAAAAACACAGAAATGAGCTTTTTTCATCATCTCCTGAGGCCCAAATGCTGCCATAGCTGGTCCAGGGGAGATGTGACCAGGACACCTTTGGGAAACCATCTAACCAGATAAATTATATTCAAATGATGCCAAGAGAGCAAAGTTTTTCAATATTCTACAGCAAACTATTTTGACAAGCATTTCCTTATTCCCTTAAGACTTAGCCTGTTTCTTTTGCTTATCTGACACGATCCTTGTTCCCACAAGTACTTTTAATATGTTTTTGAGCTGGAGATACCATCTACACCTTGTGAATATGCTGAGAGATCAGCTCTCCAAGACCAAATTCAAGTCACCAATACTGATGCATTTAACTTCTTAAGGCTGGAAATACTTGACTGCTCATTCAGTTATTCTGAAGACCAAAATGTACAGCAATAACAGTGAAGAAAAATAAGACAAAAATAGCTTTCAAAGTGATCCTTCTTCACTGCTCGCCTTTTTTTTTTTTATTTTTAAGGACAAGAAGAACTTGACCTTAAACTGAAACAATTAATAGTCAGTGAAATGTAATTTGGCAGCTTGTTAGCTCTGCAGGGAGAGCTCTTAACACATACAAACTCTTAGAATTACACATAGGGAATGTATCATGTAATATAAATATATAGAGTTACATTCCATTATGGGATTCAGAACTGCCATTATAGTAAAAGTGTTTATTTTAACAAGGAAGTACAGTTTTAGTGTGGCTATTAAAGAAAATAAACCAGTCTGAAAACATTTTTATTTTTCATGACTGTTAATGGTCAATGCATACAAACTGCAGTGAGAGTAAAACCAGAAACATCTTCTGAATTGTTGTCAATGTTTTGACTCACAAGAACACAAAAGCCAGTTACTGTAATTACAATGAAATATGCCACAATTATTTGCTGGTCTTATGCAGTTCTTGCCCTCCCACAATTGAATCCTTGTAGAACAATTTCCCTATTTACTGGTGTTAATCATGAATTCAATACAGACAATTCAACAATTCAATATTGTTACCAACCTGCCTGTCCCACAGTGAAAAAAAATCTGTAAATTAAAGTAGATCTTAATAGTAGAGGAGAAAATTTCCAAGTTTGTCCTTAAGCTCAAAACAAGTTCAACAAAATAATCTACAGCTGTTGACTGCACTAAATGAAAACTATTCCTAACTAAAGCTTCAGCTGTTTTTTCATACATTCCAGGTGTAAAGAAACAACATTTTTATGAGAGTATTCCCTACTTCAAATATATTTGCTCCAAATGCTTATTTTTTAAATCTTGAATGTGAGGATATTTTAGGTAGGGCAGTAATTTGAGTAAGAGTCCAAGTTACAATTGTTAAAAAGAGAATTCAAAGCAGCCGTTGTTATGTGTACTCAATGCAATAAAAATTTTGACTGACAGATCTTCAGACCATAGAATTCAAACTGAAACATCTTATAAGCACAAACCCCCCCTTACAATAAGTTATCTTCCTAGAAATGATGCAATTAACTGATCACATTTTATTTAAAATTAAATTCATAGGGTCTTCAATTCTGTACTTCAGGGCTTAGTTGGGATGTGCATCCTTTATTAATGCCACATTCCAACTTCCTCATGCTGCTTATTCAGAACTTCTATTAGAAAATATTTATAATTAAAGAGCTTAAAAAATAGTCTGGTAAAGAAATTGTTAAGCTTTTGCTGCTACCATTAAAATTCAAATGCTTTGAAACTCAGATTCTGAGAAGACCTGGAATAATTACATCTTCTACACTCCCAATAGTAATCTAAAAATTCATTTGACAAGGGAATGGTGACATTTAAAACTGAGACACAACTCTGAGGTGGAACCCACCTAAAGTCTCTCTTTACTGATGCCATTGTGGAGATACATTTGAATGTGCCCTGCAGCTCTTGGGACTGAGGGTGACCAGCAGGCCATGGCTTTTCTGTGACAGTGAGAACCACAGAGATGCCAGGAGACAAACCCTGCTCTCCCTCCTCCAAGGGACCTGCACAAAGAGGGTGGAGAAGTTTCATCAACACCAGATTTCAAGAGCATTCATCTGGATGAATGCTGAATTTCAGGAGTGACTTGGCTGAGATCAGCATCTTCAGGGAAAGGAGATACTGTAGAAATTACAACCGATGTGTGTTTTCTTACCCCAAAAGCCCCATTGCAAGGTTTTGGTTCCATCCAAGCTTCTTTAAACCACATTACTGAGGACTGAGAGACAAAATCATCTTTGCTATGTGTGAAAGTAACAGGGCCCAATTCTCATTCTTAGCGCTATTAATCTTAATATTTATCACACTTATAATTCTTATTTTTATATGAACACACCATTACAGATGTTGAATCCTAACAGAGCCATCGGGGAAAACCCAATTTCATTATACCATCTTGATTTCCAACCAAACAATTTTAACACCATCAAAAAAAAGTGTAATTTGGTTTCTAATCCATCCATCCATCCAAATCTATTAGTTTTCTAACCAACATCCAACATTAATTGTTTCAAACACATTGCCAATATGACAGAAATTGCAAATGTTTTTAGGACAATCTGCTATGTGTCACTGACCAACCAAAGAAGCTCTGCTATCTGTTAGCAGGAAAACCCTTGCAGAATATTCCCTTCCACTTTCTGTGGCATTAAAGATTCAGATACCACTCAGTGTCATAATTCAGGTGAAGAATTCAAGCAGTGAATTCCAAGCTCCATCTTGTCCTATAATATCTGCTAAATCATATCATAACTGGAATAAAAGTTTCTCTAGAATAACTTTTGTTAGAGCACTTGGATATTTTTCTTTTTAGATTGTAATAGCTCACAGAAAATTCAGAAAATGGTTAAGTTGCTGTTTTTAATACGCCAGCGAATCCATTTGTGTCTGAAATAAGAGATCACTCAAGACTGAGCTTTTTTTTGTCCAGCAAAATGAATATTTAAGGCTTCTCAAGTAATCGTTCAGTAGTGACTTGAAATAACAATTTCACTTCATCTATTAAATGTGGACAGAATGATAATTCATTACAGATGTGCATCTATCTTTTTTTGGTAGGTGTATTTAGGGGGTAGTAGGATTCCATGGCCACCCAGATGCAGAGTGCAAGCCATCTCAGGAGGGTAGGTACCACTGCTGAGACAGAAAAAACCTCAGCTGGGTTGGCCTAATATCAGATAACAACAGACCAGGACAAAGAACTGTTTCATGCACTGCCTTGTCTCCAGCTGAGGTGAGGAGCAGATGCTCAAGAACAGGACAAACACACAGTGCTGGCTTCACACAGAACTCCCTATGGGCTGCACTTTCCAGGACTGAGGTGGTGTCCAGGGTTCCTTGACGGGGCTTCTGACACAATAAGTTTGTTCCCATGGCATTCAGAAAACCTCACAATTTGTTCACACTGATTTACTGCAGATCTGAATGCTCACTTGCCCAGTGAATGGAATATTCATGCAGTGGCCTCCAGCACTGTTAATATTGCTGCAGGGACAAAAAATCCAACACTAGTGAAGCAGCATGTCACACCCCTAGAAATCTAAGCAAAATTAATTTCATTCAAATAAACTCTCAGAGAAAGGTGTTACAGACTCTGGAAATAGCAAAGGCACAGCCCAGTTAAGAGGTAAATTACTGCTCTGGGGAGGGTAATGCAAAAACTCCTGTTATAACCACAAAGCATTGAGACCCAAGACTGCCACTGCCATTCAGAGCCTTGGCAGCACAAATGTTTCACCCAAGGATTTGAGAGATTTGGTTTCAGATCAAAAGGGAGAAATTAATGCCTTGCTCTCCACCTCCCCCTTCCTTTCCACTGATGCTCAGGTGCAGTTATTTCCTTATTCTGAACACTATGGTTTGCTATTTGGGACACCTCCCAGATGTCCCCCAGACTGATGCTTTATGAGCTGCCTTTGCTATAAATGCTTTAGTGTTCCCTTATCCACATTTGGATAAGGCCCTTTTCCCATCTGAGAGCCAGATTTAAATGGGTTGGAAGTCACAAGTGGCTGGAACACTTGGTGGGTGTAAAGCACTGACCATTTCTGGCTTTGTAAAGATGATGATGATGATGATGGGGTTTGCTTACATGGCACAGAATCTCCTCCTTGATGCCCTATCTCCCCCAGCACAACTTCTTCAAACAGCTGGCAGAGAAGTTAACAAGATAAACAGTGGAAAAATCCCTGAGAATTCCATCTGGTGCAGAGAAAAATTGCCTGGTCCAGGCACAGCAGCAGCTAAATGCAGGGAGGAAAAGGGAAGACTCTGGATGTGTCACTGCACCCTAGGGAATGGCAACACACTAAAACCCCACTCAGTGCTGAGAGGGGAGATGTGGAAATGAAAGAGAATGCAGAAGAGAGCATCAGAGCTCCTTAAGAAGCCTTATTCTGAACTAAATTATTTCAAAAAGTTAGCAATAAATTTGCTCAAATTTATTTTTTTTTATTAGAAATTACTCCTGAAACAGCCCCTTAAGTGACTCCAACTTAAATTGCCTTGCTCTCCAATTATAAGAGAAGTCCAAGAGTATTTCAGCCCAGGCTCTTTCCACTTTTTTCCAGTTGACATCCAAGACTGGCAGACACTAATGCATTAATTTATCTAGCAAAGAACACCCTTACTCTTTTAAGGAGACTTCAGAAGATGACAGCAAATAATGAAAGTTGAGGTCTTTACCAGGCAGAAGCCCCACAAAAGCCATCATGACCTCACCCAAGCAGATTTCTAGCAGCTAAAAGTGGCTTTGCTCATCTGACCTGTGAACAGATCTAACTATGCTTTCAATGTGATTTTACCTCACTAGAAACAGGGAAACCATAGAACTTCCAGAGATCCCATGTCTCCAGGAGAAAAAATCCAAACCAGAAAAAAAAGCAACAAGACCCTATTTAACATACTTTATCATGGTCAGGCAGGTTTGAGTAGGTTGTTTTTTTGTTTTTTTTTTTTTTTTTTTTTTTTTTGCATGCTTTCTGCTTATCAGGATTTCCAAATTCACCCCTGTAAAGCCTTCAGCTGCTGGACCCCTGCATACACCAAAACCCAGTGCTCATTCTCTGTCCTCTGTCTTTTACAAGGTTATAGGAACAGGAGCCAACCTGAGCCCTTCACATAAACAGCAAGAGAAACTTGTAGGCTTTATCTTGGCCTGCCCTTGGTCCAGGACAGCTCCTTTAGCACAAGCTAATCTTGGGTAGACCCAGGTCAACCTGACCTGAAAGGACCTTTATTGGGTTAGTACAACCAGCTCTAGATATTCCATTGCCATGCTCTGATTCACCCTATTAAAAACAGCATGAAAAAGCCACCAGCAGCAAACACTGGCATTTTGCTGCTTAAGGCTTGTTGGGTTTTTACAACTGGAATCAAGTTCTGAGAGCTCAGCACAGCATAAGAGTTAAAGGAACACAAACAGACCCAAGGGGTCAGACCATGGCTGCAGTTTACATACTCATGAGGCAGATCCAGGACAAGGCTGTGTGCAAGCCAGAATTCCAGGAATTAGTTATCAGAATTGTATTACAGATGCTCTCCTCATAATTCACCTTACCCAGAGGGGGAAAAAAAAATTCTTCTCCTTTTACAGAGGCCATTAAGTCCATGTCAGCAAGGATGAAAGAAAGAAAATCCAGGAGCCTTTTTTTCCTTTATGGTGGATTATCACTATTACAGATGAAAAAGACAAAAATAGGATCTAATTAAAATAATACACTGTTTGAAAAGCCATCAGCACTGCTTTATATTCCCAAGCTGGCTACTTTCTGTTGTGTTTGATAGAACTAGGCACACCTCTATTCTTCCCATAATACAAACCAGGAGGCGCCATAAAGGAGTTTTACCCACATAAGCACAGAAGGGAAAGTAGGAGAACTCCCTAAAAAAGGGGGCAAAGGAGAGAGGAAGGGGTATCCCAGAAATTCATCAACCTCTCCCACTTCTATGGGCTTTACCCCAGAGAAATTCCCATAGAAATTATGGCCAGGTCACCTGGGATACTCACTGCAAAGTTCTCTGAGTAGAACACTAAGAAGAAAGAGTTTTTTCCAGGGACAGTTACTCACTCATGGTTTCCAAAGTGGTTCTATTAAAAATATATATGTTCTCCTGCAAGTGAACATGACTGCTATTTGGAAAAAAAAAAATAAATTGAGTTCTGCCAACTTCCCTAGTAAAGAAGGAATGCATTGCCAACACAAAACATTGTTTAAATGCATGTTATTTTTCCGTGTATCTCCCTCTGAGTGGCTCTCTAATAATGGTTTCCATTTTATCAAGTATTACTATCCAAGTCAGATGTGAGTTTTATTTAACAGAAAATTCAGCTAAAAGCAGGTATCAATAGCTATCTGTAAAAGTCCAACACCCCTATTCTGCAGGAAAGCCCAAGACTTTTAACCAAAACCACTCCTAGATAATTAGCTGAAGCTTTTTAAAGCCTCAAAATTTACTCATAATTTAACATTGCCTTCTGTCAAAAAAGTAACAAGGTCAAAGTGTTTCATCACTTGTAGTCAAGCAATGCTAAACAGCTCAGAATTTGGCCCAATTTTAATCAATACAAATAAACAGTATTACTCACTTGGAAATTTATTAACCCTGATCAATAGATTTCATACAACAGCTGCACAAAATCAGCCAACGATGCAACCTATACAGAACACTGCAAATGTTTGCTCATTGGGAAATTACTGTTGTTTCCTTTTCTCTTTCCAAAAGATAACAATATTGCAAAACATCATTTAGCCAAGTATCCCAATGCTAAAGGTGCACCAGTTGTATGTACACAGCAGATTACTGGACACTCCAAAATTGAAGGGGAATCAGTTCCAGATGTTTTCTACTGATTAAATTCAGCCCGAGCAAGGTTAAGCAAATGACAAGCAGCTGCTTTTCTTTTTTGCCACGGTCATGAAAAATCCCCTCAGAGTTCTGAGTGACTCTAACTGGCAGGCACTGGGTGCAGCACCTTTTTTCCCTGAGTTTTCATGATTAACAGAGACTGTGAACAGTCGCCAGAGCAATGAACTCTCTCCACCTCCGGTCTTTAATTTTATGCAGATAAAAATTAAAAGGAAGAAGCTCAAAAATAAAAAAAAATCCAAATATTCTTTTGAAATACCCCAGTGATGTAAATCCTAAACCACAGCCCCTCTCACTGCACACACTGCTGTCTCCTGAAGTAAATCAAAGTGGAACTAAAGAAATATTAAGGTGTCACTAAACCAGGCCATGGCTCAATGCAACACTGGTATCACCTTTATGACCCATCACTTCACTTCAAACAGGGCAGAAACACTTTTTTACCATGCACAGAGGTTGACACAAAGCTTGACTTCTTAGGCTTGTCTCCTATTTATCCCCAGCCATTCAGAGATGGTTTTTTTTCACACCTGATGGGATTAAACTGAAATAAAGACATTGTGTGTGTGTGTCCTTAAGCAAACTGACAGGCCAGATTTTCCATCCCAGCATTTATGCTGAGCGGGGCAAGGAAGCATTTTCAAAGCACAGAACTTCTAAATCCTTTCCAAGGCAAATATTCCCATGGAGTTGTGGTTGGGGAGATCTGGGAAGAACAGCACGCACGCCTAATGTCAAAATTATTTCCAAGCACTGTCTGTGACTGCAGAGAGCTTGCTGTGCAAAGAGACACATCAAGCAAAGTAAATTGCTTAGAAGTGGCTACACCTGGCTTCTTCAACAGGGAGCAAAACCAAAATAAATGGAACACTCAGCCTTTTCTTCCCTATTTTGCAACTAATGGTTATTATATGTGGACACAGCCCCCTCCAAAGAACCAGTGTTTATTTTGCTTCTAATTATAGAATCTTTTCAGCATTCCCAGCTGACATACAACAGAAATAAGCAAAATACATGATTTTCGAGACATTAATTCACTTTGAGGAAAAGTATATTTTAAGGAGTAGTAAAAGTGTATGTACTACTCCACCACCCAAGTAAAACCAGTTTAAAAAGCTGTAATTTTTTATACATGATGCCCTCATCTTCGACAATAATGTTTTGTCATTTATATCAGAAAAAAACCCCAAATTTTTGTGGCTAAAAAGTAGCTTTATGTTTTAGATTAAATAATATCATTTCCCCACAGAGCATTCACTACATTTGCTGCAAAAAACAGCTTTTCTTGCAAAAGCTGCCATCCCTGATTACCACTCCTCCTTGTTTATGCTGAGGATAAACAACTGTGCAGGCCCACGTTTAATCCTGCATTGACTAATTGCATTCTCCACTTCTGTGATGCTGTGTCAGTCTAAAAACACTTCATGAACAATTAGGACTCACAAAATCTCCGTGACAGAGACAAGACTTACATTCATGGAACAGATGATGCAACCCAAGCACAGTGAGTTAATTGTCTGCCCGAGGTCACCCCCAGAATCGGTTACAGAATCCAGGAATTCAGCCCTCGCTCCTCAGCACGGGATGAGCCTCAACACCAACACAAGGATTCCAGCAGAGCCTACCAAGATGTGTTGGAGCTTTGTCACTGCCTTAGATCGTCACTCTTAACCAAATTATTTTGTGGAAAAGGGTTTGAGACAGAAGCTGACAATTCTGGGCTTTTTTACAAAACCAGTATGCACACATACACAAAACAAAAAAACCGGGAAGGAATGCAGTAAGTTATCCTTACTCCCATTAAGAAGTACCTGCTTATCTTCAGTAGAAAGGCTCCATGTTGGCTCAAAAATGCCTTCTCTCCCATGCAGCCACCAGGGAACTGCAACGAGCCTCACAGCCTACAGCATAAAGTTTGTATGTGTGTCACCACTGGTCCAAATTAGGATTCCCCCCTCTCCCTGTTTCCCTTTTCTCATCCACTGCATTGCATGGATACGTGCCTTGCAGTTTGAAATTAAATCACTGCAGTCTGAAGTTTGGGTTTTGGCACTTTAGACCACAATGTTGCATTTCCACACTGGAGTGAGACTGTTGCTGCCTCCCTGAAACTGAGCAAAAAGATGGAATTCTTAAGTGGCCATAGTGAGAAAAATCCAAACTGTGTAGCACATCCTGATCTGTGCTTTTAAGAGTATGTTTCAGAGACTATTTACCCAGATAACCTTAATTTATATACTAGTTCCCAATTCCCTGCTGCACAAGCTGCAGGACAATTTTTAATATCAAAGTAAGCTGACTAATTAGAAAAATCACCATCTTAAGCAGGGTTCACACCCTCCATAAAGAGGGAAATCTCAAATCCCAATTTCCTTCCTTTCCTACTCTCTCTAAGGCTGTTCTTGCTTCCCCAAAATGGTTTGGGCCACCTGAACCCCAGGCAGGGCAAGTGCAGCAAAGCTGGGGCCCAGCACATCCCTCAGGACCACGAGTCAGGGACTCATTTTTTCCACACTGTGGGATCACCTCCCATAAGCAGCTGGTTAACAGACTGGAGATCAGGCCAAGCAGCTGCTGGATATCCAAAGTGTGGGGACAGATCACTGCAGGGAATTCCTGATCCAGGATTAAGGGGGAGATACTGCAGGAGCATCCCTGCCCTGGGGAAGGCTCCCAGGCTGCCTTCCAGAGTGCTCTCAGCCACTTCTGGGTCAGTCCCAACTGCATATTGAATAAAAATTCCTCTCTAATCCACAGCCTGGAGCACTGATGGGTTTATTTAATAGCACCCGAGGCAAAAATCTCTCTAAATGTATTTGTCATTTCACCAGCAAACCTCTGGTAAATGTTTTGTGAAGTATCATATTCCAGCAAGTTTTCATCCACTGTACAGAAGCCTTCACCAGCTCTCTAGGCTATAATCCAGGTCCTATATTCATGGACACACAGAGATGAGATGGGAAAAGGTGACTAAAATCAGTATTAAAATTGTCTTCTGCTTATCTCCTTCTTAAAATGCACATTGGCACAGCAGAGAAAAAAACCAAACAAAATCCACTTCATCTGTCATGATAGCTCATGACTAATTCATGTTCCCTGTTACTTATTTCCTTAATACTGACTGGTTTGATTGGGGGTGCTTTTTGTGGTTTTTGTTTGGGATTGTCTTGTTTGTTTAGTTTTATTTTTCCTTCTTAAATTCCTACTCCCCTTGGAGCCAAGTTCCAAAATTGAATATATCTGGAGATTGTTCTCACAAAAAAGGAGGGTGGAGAAAAAGCTGTTGATGGGCAGGGGCTCAGTGCTTTCCTTCACAAGGAAGGTACTACCATCCTCTCTCAGGGCCCACTCTTGAAATCCAGATCCAAAACTGAAAACACCTCATGGCTGCTCCTGGCAGAGGGAAGATTGTACCTCTTCTTGTCCCAAGTACCTTTAGTGCTTATTATCCCCCCTTACTGCTTTACATATTCATATTCATTAAAGCCACCATCCTTTAAGCCCCTCATAGAGCCCCCAGCTGGATCTGTCACCACACCCTGAGTCACATCCTCAGGGGCTCTGCTCCCCTCTCCCACCTGGCTCTTTGGCACTCTGTCTTTCTTGAGACATGCTAAAACCCCAAATTCAGGTGCACACAGCTGCTTCCCCAAACTCCTGGGAGATCAACTCACTGCTGGAGAGACACCCTGGGACTGCCTCTGGCTCCCCTTCACCAGCAGCCCCCCAGCAACCAAAACCTCTTCCCACAGCAGGACCTGCCTTGTCCTCACTGGCCACACATGGGGCTGTCCCTGTCCCATTCCCATCATCCTCACACCTGGGGCTGTCCCTGTCCCATCACCATCATCCTCACACCTGGGGCTGTCCCTGTCCCATCATCACCCTCATCCTTATCAGCCACACCTGGGGCTGTCCCCATCCCTGTCCCATTCCTATCATCATCATCTTCACACCTGGGGCTGTCCCATTCCCATCATCATCCTCACTGGTCACACCTGGAGCTGTCCCTGTCCCATTCTCATCATCCTCACACCTGAGGCTGTCCCTTTCCCATTCCCATCATCATCATCCTCACTGGCCACATCTGGGGCTGTCCCTATCCCTGTCCCATTCTCATCATCCTCACACCTGAGGCTGTCCCTGTCCTTGTCCCATTCCCATCATCATCATCCTGGCCACATCTGGGGCTGTCCCTATCCCTGTCCCATTCTCATCATCCTCACACCTGAGGCTGTCCCTGTCCTTGTTCCATTCCCATCATCATCATCCTCACACCTGAGGCTGCCCCAGCCCATCAGGAATGGGGTCAAAGCAATCCCATTCCCCCTCCCCTGCCCACAGCCCATGCCCTGCACCCGAGGTAAAAGGGAGGGACACAAAAAAAGATATTTAGAGGGTGGTCCTTTCTAAAAACACCCTTTTCTTGCTTTTGAATACCCTTGTCTAGCAGAGCCATTTACATTTTCACACAGAGCTACTTACACATAGGGAAGAGCTATATTTCATGTGTCTCACCTATTTTCACTTAGATCTATTTTCTCTTAAATCTATTTAGACACAGACACATTTACATATATATGAATTTACAACTGCATCTCAGATCTATTCAGCCTTATCTCAATTTACACTTGTGTTTACACCTATGTATCTATTTAGACTATGTCAGCCTACACTTCTATTTGGATTATATAGTAACACTTATTGCACAGAAAATCAGTTTAGACCAGATATCTGTTTAGAGATAAATATTTACACTTCCATCAAATTACACATCAGCCTGTTTAGATTTAGGTATTTATATACCCTTATATATAACCTCTATTGAGATTACATACATCATCTACTTTTACCCTACAATGGTTAGATGGTTCCAGCTGGACAGAAATTTTCTATTTTAAATCATCGTTCTGCATCTCAGCAGCCTCCTGTCAGTGCTGTTAGTGGCTCTCAGGTTCTTTCTGATCATTCCCTGGCTCCTCAGCTGTTTTCTTTGCAAACCCAGAGAGATAAACCCACCGAACTTGTGCATCTTTTCCAGTCCTTTCTCTTCTGTTCTAACTCTATTTGCTCCTCATTGAATCATTTTCCAAGTAATAGCAAGTGACACAATTTGTAGTGTCAATTTTAGCACAGTCAGTGTTAATTTTCAGGGAACAGAAAAAATTATTAACTATTTCTTGACACCATTACTGTATTTACACTTCACAGCTGGTAACTGGGCCAAACTTTCCTTCTACAAAGATTTTCATCTCAAGCTTAGGCCATTGAGAAAAAGCTCAGAATTTACCCAGATCATTCTCATCTTTCCCAAGTTTTGGAAGAGTTGCAGACTGGGATATTCTTGTGAATTCGCTAAAGAGCTCCCATGTCTCCCAAGTCATTCTATGCTGGATCAGCACTGCTGTTAAATTTGCAGGACCTGAGGGACGAGGCTTCTCTGGCTGTTCTTTCCAGACCTTCCCTGACCTCACCCTGATTTAGCTGTGGCAGCAATTTCTCTAATTGAGCAGGTGTCTGTATCTTGTTTTACTTCTGTTTATCTTTCTGTTGCACAACCATGGCTCCATATCTGCAGCGGTTATTTTAGTAGGATGAGATATTTACAACCAAATAATGACAGAGTTTACAGAAATACAGGCTGGGCAGAATATCAGAGGCCTTGAGAAGTGGAAACACAGGATGCAGTGTGTGAGCACAGGCAGGAGATAAGAGATGGGGCACAGGCTTGGCACTGGAGACCCCACAGCTATAAACAATTCACTAATGGTCAGTGAAAATACAAAGCAGTCCTGAAGCAGGACAGAACTGGTTGTAAGGGTAACAGAGAACAAAGAAATTCTATTTCACACACATAAAAGGGAATATAAGATGATAAATTCTGATGAAACCTGGAGCTGCACAGCAATGAGGAAATACGTCAAAGGGTGTTAGGAAACATTTGTAAGTGACTCCAAGTGGATCCCAGGAGGAAAAGGAGAAACTGTCACCACAAACATCATATTCCTCCCTGTTAAGGACGTGAGATTTCAACAAGTCATTGTGTACTTCCCCTCTTCCTTCTGCAGCAAATTATACCCAGGAACTAAATGAGCATAAATACCAGCCTAACAGGCAGAATTTTAAAAGCAGGTTTAACAGTTTTAATTGAATTATTAACAGTTTTAATTGAATTATTACTATAGTTGCAGCTTTTTAATTATTAAGGAAAAAAAACCCCAAACATTGCATTTGAGTCTCTTTTGTAACAATTAAATCTAGACTAATTAGGTGAAGATTTCAGTTACTGTAGCACTAAATTCTACTTTTTACTTTTATAATATGTGCTTACCCTTTTTGACACAGAACACAGTATGATAATTCTTAACCTACTGTCTACCATACCTTATCTATTAACTGTGACTTTCCATTCTTGAAAAACCTTATTTCATTTCTCTCTTTTTTTCCCCAAGGCTGGCTAAGTCAATAGGTTCTTCCCATACAGATGTCATGAAAACCCCACAAGGGCTTGCATTTAGTGAGAAGATTCTGCTGCTTCCTCAAACATATCAAAAGAGAAACCCAATTACTGACTTTGTCATCAAGAATAGATTTCTATGATAGGGTCTTGGATTTGCTTCCTTCCTTTTCTTGCCCTGAGTTTCACACAGCAGGACCATGTATGTTCTGGATCCCAGAGTAAAAGTTTTTAGGGCTGCATCAGTACTGTGAAAGAGCTAACCAAAAACTTTACAATTTATCAGGTCAGTTTATAATCTCACTTTAGGTAGCTGCTTCTGTGTCTTTATCAGTCAATGCGTTGACTCAAAGACAATTTATTTGCTTCTCCAATTTCCTACATTTTTGATGTTTTAACAGTTACCTGAAAAACTCATTTTGGCAACAAAACACCTATGCTGGGGTATGCATAGATATTTTCACTTTTCAACTCATAATTATTTTTCCCCCCACTGTTGTGCTGATAGTGTCTAGAAAAAGCAAACACCTGCCCTTACACAGCACTGCCATGGTCTCTGGGAACATCTGGTACAAAGGCCCTGCTCAAATCTGGTCTTAAATCCAGGATCCAAACCCTGGTCTTAAACCAGGCACAGCAGGGAGTTGAATAAATGCAGAACAAAAATAAATTTTTAACTCTCAAAAGCTGCCAGATTTAATCAGAAGTAAGAAAGAGTGGGTTTGGCAGAGTTTAGTTGTTCTCTTCCTGCACCTCCCCTTGCCCCATCCCCACCCCCAGTCCTGTCATCATCTTTGGCCACGAGAGATAAACCACAGAATTCACTGGAAGTTCTCACTCAGGGCAGGCAGGGCTGAACCAGTAAAGACTGAAAACTTGCTGGTAGAGAGGTGTTTCCATAATTCTCACACGTGAGCAAGTACCATCAGTGCAAGTCCTGAACTGACAGACAAATGGAGACACTGAACAGCTCTGCACTGACCACAAATTCTCACTGCAAAGCCACCCCCATCTGCTAAACCCACCTTCTTAAGAGCATGACATTTGTCAGAAGCCTGGTATCTGGATACTTTCTCATGCTGATTTGGTGCATGCCTTTATATTATGATTTTCAGACTTACTGACAGTTATGCAGACTCTCAAAAACTTTGGTGTTTGCTTTATTCTGTTAATTTTGGCCACGTGTTTTTTCTCACCTTTCTCTCAGCTTGTCAGCACTGGACACTCTGAATCCACTTCACTTAAAATGTTTGCTTCTTTATATGTACTGCAGACTGTAATCCATCTACACCAGTAAGGGAAACTGCCCCTTTTCCCAATGGGAAATGCAACCAGTCTCTGGGAAAAACCAGCTCATTTCCAGACAGGTGAATGCTGGAATGTCAGCATCCAAACTGGCATTACAGACAGAAAAAATCAACATCAACACTACTGCACATTTTAAATGAGAGGAACAACAAAGGTAAGGGAGTCAGAAAACTGAATTATCCTCCCCCTCTTGGTAAAAATTTGCTTTTGTGCAGTTTTGCTTTAAACTGTGCATACATCAGCACACAAGAAACTCCAAAAAATCAAACAGAAAAGCACTATGACAAACAGGGAATTTTATTTTTAGCCCAGCAGAGATTTATCACTATGAGAGTCTTGTGACTTTGACAAATCTAACAATAATGAGTGGTGTATACAACCTACAACAGCTGGCAGAGAATAATACATTCCATGTGCTGGAGCTGTCCCAGGGGGCTGACCTTCAAGCTCTAAAAACTTTCAAATTTCTATTATTTTTTTCCCTCCCTAATAAAAAGCACCATGAAACAGCCATTTGGTTCATTTTGTGAAGGATGCATTGTGGTGAATAGCTGATGTCTAAAGAGAAAACTCAAAATGCATCTAGAAAATTCCAGTTACACCAAAATGCTGTTTCCCTTCTGTATGGATAAGTCTCTGTGACCTGCCACTTACTCTTGCTCTTCTAATTAACTGCAATCTTCATACTTGAGTGCCTTCTTTAAACCTTACAGGAAGATTAAAGATGTCAGAGGGCTTGCACATGTCTTGTCATCCTGAAAAGAGACCCTGCTGCAGAGGAGTAGGTACAAGGACAAGCAAAAGTACAGGTAAAGATTAATTTCAGGAATACAGAGAATACTTCTGGATATAATCTCAGGTGAGGATGAAATGACTGAGGGTTTTAAATCGCTGCATGAAAATATTAAATTATACTCCCTGGTATGAAATAGTTCCTTAGTTGAAGCAACAGACACCCATGAAAAAAAAAAATACTGCATTGGAGGGCCACAAAGATGCTCCAAGGGCTGGAGCACCTCTGCTGTACAGACAGGCTGAGAGAGAGGGGATTGCTCAGCCTGGAGAAGAGAAGGCTCTGGGGAGATCTCATTAGAGCCCTTCAGCACCTAAAGGGACTTTGTGGAAACACTGCAGAGGGACTTTTTACACAGGGAAACAGTGACAGGACAAGGGGAATGGTTTGAAACTAAAAGAGGATATAACTAAATTAGATATCAGGAAAAATTGTTCCCTGTGAGGGTGGTGAGGCTCTGGCACAGGGTGCCCAGAGAAGCTGTGGCTGCCCCATCCCTGGAAGTGCCCAAGGCCAGGTTGGACAGGGCTTGGAGCAACCTGGGATAGTGGGAGGTGTCCCTGCCCATGGCCATGAGACTGGATGATCTTCAAGATTCCTTCCAACCCAAATAATTCCAGGATTCTTTGATCCTTAAGGCCCTTTACAACCCAACCCATTCTAGGCAACGCTATTCTATGACTCAGCATCAAACATTTTCTAGAACTTCCTAAATCTCTATGTTTGTTTTAGTTTTTCCTTATTAATTTCTTTCGAAATGCTTTCCTTATTCATTTCTTTCGAAATGCTTTCCTTATTCATTTCTTTCTAAACCTCTCGTTTCGAGAGGTTGGATTTCCAACAAGGAAACTATTATTGTGGAAGAGTTTTGGCCTTTCCCTTTCTGTAAGGATGGATAAACTCTGAGTGCTACAGATAATTTTTCATCAGTCACACCCAGAACCCCATGCACAGTGCATAGGTCAGGAGTAATTTTTCTTTTAGGTTACCAAGTTTTTGTTTCAAAACTCTACCATTTTTGGTGAACAAAGGTCTTGTTTCTCTATTATGCGCTATCCAATACATGGGTATTTTTATTCCATATACACAGAAACCTCTCAGAAACCTTAATGTTGATAATCGCTATTTTGTAAGGTTTCCCTTTTCTCCAACCTTCTTCACAGAAATAAAGGAAAGCAGTTTTGCCCAGATTTGGAAGATCTGCCTCCTAAGCAAGGTTTGAGGAAGCCAAGAGTAGGATGGGTGGATGTAGATACATGAACAATTAGGAAAATCCTATTTCCAGGAGAAAAGGTGTGTTCACATAATGCCATTGCTGAATTAAGGCAAATATCTCCTTTTTCAAGGATACTTGAACTACATTTCTATCTATTTCTGCCCAAAAAAAAGGAATTTTATCAGTGGGACTGTTACTGTGTCCTGCTCATTTATTTTAGGCTTTCCTACAATCCCTCTCTCATACCTGAGCAGAGCAGCAAAGACAGCTGGTTTAGGGCAGCAAAGAGAGCTGGTCCTCTAGGTCACATCTAGAAAAGGAATCTGATTCAACCAGTTTGCCACAATCTGCAAAACATCCAGCCCCCACCAGCAATGAATAAAATATTCCACTACAGCAACACTCAAATAGAAGCTGGCAAGGCCCCTTTCTATTACCTTTTTTGAATGATGATCCTCTCTGCCTTTTCTACTTTCAGCATTTTTGACAGGAAAAAAAGCCCCATTTACAGGCTTGGAGCCTAGTACTTCCACTCCTCAGGAATAGAAGCCTATTAATTCTGGCAAGGAGAAATTCACTGAGAGAAATCAGGCTTAAACTTTTGAGGGGTGTCAAGAATGTTCAGTCAATTGAGAGATTGAGTTCGCCAGCTACATTCCTGGAAGCTTTGCAACAGAACGAATGAATCAGGAAAATCAAATTGAGTGTGATTTAACCCTGACACTGGCTAAGGCAAAAGGTGAAAGAAAACCAAAAATAGACAAAGTTTAATTGGTAAGGGAATAATATGCATGGCTGTCTCTCAGAATAAGTTCAACCAGCTAGAATGAAAGTACTAGAAGAAAACATTTTCAGAAAAAGTGGGGAAAATGCTTTCATTTTCCTGTCAGGCAGAAACAGATTCAGGCTTATCTCATCACACTCCTTCCTATGACACAGAGCTTTGCTCAGATTGATTATGACCATTGAGAGAACAAAGCTTTAGTGAACCAACACTGGCAGAGCTGAGCACAGCCAGCAGAGTCCCCAACATCTCAGTGGCCTCCAAGCCTGTTACCAGCAGCTCAACACTTTGCTGCTTCCATCCATCACATCACAACACCGAAAATACACTCAGAAAAATCTGGTCAGCAAGGGAAGCTGCTCCAGCCCAATAAACATGCTGAGAATGAAGACAATGTTCTGTTATTAGATGTGGAGTTAAAGCAGAAACTTCAGTTATAAATATCACACACTTCATGCCCTCTCTCAGAACCCTAAAAGCACTGGAAGTGCCTCTGGGTATGGAACAGAACTCAGGTTACGAGTTCAAGATGTAGCAGATCCAGAACAGAGTCCCAACCCCATCAGACAAAGAAAATCAATTCAAAAGGGGAAAATCAGCTTTCCAGAAAAACTTCTTTTATAGTAAACAATACCATTTTTATATTTCACATTATAACATTCATATTTCCATTACAAACTTAATTTTAAAGAAAGGATTTTACAGACAAAGCAAGTATGTTAACTGAGCAGTGAAATTCAGACAGCTTCCATGTTGAAATATAACCATTGCTTATATAAACACACAATACTTTAAATTAAGCAAGATAAAAAAAACCCACTTATCAAAACCTCTTAGGTGATGTGGGCATATAAATAGTTGGTTTTTTCTTATCACAATGTGTTTGCACAATGTTTAAGAGGGGGCTGTAAAAAAAGAAGAAATATTTTTCCTTGTTTGTCTTTCCTTCTTTCAGAAGGAGGTAAAGTTAAAAGGTGAGATAGACCTGAGGAAGCTTTCAATCCACCTCTGAAATAATTCAAAAAAGAAGAATGAACAATGAATCCAGCATCCTAATTGATGGTGAACAATGAAAGCTCTTTTGATATTCACACCATATGAATCAAAGACTTCCTTTCATTCCTGTCTCCCTATTTTTGTTATGCAACCATCCTTGGTTGAAGGCATTTTGATTTACTGATTAGCTTAGAATTGTTTTTTCATAGAACTTTTTCCTTCATCACATCAACACTTTGTAAGTTTGTCTCTTGAAAAATGATAAACTGAGCACAAATAAGTTACCTTTGGGCTCACCGATGTAGAAGGACACATCTTTTTTGTCCTCTTGCTCATCAATGTGATCATAAGTGATCTGGGGAACAGACAAGGAATTTTCTCCCGGGTTTATTACAGGTGCAGAGCCATTCCCACAGCCCAGCTTCCCTTTTCTTCTGTATCTTCTGGCCTGTGAGAGGAGGAATGGAATGGTCTCAGAAGATGCTATGGAACACAGACAAGTGCACATGTGAGCTTCACTGTACAGTGAATTCACTTGAGGTCAAATGATTTTTATTTAAAGGATGAAACTGAAATTCAGTGAAAGGGCTGCAACCTTTGTTTATGGTTTTAAAGTGTCTGATTCTGAATTATTCTCAGAAGGCAATTAGAACATTGTGAAAAATCAGGCTGTTAGTAAAATTTCTCAAATTGGGACCAAAACTCAAGGCATAGAAAATTCTAATGACTTCTGCATATATCACCTTGTCAGGAATAGCTTTCTAAAGTTTAAATGCAACATAACCCTAGACCTTGAACTATGAACTAGGCCCTGCACAGCATATTCAACTACAGAAAACTTCACCTTTTGCCAAAAGGGCTAAATTAGGCACTTTATGTTCTACATACAGACTTTTGGAATTCCTTCTTCTGCTCAGCTCTGCAGCAGTTAAACAAATGCACATTCAAAATTACATAGGGGGAAAATGGTAGAAATAAGTATTTGGTGTGGACAGTGGATCCAGTGACATGTATCAAAATACTTCTAAAAGCAAAGATTACAGGCTCTTATAGCATGAAAACAAATTGGGAATCCTCTGGAGAAAAAAATGCTACAACATACACAAAATGATCAGTGTGTGTTTGAGACCTTAAAATAGGAAGTCACAGACCAAGAAAGAACAAGAAATGAGGATCCTTTGGTAAGAGGTGAAAGAACCATTACCATGTTCTTAAATGAGGGCCCACAGGGCACAGGGAGGTTCAGACAAATATTATATTAGAGAAAACACTAGAGAAAACAGAGGGAAAATATGTTTTTCCCATCTTTCCAGCCAAGGATTGCTTGCTGTTCAGCAACACACACAGGAGTCTTACTTCTGCTTTACCCCTTTCCTCCTGTTTTTCCTGCCTCCAGCTGTGACAAAACAAGGTCACACTACCCAAAACACAGACATGCACACAGATCAGGCTGCTTCAGCTTCCTCCATGTGCCAGGGGGAATTGCACAGCCCTTCTTCCCTGGGAAACAGGCTCCAGTGGGATGCCACTGCCCTAAGGCAGGCCTTGAGCATCCTTTGGAAAAGGCTGGGTCCCTGAGCTGGACCTGCTGCAGACTCTGCCCTTCTGGCAAGCTTGGCAATGACAGCACAGACCTGGGTGTTGGCAATTTCACCTTTGCAGGCAAACACTGTTCTGCTTTCCTGCACTCACAGCCCGGGAATCTGCCCTAATTTCTAAAGAAATAAAAGCAGCATGGAGTACTTCAGAGAAGAGTAGCTGCTGTTAAGCCTGACAATAAATTTTTAAACTGGCTTGCTCCTTCTTCTGGTATGAACTACCTCGAAAAATGAATGCAGAATGGGAAAGTGGCACCTTGTGCTTTGAGAAAGTAGGAGACTCCAAAGGGGATAAAACAATGGAAAGTTGGTACCTGTCTGACCAACAAGGCAAATTCAGTTAGAATATAATATTTCCTCAAGAATATTTTAAGTAAAACAAAACTAATTGGGTCGCGGCAGGGGGAAAATAAACATATTTCAGGTGTCCAAACCGCTCAAGCCCTTCACAAGGCTTTTGGCAAGTGAATTATAATTTCAAATGAAAAGCAAGCAGAGAGCCAGCCCTGCCAGTGCTGTCACCTGCTTTCTCAGGCCGGGACTAGATGGCGCTGGAGACTTTTTGGGATTTTGCACGGGAGCTGTCACATAGATCTTCCAGGTGGCTGTGGAGGTGCAGGATTTCTCTGCTGCATAGCAGCGCCACAGGGTCTGTAAAGGAACCCAAAGAGCCTCAGTGCAGGAGCAGTCACTGGGATCCTGCACGGCAAATTTTGCAGCAATTCAACTGACAACAAAGCCCTCAGTTCAGGCAAACACCACTCCTGATAAAGTATAACCATGGTGGATGCAATTTGTACCAGGACATGTATCACACAGAGATATTCAGTGTGCTCCCCACCATGAGCTGGGATCAAACTCTACCCACAGCAAAAAGAACCCCGAGTAAATCAAACTCAACCCCCATAAAAGTGAATCCCCCACTGGGTTTTCTTTTTTCTGCGCTGTGCCACAATGAATGTTTGTGCACTCTGCCACTTAATTCTTTACATTATCATATGGAATGTTATGCTGGGAGATTTTTCTAAAAACAGGTGTGTTTTTTTAATGTATTTGTACATTCATCACATCAGGATTTGGCAGATGCACAAGCCCTAAAAGAACATGAAAAGGAAGTTATGAATTAAATATTATAATGAAGATTTTTATTATGCTTTTAGTATTTCACTACATATACTCACTACATCCAGTTAGTGTCATTATGCCTGTCAATATCAGGTATAGCACAGCTTCCAGAAAGGGAGAGGCAATGATCTAATTTCTCTATTTACTGGCATGGATCACAACTACAAAGTGGCTAAACACAAGTTATAGATCTATAATAGGTTTAGAAATGGTGATTCTCAGTACTTGAACTTCCAGGCCATACTCCCTTCTCCAATAAACTCTGAGGTATTTTAGTATGTTACTGTTGTGGCCTTACCTGAATTAGGGAAGCTGCAGCTGGGATTTGTCTATTGAAATGCTTCTGACGTTGCTTCTGCTGTACTTTCAGGGCAAAACCAGACCCCAGAATACCCTAGCAAAATAACAAAATTACTATTCAGGCATACATATAGCTTCACATACCTAAATAAAGTACTTCACACCAGGAATAAACAGACATTTAATAAAAGACTTTATAAAATGAATTTTCAAATGTCTACACTGTCAGAGCTCTATTTATTCCAACAAATCTGAAATTTAGCAGATCAACAGCAGAATTGTGTCGCTTCAATAAACAGCACATGTTTATTGCTGTGATCCACAGGTTACAGGAGCCAGAGGCATTCACAGAGGTGCACAAACCTGTAATGAAGAGATTCAAGTTCCACTTACAGCTGGCAGGGCAAAGAAGGAGATGGCAAACACTGAGAAGCAGGAAGCTATTGTCTTCCCAATCCATGTCTGGGGAACTTTGTCTCCATAGCCAATGGTTGTGACTGTTACCTACACCAGGAAGAAACATTTGTTTTAGTGCTTTTTCCCTCCAAAAAGCATGAGAAAAAAAGAATGGAAGGGGAAAGCAATTATGAAGTATCAGGAGACAGGTGTGAACCAAGCATGTGGATTTGGGGATAAGGAAACTGTGCTGAGAGGAGTGAAAAAGGACAGAACTAACCCCTCCCAACTGAATCCTCACAGCAAGAGGAAGAACACACAACCATTCCAGGATGTGTTATCTCCCAAAGTCAGCCTGCCAGCAGAGCTAGACCTGAACACAGCTGAGGCCTGTGCTCAGCCTTCCTCCTCCCCCACAAACACAGGACCTGGCTGTGGTATTCACTTTCTCTGAACAGAGAGAGACACAATTCTCTGTCCCAGGATTTTTCCTGGGGAGGGCAGAGAGAAGTCCAGAGAAGAAGAGAAAACAATTCTTATCTCTACTTGATGCTCCTATTGTTCGGCACATGTGGAATGTGTTATGGAGACTGTTTACCAAAAGGGATTCGTTAATTGGACTCTGTTGATTGTTGTTTGGATTGATTGAACAATTAGGTCAAAGCTGTGTCCTGACTGTCTGGAGACAGTCACAGGTTTTTCTTTAGTATCTCTTTAGTATAGCATCTCTTTATTATAGTATAGTATTAGTGTAATATAACACAGCTTAAGAAAGCATATATATATTACATATAAAATTATGTATAGTATATGCATTATATATGATATATAATATAATATATGCATTATACATTATAGATAATATATGCATTATAGATTATATATAATATCTGCATTATAGCCTAGTCATATAATAAATGCATTATAGACTAGCTATATAACAAGTGCATTATAGCATGGCTATATAATATATGTATCATAGCATGGCCATGCAATAAGTGCAGTATAGCATGGGCATGCAATAAGTGTGTTACAGCTTGGCCATGTAATAAGTGCAATACAGCATGGGCACGCAATAAATGCGTTATAGCATGGGCATGTAATAAGTGAGTTATAGCATGACCATGTTGTATATGCATTATTGCATGGCCATGTAATAAGTGCAATATAACTTGGCCTTGTAATATATGCATTATAGCATGGGCATGTAATAAGTGAGTTATAACATGACCATGTGATATATGCTTTATAGCATGGCCATGTAATAAGTGCATTATAGCATGGCCATGCAATAAGTGCAATATAGCATGGGCATGTAATAAGTGAGTTATAGCATGACCATGTAGTATATGCATCATAACATGACTGTATAATAAGTGCACTATAGCACAGCCATGTAATAAGTGATTTATAGCATGGCCATGTAATATTTGCATTATAGCATGGCTATATAACATGTGTATTATAGCATGGGCATGTAATATATGTATTATAGCATGGGCATGTAATATATGTATTATAACATGTCTATATAATAAGAGCACCACCAGTGGGGTCATGCTGGTCAGGGTCATTAGGTCAATTAGTGCCCTCAGGTCTGGGACCTGTAGGGACTTGGCTCTACACAGACTCGTTGCAGAGGTGATGGGCCAGCCCTGAAAAGCCCCAGAGGCACGAGGACCTGAGTGGGACAGAGGTTTGGGGCTATTCCTGAAGAGCCCCAGCAGGATAAAAGAGAATTCATCATGAGCCAGAGGTTAGGAAGGACCTGGTGCAAGAGGAAAAGAGGGTCCAGGTGGTGGCTGGTCCATCAGAAAGGTTTGTCATGTAACAAGGAGCCCCTGCCTAATGGAAGGGGATAATCAGCTGATCCCAAAGCTGAAACCCACAGCAAGCCATAGGAATCCCACCTGACAGGGGCCTCAGCACCGTGGTCACAGCAGGACAAGACTCAGAGACCATGGTCTAAAACAGAGACCCTGGGCCATGGGGGTGTTGGGTTTTTGGCATCCTCAGAGCTCTGATGCCACCATAAAATGGTGTGAGAAACATGGCTTGGATCCATGAGAAGTGAAAAGGCTAGTGAGGAACAGAAGAGTTCTGTCATCAACACTAACCACTGGGGAGAGCTGTAAATAGAAAAAATGTACTTTTATTTGGATGTACCAGCCCCAAACCTAGTCCCCCTCCCTTCACTTTGCCTTGAATGGTAGCAGAAATACAGCCAAAACAGACTTAAAAGAATATGTAAATTTACACTGACTATAAAGAGGCTGCCTTTTATGGAAAAATTTGCTGACAAATGCTTAGATGTTATGCAAAAATAGTCTTCTCAGAAGAAACTATCAAGCAATAAAGGCATGGGAAGAATATGTTTCCTCCTACTCTCAGAGCTGGAAGAAAGATTTGCAGGGAAAAAATTAGCAACTACTACCAAACTTAGTTTTTCTAAGTTCCAAAAAATTGTTATGTCAGTGTTTATTCATCATGAATTCTCCACTTGATGAAGACCACTTTGTAGTAGCTATACCCTTGAATGAATGTTGTTCTTTTGAACTGCAAACTACTCTCAGCAGCTCTGCCTTGCTAGGTGTTTGTCCAGATTTAATGTGGCTGGTTAAGTGACTCAGGTACTGTGTGCTACCAGCAGGACAATGAGTTTGCCAGTCCCCAAAATTAAATAAGACCCCCTAAAATTCAACTTTGAAATGCACCATGTGTTTTTGGGCACTGAGGAGCTGAAGTTCTTAAACAGCACTTCAGCTCCTCAGTGTACCCAGATGACCCTTCAAAGTCAGTGGTTTTCCCTTTCTTTTCCCCTCTTTTTTCTTATGAAAAGCTTCTTGGTTTTTTGGGGGTGGCTTGGTTTTTCTGCGGTGTTTTTGGTTGGCTTTTTCACTAAATTCTCCAGCAGCCAGGACTTAAAACCAAACTGCAGTAATGCTGAGCTGCCTTAATTTTACTGTGGAAGACAGTATGAAAGCTGTAACCACAGAAAAGATGAATTTTCCACCTCCACAGCAGGCACTTGGCTGGTAGACTCCTGCAGGTGCCTGAACATGTCTCAGGAAGTTTTTCCCTGGCTACTTTAAGAGGGTTCCTTGTTGGTAATTTAATTAGCAGATGGAATACATGGAAAGGATTATAAATAATGTAATTCTCTGGCTTTCTTAATCACAGCAGAATTTTTTTTTTCTACTCGTACATCCCAAAGTTATCAGTATTTCTGAGCAGAGAATGTTGGGCTCTGGAAAATGACACCTCTTGTAACAGGGATTTATGATGGCACATTCCAGCTGTGCACACAGGCTCTGAACACACACATGTATACCTCAAAAAGGGAAGAACTCTGATTTAGTAGAAGTCAACAGAGCTGCTCAGATGCTTAAAGACAGGCAGGTGTCCTCAGGTGTGAGGAGTCAGAACTGCACACCTCAAAAAACCACACTAAATATAAAGGGATTCCAACTGCTACCTCTGGCATGGAAATTTACTGCTGGAAATTCTGAGCAGTTGATCCCAAGTACCTGTGCCAGTTAACACCAATTCACTGGAGCAAGTATTCAACTCCAGTCCAGTGGTACAGAATAGCTGAGCTTGCAGCAAGGCAAATAAGCATTACCAGCAGCAAGAGGCCAGCAGGAAGGGCCAGCAGAAGAGAAGCCTCCTTCTTCTGTGCTCTTCTTTCCTCAAGGGAAAAATACCCAAAAGGGACAGGGCAACTGCTATGACATGGGTTGCAATTCTGGCAGGCTGACCATGCTGTTGGAAGTGCTTTCACATGTGCCCTACATGCTACAACTGCTAAGAATGGCTTCATGTGAAACACAAGCCTTTGATACGTCTTTGGAGTTTGACCTGTTTGTCTGCCAAATCTAGGAGGAAAAAACCTTGCCTTTAACTGAAGCAGGTGAATGTAATTAGCAATTAATTCCAACTCTCATTCATTCTTTATTTTCTCTTTTCCCTGTATTTAAACCTTTCAGGTCGTTTGTATCAAGTTCAGCAAGCTTGCACTTTCTCCTCAAAGCAAAATGTTCCCCCTAATATACTCTGTGGTTTTTGTCAGCCGCATAAGACTTTCAAATACTTGGTACCAAGTTGGTTTTTTTTTCCAATGGCTCAGTTTTGAAAGGTAAAAGCAAAAATCAAATTTCACTCCCTAGTAACTCCACATCTGTGTTTCTATGTTCCAGGAGATTTGAAAAGAAAAAGAAACTGATTCACTTTGTCCTTTGTTCCTGTTCCCAGCTGTGAACTGCACCTGCACCGTGACTCACTGAATGCTGAGGAGGCCTAGATGCCTGAAAAGCTTGAACAACAATTTGAACAGTGTTCCTCACATGGCCAGAGAAAGAGGAGCTGATTTTATCTTGCTGCTACACAAAGCAAGTGAAGTTTTGGAAAATAACAAAACCCACTGAACACTTTGCATCTCCCATGCACACGCTTGGAAACACAGATCCCAAGTCATCTAGCTCAAGATACTGTGCACTGATGGTCTTCATAACTCCTTTGAAATTCCCAAAGTCCAAAATACTGTTGTAGAAACACACTCTGACTTTTTTAACCTTAATTTTGTTTACTCTTTACTCATATCAATGCAATAGCTTATAGTGATTAGAAGTATTTCCAATTCATACCTAAATATTCAATTCAACTAATGAAGCAACTCTGGAAAACTAGAATAAAAAAAATAACCCACTAAAAAAAAGAAACAAGGAAATGTAGGAAGAGTAAACTGGGCCCACATGGAATTTTTATCACACGCAGAAATTACTTGTGCATGAATATGCATGGATAAAACCGGATGCTAAAAGTGATCCACTGGTGTTTGAGGTGAACTGCTCAAATAACGTAAGAATAAGTGAGAATAAGAGTACTGGTTTGTTCTTGTAAATCTGGCATGGGGTATCTTTCAATTATACCCTGATTGTTTTTCTTTTAAAATGCAGCACTAGCTCTACTTCTGTGACACTCATTGCCCTCCACCAGCTACAGGTTGCTTCACAGCTATAACCATGAGGTTTCATAGACTTAAAATTTTATCCCACATCCACTGAGGACTTCAACAAGTGAAAGCTTTATGGGCTGGTTCATGGTTTCATTGCTTTCCAGCACCTTAGATTATCAGGTCCATCTGGCCATTGAGTGGCTTTTTCTTTTTTCACTTGATTCTTCTGGGTGTATACTTTTTAGCACAGTCATAGGTGATACTCTGCAGATTAAATAAATACTGGATCGCCTAGTGACAGGAAATGAATATTTAAAACATTTTCATAGTGAACCACTTAAAGAGTGGTGACTCAGGCTACATGTAATACAGTCTATAATTCTGTGTAGTTCATCGAAGTAGAGACTTTTGCAGCATCTAAGTTTGTTGTCATCTTATTGCAAAAGCTCCATACCTTCTTGGTGATTTTTCATGGGCAGCTCCTTATAGCACTGACAACTTCTTCTTCACAACACAGCCAACAAACTCCAACTCTCTTTTCTCCTCACTAACCCACTCTTTTATAGCACTGATCCTTATTGGACACAGCTGTGGCCTATTAAGGGCAGGCCTGTTCCTAATCTTTGGTAATCAGCGCAGCTGCAACTCCTCAGGGGTGAGATTGCCTTCTGCACTATCTCTATTCTCTTACATTCTATCCCCCCACCTACGTTAAAGATAAAAACCAAAAAACAGGAACCTATAACCTGCATCAAAGTCTGAATTATTACTGAAAGAGTGAGTTTTATACAAAAAGATAAAAAAAAATAGGATCATTAACGCAACCTTCACATATAGAACAGGTTTTTAAGTTGTGCACCTTTTGAGATAACTAAGCAGAGCTTAAAGGAAGTGATATAGATTTTGAAGGGGATTTTTACTTTTTTTGAGATGTGTTTACTTTTTGAGATTATTTTTACTTTTCAGATCTGTAAGCATTCGGTGTCCTTTGCTAAGAACTTGCTAACCTGCTTTCACAATAAAATTTAATACCCCTATAATTTATTTGTATTTCTTATATTCTTGCTTGTATCCCTCAGAGGAGGTTGTCAAGCTTCCTTACGGAAATACATTTTGCAAAAAAAGAAATGCCAGGTTTTTCTGAAAAGATCACAGCTTGAACAGAAAACCTTGGGCCCTGTTTGCACACACATTTTGTTGGTGAGGACTTACCACACCCCACCAAAGGGCATCAGCATAACTGGAGAAACCTGTCTTTCCATCCTCATCAACTGCATCCTTCTCAGCAAGATAAACAAAGTAGGATGAAAAAATTAATCCCAAGAATCCAATGTACAGCGTGGTGATGAGTTCCTATTAAAAGAGAAAACAAACAAGTATTTGAGGTTTCCATCCTATATACATATGTATATACATCATTGTAAAACATTGCAAATATCTGTGGGGTTTTTGCATCACAGTAGAAAAATTAATATGTCATATTTCAGGTTTGACATTTGCCTCTAGTAAAACAGCTAAAACATTGACTTAGAATATATTCATACCAGGCTAAATAGTTCAAAAAGCCATCATCATGGGCTTGATCCTTGGGGCAGCTAAATGTAGAGTGGGACATCCATCCTAATTATGGAATGGTAATAATTTCATTTAAGTGTCTACTCAAAATACTAACTGTCTAAACATTTTAAAAGTAGCAAAGCAGCTTTAGAAATGCCCTTTCTGAAGAGTATACTGAGAAACAGCAGCCATGTCTTGTGATTATGGCCATGCCTGAGCAGTGAACCTGTGTATCTGATGTTTAGACTGCTTAAGACTGGATAGTGATCCTCAACAGTTTCATGTTAAAATAAAATCTGAAGATAAAATATGCTAGGTAGATGTCTTGTTTTCATGAAGAACAAGGCTAGGGCAGACTTCTGTGGGGGTATGTTGCAGTCCTTGTGAATATACCATTTTCTCTAAAGGTTTTTGGGCCGGAGAGTTGTGTCAGACCTGCTGTGACTTAGATACAGGATTCTCACAGTCTTCAGGAAAAAAAAAGAAAGTGCTTGTGCACTTCAACAAGCCAAAATGTGTGGTGTCACTGAAGGAAAACCACATAAAGCTTTTAAAAGCAGTGCTAAATGAGATATCCACCTGTCCCTCAGGGAAATCCAATACCTAGTTATAAGGGAAAACAGCTCATTCTGATTACATAAAGCTGACATGCATCATTCCTTTATTTTCTTTGCACAAATTTGGCCATCTTTATCAGGAAACAATGTGGTGCTACATCTTCAGTGGCATCTTAAGTTCTTGACAGTCATTTCTCTCTCCTTGTGTCCCAGCCAATAAGGGAATTAAAATACTGCCATATGGTACATTTAAAATTAAAACCTGACTAGGAAGGATTGCCCCTGCTTTTAAAGTATGTCAGATTTTCACAGGTTTTCTGTAATATTCTACCCATGTTTCTTAAGCTGTTAGTAAGGGAAGGTTCCATTTTATCATCAAATTTCCCTCAGATTTTCTTTTTTCTTTCTTTGTTTTAATTTCCCTGTAAGAGCTTTCTGGGCAAAGGTAGCCCCCGTATCAAGTACCAACATTCAGCACCAGGAAATATAAATATTCTTCCTTCCCCTACAGCACTAATTAAAATCTGGGTTCAGGAAACCTTTAAGTAGTCTTGGCACAAAGAAAAATGGGTGCTTTTCCTCTAATCATTTAATGATGACCTAAATAATGAATTTTGATAGCATTTCATCTTGCTCATGGCCAAGTCTTTTAATTTAAGCCTTAACTTTTTGCAGGCCTGTTTGCTAAACAAGGCAGCTGAAAAAGGAAATAAACCCTGGGGTTTCAGTAGTTTCTCTGCTGGTTTTCTTTATTTTCTCACCTTTATCTCATGATAATGGAGCACTGTGTACTTGTAGATACGACTTGCTTTTTAAAGCTTCTTCTATTAACACAGACAATTGACTATAGATGATTATTGGAATAATTCTGGTTTAAGTACTTGTTTTTTGGGAAGCAGGCAGGAAAATAGCAGAGTCTTATGAAATCCTTCCAAAGTGGCTGAAATATCAACAGAACTACTGAGTTTATTTCACCACTGGCACCTCTCAGCTCCAGTACTATTCATCTGAAGACAGAATTCTTTTTAAATAAAGGCCAGATGAAAATGCAACTGCCTTGGACTTACTCTAAATGTCACCAATCCATGTTCCACGTGTATAGAGAGACTCTTTCATTATGAAGAACAATGGCAGCAATGTCATGCATACTTCATTTAAGGGAGAGTCAGAAGCTTTTTAAGTAACACATACTTCATGAGACATGATCACAAAACAAAGGGTATTCTGCAGGCATCAGGCCTTAAAATTACATATTTATGTGGGTTTTATTAGCTAAGAGCTTAAGAATAAGGAGTGCTGCCTAAAACAAATGTTTCTTTGCAGCAGGGACTTTCAGATTCACACACACAGGAAACAGTAAGAACAAGAAATGCACAAAGGTAAATTTGAATACTGAGAGAGTTGAGTCAGCACATTTTTTAAACTCAGCTATATCTCTGTTTTCAGTTAAAATAAGGACCACACAATACAAACTTCAACACTTGGAAAAAAATATGAGAATCCCTCCTGTCCTAAGAGCAGTGGAAGACCTCACAAAGCAAGGTGAGGAAGGAGGAAAACCAACCTAGAGGCTCACAAGCTGGAGCTAGAGTGGCTAACTTGGCTTTTCAGCAAGCCTCAGCCATTTCTCCATGGCTTTCCACCACCACATGTGGTATTGACTCGCGTTTTGTTGCCTTTGGCAAGAAATGCTGGTAAATAAGCTCAACCTGCTGAAAATAGAAGAGCATCCTAGACAAACTGGGCCTGAGTGAGCTAATTGAGCTATATGTAAAATTCCAAAACACGTGGAAATGGTTGGTGACAACTTCACTAAGCTCTTCAGGGCCCAGGGAGGTACAAGTGCTTGCTATTTTCACAGGGCACCAAGATGTGAATTCATTTTCTCACATTGCTTAAGGGTTTAGGGGCTCATGTTTTCTGAAAGAGTATTGAACGCAAAAAACACCAAAAATAGATGAGGACTTTGTACTCTGCCTGTGAAGAAAAAGCAGCTGAGGTGTTTTTGTTTTGGTTTTGTTTTTTTTTTTTATTTTTAAACAAAAATTTCTTTCAGAGACTGGACAGGAATAAAGGTTCCATTTTTCCTTCCGTTTGGTACCGTGTTAGGGTTTCAGCTACACTTGTCCAATGTCAATACAGAACTGTGTGCTTGGTATTTTTTTTTTCTTAATGTGTTAGTGGGTGATCTGCTTGGATAAGTACTACAGATCTGTGGAGTTTTATTTATCACCATAATCACTTCTTTGGATAAGCAGAACTTCAGGTGCGTTTACTCATAAATTTATTTTCCAAGAATTTTTTTTCCCTTTTAAACCATTGAACTTTCTTATGCTTGTGACACACAAGTGTTGTATTTTGGAGAGAGTATTTCCTGATTCTTGACTAAAACTCTGAACACCCACAGGAAAAAAATGTTCCCAAACATTTTTTTGGATATCAAGTTATTTGGATATCAGCTCTGCCCTAGCAAGATACCCAGGCAATGCAAGCATAATAAATGGAGACCACACAGACTTGGAGCATTAAAAGTCATCCTGTTGTACAGTATAAAAGGAGGCTTTATCCCATAGCACTTTGGTGTGCATCACTTCTGCACAGCCATCGTGACATAAAAGTTCCTACTGTACTGGGGGAAAAAAAATAAAAGGAAGAAAATTTACTTTTAGTATTAAATTATTGGCTTGGATTAAGTGCAGCACATTCTCTGTCCCAGAAAAACAGTTTTCCAAATAGAAAATTTAAAAATGTCTGCGTGGAAATTTGTAACTGTTTGTCAGTATGTGGAGAACAAATCTACACTCATAAAAACAAGTTAACCACCCTAACAAGTGGGATGTGGAGATTAACAGCAGAGTATTATCCCTCCACAGAGTGGCATGAGATGCAAGACTTCAAGGCTAATGATATAATTTTCCATTCTATTAATGAAGCTAATCATAAAGAGATTCCATGAAGACTCAAAAAGAAGCCTTCAATTAGAAATATTTTTAAATCTGCAGAAAAACTTTTAAACTCTTCCCGCTTAATGAGCTTTCACACAGAAAAAATTATTTCAAAGCTTTAACAGACATGCACCTATTTTAGCCAGGTTTCCCTCTGTGACCACACCCTTGAAAAAGTAACTTTTCTTACACAGCATCATAACACAATTCATTTTTTTTTAATTTACACAATGAATTAGAAAACTTTGTGTTCAAGGTGAACACAACAGAAATATTTAAATAATAGACTTCTTCTAGCAAGGCTTTCCCATTAGTGTTTGGTTTTCCCCAGGAAAACCAAGCTAGGAATACACCTTCTGCAGAAATAGTGGAGAGTACTTCCAATATGAAAGGCAGCCCAAAAAACTGCATTTAAGAAATTACATTGAGGGATAACATCAAAGAGTACAACAGCTAATTAATAAACCCAAACCCTGGTGTTTACACCCTGTTAGCCACTACCCTGAATAGCAAAAATACCTTCCCATTTTAAAAGGAGGACGGAACATACGATGGACTTTCAAAGTATTTTTTTCTCTTGCAATGTAACATCTCATTTATGTTACCAGCTGTCCTGGGTTGTAAGATTTGTGTGTATTCTATTTGCCATCTGTTAGAGGTGGGGCAGTTATCTTCTGTTAATTGGGCAGTTTTCTTTGTCTCTTCCAGAAACCAATCCTCCCTCAGGGAAATATCTTCTGTTAATGGGCTATTGAGTCTCACTGCATGACTGATAAAATTACATCATCCCATTGGGAGAAGCTCCACCCAGGGGGAGGAGCCAAGCATTTCTACCTGGATAGAATCTGAGATTTGGAACACCAGAGACAGTCTTTTCCCGCTAGATTCCCAGAGGAGCAGCTTTTTTCTCCCATTGGATTCCCAGAGGAAGACCAAACCCATCTACACCACCACAGGAACTTCAGAGGAAAACTCCACCCTTCTACAGGATCCCTGCTCCAACAGAACCACATCTGTCACTGCAGGAGGACTGGCCCCACCATTTAATGGGACTTCTACCAACACCCTGACCAACAGGGTGTCAGGGCCTATTTTGACTCTGTCAGTGGTTTTTTTTTTGTTTGTTTGTACTGCTGCATTTGTATTTTAATTGTCCTAGTAAAGAACTGTTATTCCTATTCCCATATCTCTGCCTGACAGCCCCTTAATCTCAAAATTACAATAATTCAGAAGGGATGGGGTTTACATTTTCCATTTCAAGAGAGGCTCCTGCCTTCCTTAGCAGACACCTGTCTTTTCAAACCAAGACACCAGACCATTATTTGAAGCCCACAGAGAGAATTCACTGAAGCCAATGAATTTTAGGGAATGTTTAAAGGCTGAGTACCTGTCGATGGATGAAGACCACTGACCCCAGGAGTCTCCAGGTGCCTCCCTGGCGGTCAACGTGGAGCATCCGAAGGATCTGGAGAAAGCGAATCCCCCTGTAAGGAAAGTGAAGCATTAAAATAAATGCAATAAACACATAAAAATGCCTGAGGACAATACTGCCTTATCCTCCAACTGATTATGTCCACTCACACACTGCTATGCTCAAGGACTGTGATAGCACTGCTTCTGCCTGGGGAGGCATCACAGGCTTGAGGCATCTCTGTGTTTAGATCACATTTCATTATAGTCAAATTTATTCAGAAATGTTGACTACAAAAACAATTATTTAATGGGAAAACAAACCAAATCAGGGGAAACCTGATATAATTTCTATGATTCCAAACTTTAAATGCCTTCTTTCCAAGGAAAACTTCAAGTTTTGCTAACATAAATGTTAGCAAACCTTTTTCTCTATTTGCCAAAAGCAAAATATGAATCAAACATGGCATTACTGAAATCCTTGTTGTGTGAGTTATTGAAATATATCTGATATCACTGGAAATAGATAGAGTCCTATGTGTTTTAGGAGAATAACTAAATCAATCATAAGCTCTAAATATTTTCAACTAAATAAAAGTAATTATCAATATGGTTCTTCAGCACAATTTTATTCCATGGAAATATTTCATTTAGTTGCTCTTTTGACAATGAATTTTGTTTGCCTACAGTTATCTTACTGTCTTATCTCTGAAACAAACCAGTGAAAAGCAGGAAAGGATGAACACTGAATTTATCTACCTGAAAAATTTTTGACAAGAAGTTTTTTTGGCTCTTTTTGGCAATCTTCAAGATTTTTTTTGTGGATATAGGTTTTGGTTTTTAATTCAGACTTGCCTGACCCTGCTGTGGAGCAATGATAACACTGCAGGGATGTGAGTTAAGGTTCAGAAAGCATTCTGAGGTGTAGGACAGTGACTATGGACTCAGCACTGGGAAAGGCTTCACTGAGCCCAAAACCCACTGGGCTCCCATATAAACACATAGGAAGGACTTTCACTGAAGTCCTTCCTATGCTTCTAGTTAAATTTAAAAAAACCCTTGGAATTTCTACAAGCACCTTCCTCTTTTCCTATAGGAGCTGATATTCCTGCTGCCTGGGGGGAGTCTTTACAATCAGGTAAGGATGAATGTTCTACGGTATTAATTACCTTAAAAACACTCTGTACATTTAGTTCTACCCAGTGTTTTCCTACACAGCTGGACAGTTTAGACAGTACTGGACATTCCCACTTCCCAGTTATTCC
This sequence comes from Camarhynchus parvulus, assembly GCF_901933205.1. Taxonomy (NCBI): domain Eukaryota; kingdom Metazoa; phylum Chordata; class Aves; order Passeriformes; family Thraupidae; genus Camarhynchus; species Camarhynchus parvulus. Next base: position 8,602,193 of record NC_044586.1, read on the forward strand.
ACTGCATGGGAAGCAGAGGCTTGTGACAAAGCATGCAGCACATCTTGGAAGTCAGGTTAGGAGCAGGAAGTACATCTTACTGCTTATCATTCTTCTGTTTACTCACTTCACCTCCCAAAACAAGCCTGCAGTACTTGATGCAAGCTGAACAAACATTGTGTGCATCAAATGTTTCTGCTTCATGTACAGCGTGAGTTACTCGTGCCAAACAAATCCACCAAAGCATAATTACTCTTTAAACAAAGTAATTACTCATACTCAGAAAGCACCGAGTTAAGCACTGTCTGGATTACTTCTTAAATAAACCCATGCTCTGTAATTCTCTCTTGTCTCAGAGAGACAGTTGTTTGATGTTTTAAATAGGACACAATGTTTCATTTTTTCCACTTGGCTTCAGCATTGCCACCATTTTTCATTTGCCTTGTTCATGCACTCGTTTCCCAACCAGTCACCAAGCACAACAGCACCCAGTCCCCCAGTGCTTCAATAGAGTAACTTTCCCTGTGTTAGGAAAACCAGACATGCAGTTTCATCGGGAATTAGGCAATCAGATACACACTTAACAACCTCTGTGGTAGAGGTTATTAAGAGAAGAACTGCAGAGACAGGAGAACCTACCTTATTGCAGAGGTGGCAAACACCTGCCCATTGGATCCTATGCTCAGAACAATAATTGAGGCTACTACCACAATCAGATCTGTTAAAAAACAAACAAACAAATGATCAAAAGAAGAAAGAATGCATTAATTTGTTTTTTTGCTTGTTTTGTTTTTTTTGTTTTTTTTTTTTTATCTCAGCACTGAAAAAACACAACAAATACAGACTAAGGAAAGCACGTCAAAAAAGAAATTGTTAGCTGAAATTTGGTGGGTGTGTTAAGTCTATGTAATAGTTTCACATCAAAACCCCAGTGGCTACAATTTCTTCCGGGATGAATTCAGTAACAGACTTTTCAAAGAACCTGACGGATTAGGCTGCTTGCCACAAAAAAATGCAAAGGCATTTGTGCATCCTAGAAATGAACCCATATTTTGGCTCTAGGCTTCTGATCCAAGAGGAAATGTAAGGGTTTTTACTACACAATAATGAAATCCATGAAGTGAAGTATCCTGCATACATACACACATACACTTAGTTTGAAAGCTGTATGAAAGCTGTGAAGCCAAGCTTTCAAACCTAATGGAACTGTCAGAAGAAAGGCTGGCTAAAAAAAATCAGAATTGTGGGTTTACTTTGTGATACTGTCTTTATTTGTATGAAAAAATAATTGTTTCCAGAGTTCTTTTTTTGTTTTGTTTTGTTTCCACAACTCTGCAGTTTACACAGTTCCAGCTTTATACAATGCAAATGATAGATTGAGTTTACAATTGAGACAACATCCCCTATTTTCCCTTATCCCAGTTCAGTGAGCATGTCCATTTCTTTTAATTATTGAGCTTTGCCGTAACATTATTCTGAGAAGATTTTTTTTTTTTTAAATTTCCTTACAGGCATTTCTGTGGTGAACCTCTTTAGACCATCTAAATGCTTCCCTTTCAAATTCTAACTAAAAACTAAAGGATAGTATTATAAATGGCTAGCAAATGGAGACAGAATGAGGAAAATCTTTGGCAAACTTTCCTTTGCCAGTTTGAAACAGGCAGCACTTCCTTCTTCAGGGCACTTAACAATTATACAGCACTTCAAAACTCCAGCCCTGCTGACTTCACTTGCAGCTGTGAGGGCTCAGAATCTCTGCAACCCAACTTCAAAATCTTCCTTCGGACATCCAGAAAATGAGGCTCACTTGTGAAAACTGATTTTAATCAACTTTCCATGGGATGTCTGGGCAAGAGGCAGGATGGGATCCAACCTGAGCAGCAACAACAGTTTCCTACAGCAAGGTTAACTTGGTTTTCCCTCTCCTTTAAACATTCTCCTGCCTCATTTACAACCATGTAGCTGCTGCAACAAGTACTGCAAAAGTTCTATAACCAACAGCATCCTTCACTCTCTGAGTTGAATTAATTTCCAGTATCAGTCTGATTTTTGCTGTAAAAGCTGGATTCCTCCTCAAGGGAAAGCACACAGTTAGTTTAAATACTGTACTACACTAATTGTGCAAGAATGAAATGAAAATGAAAATGAAAATTAATAGAGGGATGAAGCTACAAAAGGAGCTTCCATTTGGGATTAATCTTAGCTTTTTAATGCCTGACTTTAATGCAAATTCTTTTATGCTGTTCGTTTATCATGTATGTGTGTGAATGTATATTTGTAAACACTGGAATTTGGGGTGGGTTTTCTTCCCATCACATCATGACACAGATCTTTGCCCATTAGCAAGTGATGCATCATGTCTTTACTAAATTGTCAGACATAAACATCTCCATCTGAAGACAGGCACTAAAGGTGGGAAAGACTGATGCTTAGAAAATGAGTTCAACCACATAGTGAGAGTAAAAGAGATTTTTTTCATTTGCACTTTCTTCTTTTCTGAAAGTGTTCTTCCTGCTAGAGATATTTATTTTTCTTTCTTTTGTTTGTACCCAAGAAAGGATTTTGTGTTCAAAATCTTGTCAATTTCCTGCAATTAGCCAAGTTTTAGTCATTTCTTCACTTTACAGTCCTGCCTTTCTAAGGTTGATGTCTGCCTTAGACATATTTTAAGTGTTCTAGCAACCCAAAAGAAGAAAAATCACAAAGCAGATAAATGCTTGAGGGGTAGACATAGCTCAGAACTGCAACAAGGTCCCTGCAGAAGTGGGAATGTTTATTTACACCAAGCAGGAGGGCTGCAAAAGAGTTCAAAACTTACCAATGATGGATATTGGCTTCCTGGCAAACCGGATCCTGCCCTGGAAGCCAACATATTTACTCCTGCAGCCTGCAGACCACAGCCGGACCAGGTACTCAGCACCAAAAAACACTACCAGAACTATTTCCTAACAGAGGGAAAGGGGGAAGAGATCAGAGTTGAGTTTTTTCATCATAAGCACAGTTTGCACATCTAATTTATTAGCAGGACTAATACAAATGAGCTTGTTGAGATAGATGTTGCAATAAAAATGATTTAGCCTAATCTGTTGACTTTTTGTATGCATATGCCAGGCAGTAACTAAAAGGGAGAGATAATCAGTTCCTGAATGTGATTTGCATGAATAAACAGATGGTTTAAGCTCCATTCCATCAGCATATCATAGGGAAAACCACAGCATGATTCTTCTTTTGTTTTGACACTTCCTTGCCCTCCAGCCTTTCCCCACCTGGGTTGCCCTCCTCTGGACACACTCTCATGTTCTGATGTCCTTCCTCTATTGAGACACCAAAACTGTCCCCAGGACTCCAGGTGGGGCTGCACCAGTGCAGAGCAGGGTGGGGCAGTGCCCTCCCTCCATCCCTGTGCCCCCCAGGACACAGGTGACCCCTCTGGCTGCCAGGGCACGCTGGTGACTGGCATTGAACTTGCACCAAAACCCGCAGATCTCTCTGTGCAGGGCTGCTCTCCAGCCTCTTGTCCCACAACTTGGGTGTATAACCAGGACAGGCTCACCTCAGGGGGAGAATAAAGCTCTTGCTTTTGTGCATTTCCATACAGTTGGTGATTGCCCAGCTCTCTGGTCTATCCAGATCTCTCTGTGAGGCCTCTGTACCCTGGGGGAGTTCACAGCTCTCCCCAGGCCAGCACAGATGTCAAACTAACTTAATGTGCATCTGATTTCTGAGTCTTGACCACTTAAAAAACATACTGGAGAGCACTGGCTGTGAAGTTGAGCCCTGGGGTACCCCCAGTGACTGAGTGCCAGGCTAGTGTGACCCTGCTTGCTGCAACTCTTTGAGCCAACTGCTCATCCAGGGTACCATGGGCTTGTTGAGCTCTGTGCTGGAGCGTTTATCCACAAGGATTCAGTGACAGACAGGAGCAAAAGCTTTGCTGAAATCCAAAAAGCCCCACAATTTCTGACTTTCCTTAGTCAACTATTCGAGTTGTTTAAGCAGGACTTTTCCCCATGAACTTGTGGTGGCTGTAACCAATGACTGTGTTGTCTCTTGAGTGCTTTGCAATATCTCCCAAAACAACTTTCTCCATAATTTTAACAGGCACTGCAATGAGACTGACAGGCCTGAGATCACCAGGGACTTCCTTCTTGTTCTTGAAAACTGGGACAAAATTTACCAGCTTTCAGTTTCGTGGGACCTCTCCAGACTCTCAAGATCTCCGAAAAATAAATTGAGTGAGGTCCCACAATGACATCTGCCAGGTCTTTCAGAATACTGGGATGGATCCCACCAAGCCCCATGATTTATGCACATCCAGCTGTAGCAGCAAGCCTCAAACACGCTCAGGGTGGACTGAGATTTTACCATCCCCCCAACAGTCATGGTTTTCCAGTGGAACTCCAGACTTCCCAGGGCCCGTCATCGTTGAAGGTAGAAGTGAAGAGGACATTAAATGTCTGCTTTGTCTACATGGCTATTTTGGGGTGACCAATCTCCTGAAGGTGTGGCCCAATGCTATTTCTGATTCCCCTTTTGCTATGAACCTATTTGTAAAACTCCCTTTTATTGTCCTTCCCACTGCTGGCCTGCTTGGACTCCAATTGAATTTTGGCTGCAGTAATTATCTCCCTACCTTGGGACAGAATCTCCTCCCATGTCACCTGGCCCCCCCTTTCCTCCCTGAGTTCTAGAAGATCCCTGCTCAGCCAAGATGGTCTTCTGGCCAGCTTTGCTTGACTTCCAACCCTTTGGAATTGCCTGTTCCTGTGCTCTTAGGAGATGGCCTTGAGAAGGTGACCAGCATTCAGAGTCCCAGTACCTCCAAGAGCAGGTTCCCAAGAGACTTTACTAACCAGCCTCTACTGTTCTCCACACATCCAGAATCAAAATTTTGCTGGCAGCTTCTCTTCTATCACCAGCTTTTTAAACTTGGCTCCTTCAAGGTCACCAAGACACAACCAGCAGCCATCACTTTGCCCACAAGTCCTTCATAAATAACAAATCTAGGAAGACACCTTTCCTCATCGACCACCTGGGCCAGGAAGTTCTCTTCAACGCGCTCAGAAATCTCCTGGACCTGTTTGAGTCCTCTGTATGATATTCCCAATTGATATCTGGGAAGATAAAATCACCCATAAGGATTGGTGACACAGGTGAGCTGTGCATCCAACATGTAAATAAATGAATTATCCGTATTTTAATATTGCTCCCCTCTTCAGCACTGCATAGTGAAGCACTCGTGCATGACCAAGGATGGGTGCAATTTGAAATACTTCTAAAGAAAGCAGATTAGTGAAGATCAAAACGTGGGCAGACTCACTGAGATCTTTGTTCCCCCCTTCCTTGTTTTCCTCTCTGTAGCAGTGTGGTAGCACAACCCAAGCACAGCTTCTAGGCTTTGTTCCAACCCAAACTGTACCCAGTAATTCAAAGTCACCAAACACCTACTGCATGAGTTACAGCTTTGGAAAATGTTCACATTTTAACTTGAACGTGCTCTCAATCTGCACCTGGGGGATTCTAAAGCACACAAAAAGCAAAACACACTTAAATCACAATTTTCACTGAATGACAATACCAACTTTATTTTAAAACTGACATTCTGAATGGCTCAAGAGAGAACAAAATATTTCAAATCTGAAAAAAAAATAAAGAGAAAACTCTACACTAATTTGCAAAAATTCATGTTAATTTTGATTTTTAACCAAGTTAGGTTAACATTGCTGTGTTCACTTCAGCCTCCTTGTTTTGCCTGGAATGAGAACTAAGAAAATATGCACAGTCTTCCTCTTTTTTGCATGGCACCTTTCAGCCTGAATAAACCAAGGGTTAGTACAAAACTAAGAAAGCTTACAGCCATTTTCGAGGCAGAAGCATAAGAAAATACACAGCATATTAACTCCCCAAGTTTCATTTCTTTAGTATATGTATTATCAAGAGCATCTACAAGTAATTCTAAGTTTGCATTCTGCCTACAGTCTAAATAGAAATATTTATTCAAGTATAATAGTCAAATCAAATCATAAGAACAATCTAAAAAGGAAAGAGGAAAATTATTGTATTTCTGGAATCTTGCAAGATATTTTCTCACTAATTAAATTGTCTACATTTTTAGAAGGTTCCTGGTATCATCACTCCAGCACTTTGTTTTTCCTCTTAGGAATCTCTAAGTTCCACTAAAGGAAGCAGAGCACTGTTTATGGCAGTGGAAGAATCATTTTCATGGATCTGTATGTTACAATTGCTTTTGGTGAAAAGCTGCATAGTGAGGACACAATCAGAGAAGTGCCAAGGAAGCAAAAACTTATATTTTCCTTGATTATCCTCTGAGGGCACTTTTAAAAGCTAAATTAACACTACATCTGGCCTGAGGGTATTTTATTATCAGAAACTATCTTGGTTATGTCCAGAAAACCCTAATGAAGTCAACAAGGTTGCACAGTCCATGGTAAGGAAAAATGTTGACAGGAAGGAGGAAAAGGAGGAAGTTACATCTTCAACAAATTCGACATTAATTACTTATCACAGTTCATTTTGTCCTGGACAGGCGTCCACATTACCAAAACCACAGCCATTAACACATTTGTTGGCAGCCTCAGACAGGCCAAAGACCAAAAAAGCATGGAAACTGGACAAACATCACAGTGCTGCAGGTGGTCCCTCAAAAAAATCAAGAAAGATTGTGACATTTACACTCTTGTTGTGTGTACTCCTAATGCAAGATAGGAGACATCCATTTCCAGAGTTGCCAAGGCTGATCAATCTTCACCTCACTAAATTCACCTCCCAAAAAATTCCCTAACCTCCCTCCTTTTCCTCTTCTACACATAAACACTTTTCAGAGCCTTAAATTTATTGCCTCACATTTACCTTCTGGTAAAAGGAAAAAAAAACAACCCAGCAATTTTCTGTAAAGCCAGAAAAAAGTATTAATTCTCACTATAATGGTAACAAATGATGGTGAGAACTTGTGGACAAAATATGAACCAGAACAAAATCAGCAGAAACAATCTGCAAATGAAATTTACATCCATCTGTGTGTCAGTTTGAGATTGCTCTCCAGCCTTCTGCAATTTTCCAGAACCCTTGCTTTCAAAATGGGATTACGCTCACAAGTAACCCACAAACCCTTTGGATTTTGGCTCCCAGCAGTGTTTTTTCCCTTCTCCTGGAAGTGGTCAAGGAAGAAATGCATGAAGAAGGATTGTGAGCAGATTTAATAGACCTGGAAAGCAGCTTGGCATCAACAGAAAGCCAGGGATGAACTCCTCTAATGAAACTGAAACCAAAAATAGTGAGTGGGAACAAGCCATTATTCATAAAAATAAGATCCACATAAGGGTTGATTCTTCACACTCACATGTCACAGTCTCTTCCTGTTTTGATCGTGGCAACTCAAATTGCCACAGGAATACCAACAAATGAATTTAATTACAGATTTTAAACTGGGTCTGTGCTGTCTAACACCTCTGCTAAAGTCAGTAGCAGCATTCCATTACTCTGTGCTTCTCCCTGTTGTCTGGGAAAAAACTTAGGGCACACTATAATAGTCCTTGCCCTTAAATTAATTTAATCTTTGAATTTTTTTTTACTTTTCTGAAGTCTATCCACTGCATAAATCTTCCCTCCTGCCACCAAATTGATAATAAAATAATACATAGTCATGTTTATGCTATTTCTATTATAATTTCATTTTATTAATTTAATGAAAATTTTGCAAAAATAAGCTTAAAGGGAAATATGCATACAAATAACTTCCACCCATATCTAATTCAATCAATCAAATAAAAAAACCCTTGTGGAAAAGCCATCAACATTTTATCCAAGAATGTCATTGATGACCAAATTAAAAAATGCCTGCATTAACACAGAAACCCAACACTTTTACACAGGCATGTGTGTGTGTGTAAATTAAATATATAGCCTGGAATTTATAATTTATCCCAGTTTGGTTATGGATAACTGCACTGGGGAAGCAGGAGAGGGAAGTTCGCCGGAGTGATTAAAGTGCACACATGAAAAAGAAGGGTATTTTCTCAGCTGCAGCTGTGTTTTAGGTGGAGAGCACACACAAGGCTCTCTTCACTTTTTTTATTGGAATATTTAGGTGCTGGGGTAAAAGGAGGAAGTGGGATGGCTAAATGAATAGTGTGTTCTCACGGAGATTCAATCAAGGAATGGCAGCTCCAGACAATGAAGCCTCAGAAAGAGGCATAAAGGTTTAATAGTCCAAATGTTTGCACACGTGTACTTATGTCCCAAATTTAATCTGATAACCTGTCTTCAAGGTTTTCCAGTCCTTACAGTTGAAAATGTCCATTTAGTGACCTGTTCAGTTAAATAGCTACTCAAATGCCATGAAAACCTACTGATACTGAGAATGTTTCTTTTCTACCATCATGCTGGCTCTTGCAAGGATGAGAGATGTCCTAGGTGAAAACAGAATACCCAATATACAGAAGAAAAAATGCCAAATGCTGCTAAATGTCCTATAGTACCATTAACTTACACATTTCCAACTTTGGGGTGAAACCAATGCACTCAAAGGCTGTTGTTTGGAAACAAGGGGATTTAACATTTCATTAAAAATACACTTCCATGCACACCTGACAAATAACTGAATTTGCTGATTTCTTACCAGGAGTATGCTTGTCTTTCATTTTATTGCTGTTTACGGTTTCCTGCATGGAATGAAGCTGTACACTCCTGAGGGAAGCACAGGGTGCTCCCCCTGTGACAGCCACATTCAAGTGAGCTGGTTGAGTCACAGAGGAAGAGTTATTTTTTAATTCTATTTAAGCAGATAACAATTTTTCTCCAAAGAAAATCAACAATTTTTGATGAGGACTCTTTTCTCAATTGCTTCATTCTGAAAGATACCACTAAGGTAAATATCATCAAATAGAGAATGATTACGATTCAGTAAGTTAGTGCCTGAAATTCTAATTTCTCTATAGATCCACAGAAGTCTTCCAGCTCCCTCCAGCACATCCCTGAAGGGACCACTTCTGGTAGGTGGTGAAGGGTTTAGCCTTGCTCCTGGCGTGGAAAATAATCCAACGTGAATACGCACTTCAGAATTTTAAATCATTACTTCCATGTTTTTCTACCTTTAGATTTGGGAGGGTGTCAATATTTTGAGGAGAGGAACTGAAAAAACCCTGCATGTGTCTCTCCACCTTCCCCTCATTCCCAAGAAATGTTTCTCAATTCTTCTGGCCACATTATAAAACTCCTTTGCACAGAGAACTCCACTGAGCCCCAGTGAGTCAAACTTGACTAAGGGAATTACGAGCCCGCCCTTTGTTAATTAGCTTTGTTAATCAGCCTTACTTATTGCAGAAGGATTTCTATTTCAGACATTTGAAAAGCACACAGCAATCACTGAGTGTGTTCTGTGGTGCATTAGGCACAAGGTAATATAACCCACAGGAATAACTGAATTATAATTCACACTGAGAAGCTTGAGAGTTGCATTTGATTCCAGAAAAACAATGGCAACTCAGCAAGATCACTCAACAGACAACTTGAGCTTATACAATGTGTTGAAAGACTTGTGGACTCAGTTTTTTTTTTCTAATATATTTTGTGTATAAAACAATGTTCCTTCTCTATTATTTGTATTGTAATAATATAATATTCCAAATCTATTTTTTCATCTTCTCACAGACCAACAAGAAGTTCAGAAAGAGACAGGGATTCTCCTCCTTGCTTTCTCTCTCAGAAGTTCACAGTAATAAAAGAATACAACAAATGCTTATGAGCCATAAGTTTCTTTTTATTCATGTGTATTCTGCACTCACAGGGTCTGGCTCTCCCACAGTATACAGAAATTAATGTATTTTCTCCTGAGGCAGTCTGGCTGTCAGTGCCTTTATGGAACTGGACACCTCATGAACACCTGCTGTCACCAGGCAATATACACTGCAAAAATATCACAAAATGCCAGGAATTATTATGGGATAGCCTGTTAGAAGTCCATTATCAGCTGTAAGAAACAGTGTGGTGAGGCCAGCAGGAAGAGCACCTGTGAACTCCATGTATTGCACTATCCAATGGTCACTCCATCAAACAGACCTGGAGAAGGCTCTAACTGTTCATGCTATATGGCAAAGACCAGATTTAGAATTATAAACTGGCACAGAGGCAGGAAATAGATAAAAATTCCCCCTTTTCTACTTGCTAACGCTGACTGTATTGATGGGATGCAGAAAACAACCTCAAACCTATTAGAATGCATCTACCAGAAGACATAGAGAATACTCAAGCTTTTTGCAGGCTTGTTTCTCCTCTGCTACAGGTTGAGCTGACCCAACAGCTACACAGCTTCGATGGGAGATGGGGCAAAACCAGAGACAAACAAAAAGCAACAGGAGAGCTCCTCCACTGCAGACAGAAAGTCCTCAGTGGAGGAAGAGAAAGAGAAAAGAGAAAAAGCCACCCTGATGTCCAGTTCAGAACCAGAGCAGTTTAACAGTGACATGCCTTAGCTGGCTTAGGTAAGTCAATTATCATTTGGCTCTCTGAAGTTTGAGTACTTTGGGCAGCCTTGCTTATATTTAGAGCAGGAGGATGTGTGTGTTCATGGCACATGATGCAGAAAAAAATCACATAAACCCAAAACTAAGCAGTGACTTTGGGACAGCCATGTAACAACAAGGACCCATCTGCAGCCAAAAACTCTTCCACAAGATCCTCCTCCTAAACACAGCCACAAGGTGAGTCTCTGGCCCGAAAACCTTGAGCACCAGCTGGTGTGAGAACTTCTGATTTCACATCTCAGCCTTTGTTCCAACAGAATTTGCCAGCATGGGAGTGCTAATCCATGCTAAATGTAGTCACCACATGAGAATTTCCAGCAACCAAGAGGGCAGTAAGGACTGACCATAGAGGCAACAAGTGAGGACTCTCTTTTCAGAGTCCTTGAGGGAATTGTGTACCCTCTGGCGCAGTGAACTACAGGTGTTCATGTGTTTGGGTGAGATGCCAGTGCTTTTTCCAGCAAAGAAAGGAAATTCTTCTGTATATTGGGTCTTCTATTTTCCTTTTTCAGAGGAAAGAAGATGCATAAAGTCTGTATCCAAAAGGGAGGTACCACAGGGCCTGAACTCATCAGTTGAATCAATATGATTTATAGCAAAACCAGTCTATTTCCTTCAAGTTAAGAATACACTTAGTATTCTTAAATTTAAAAAGTAATTAACATCAACATACTAAATCAGACAAAACTTTTCCCTTTACTCCTGTAACACTATCATTATACAAATTGTTTGTTTATTGTGCTGTTACAGTGTGTAAAAACATCGTGTGTATGATGAAAATAATATTTTGTTGTTGTTTTTAGACTGGCACAGTTAGTTGTCCCACAAGCTAAGAAGCTCTCTTTTTACAAGGTCTTTTGCAACTAAATAAAAATGAAAATCGGCCTTTTAGAAACTACCATGGTGACCTCTCCTGGTAGAAAAATATATGACCTCTAACCATGAAAACAGATTAATCCTCAAAAGAGGTACATTTTATATTTTATTTTTTCATTCCATATCCTGAAAGATCTAGATGCCATTTGCAAATCAAAACTGACACACAAACTACTAGATCATCAAGAAAACATTACAGCCTCTTGCTGTAGAGGCAAAAGCCTAATCAAGAGGCCTTGGCAATTTTTAGAAACACTTTTTCAACAAAACAATCATAGAACCAGATAAAATTATAACTGTATTATTAGAGAATTAGAATTTAAGACAAAATGGAAGGATAAAATGTTACCTAAACGTGGGGCAACTGGGAATGAAACTCAGCTGTAACTCAGGATCCTCTTGAGTGTTGCCAATACTTTATTCACAACTCTGCCTTGTTCCACTGCACTTGTTTCCTCACACACTGTACAAGAACTTTTTAATGCATCAGATCCTAAGTACTGCTGGATAGACCAGTGAGAAATCTTCCTCTGGTACAGATACAGGACCAAGTAAGGCTGGGGAAGCTACAGATTCATTTTCATACCACACTACAGGCACAATCTGAACAAAAACCAATGGTACATGCATTTAAGCTTTGTACATTGTTAAACAGGATGCACACTGTCATTGTGATCCAATTTTTAACAGTTTTGGAAACTCCAGGCTTCTCTCTGCAAGTATAAAAGATTCAGAAAGAGCTGTGTTCTTCATTACCCATTCTGTTGGTGTTTACCAATACAAGTCATTGTGCCAATGCCACTGTCACTCCCCTCAAATGCTGGCTACTAAATACTCAGCAGAGGGAAAGAAACACAGTCAGGAATTAACAAATCTCATACAATGTGTATATATGGAAAAATTAAATTGGAGTATGTCAGACAGAGGTGGGAAGAACTCTTCACAAGAGTGACAGGGAACACACAAAATATTTGGTAGCATGAGAACAAACACATCCTTCAAACAACAACATTTCAAGTTCAAGACAAGCAATTTCACCAGTCCTGCTATTGTGGAAGTAAACTGATTTTATCACAGTGAGGATCAGATGGAGATTTGTCTTCTGTTGTCTTCTGTTTGTAAGCACAAAGAACAGACGTTTCCTTTGAGCCCAAGCAAGAGCATCAAATAAAACAACTATGGCAGAGGGGAGGCCCAGCATCAGTGTGTACCTGAACCTGTGGCTATGCAACGTTTCCAGTCATCTCAAAGACAAGAGAATGGCTTTCACACTGGGCTAAAAGTCACATTCCTTTCCTCCAGAATTCACTTCAATTGTCAGAGACTTGAGAACATATGCTTAGGAAATGGGAGGAGAGTAAACGTTTGGGGCTTTTTTTACTCTTAGTTCCAGCAACTACTTCTTCAGTCCCCTTTAGTATTCCAGCTACAAACATTCTGATATTCCCTCCTTGGTATATTCATAGAGGTTGTCTGAATTGGTTTCACACCTGACAAGGAATTCTCTTAAACCATCCAGATGTCTTAAGAACATTAACCTAATGACATCTTTGAAACACCAGGCTCTGGTGTCTTAGGACACAGCTAGTGCTACATCTGTTACCAATGCCTCATCTCTACTCCAGTGACTCATATTATCCAAAATTGTACTTGGCACACCATCTCACCCTCCCTATGAAAATACAAAATCATTTCCATGTCTTCAAGTACCATCCCTTTTTTCAGGCCTTAACAACTTGCAACAGGACATTTTTGACATTGATCTTTCCCAACTGTTAATCTACCTGAATATAATGAAAAGCAGTTTTCTCACAAGTGGGGAAATACCACAAGCATCACATGCCAGTATTTATTTACTGCTGAGGGCAATAAAAAGAATTAGAGGGTCCTTCACTCAGGAGAGAAACAAACCAATTTCACTTTGGACTTGATCCACTAGGTGCTTTGGCCCAGTTTTGACTCTCACTACACTGGCAGTGTCCTCTGTCCCCAGTTTCAAGAGAGCAGGCAGAATGCACTTGGGGAGATAAAACTCTAGTTTTATGAACAGTCAGCTGTGGTATGAAGTACATCAGAGTAATGATCCTCCCAGGAGTAAAGAGAACAGCAATCTCCACGTTTCTGTGGGGTGAACACTTTCCTGGCTCAAATGAGAGAGCCAGTTAAAAAATCCTTGAGGTAAAAGTGGGAAGATGTGCTCCAAGCAGGAGTTCAACCATTTAACTCCTGACAAGAAGTGTCCCAACTCTATGAAAAAGAACTGATTTAATTAGCTCTAAAAACAATTTTCTGTAATTGAAGTGAATTTATTTCAGACCAAACCAAGTTTTAAGACAAATGTGTTCTAGGCAAGTGACTCTACAGTGGCCAGCAGAACAGCTACCCTGTGTACTGGCCATTTCTAGGAAGGAAACTAAGGAAACAGCAGGAGGAAAAACTCCAGAGGCATTCCCCAGGGTAAGGCTGTGACACAAGGAGGCCAAGAATTGTTCCACTGACTGTGCATGATTCATTTGGCATGATTCATAGCATGGCAGTGCTATGTGGGCACTCTGAGAGCCACACATCTGTCTCCATCTCGTTACTCTTTGTCCAAAAATGTGTCTGGACATGCACATTCCATCTGCACAGAAACAATCAGCTGAGCCAGGATCACTGCTCCCAGCAGCACCTGTGCTGACCTGCAATCACCACAGCTCAGGGAGCAGGAGAGGACCACACAAGATTGGCAGAACACTGCACTTTGCCTGACACTGAATTGTGGCTTAGAGGCCAAGCAACATTTGCTAGAGGATTAACTCTAATCAAGACCTCAGAATAACTCTGGGATCTAATGATGGCTCAGTCAACTGCATGCAAAAGCTGCACATGCTAATGTAGCCTAAGCCTAGGAAAACAAAGTAACTGATTTTTATTTTCAAACCAGATGGAAAACCAAATTCTATGACATTAAAATTCACCATTTGGCAAAAGGAAACTACAATAAGAATACTGAGATCATCACACACTGAGATCAGAGGATTTGAGTGGCTAAAATACAGATATTGCAAGGAACTGTTTGAAAGTTACTTACTTCATTTTTATCAAGGATGCTTAATCTCCATTTTTCACTCCCTAATGGTGAATAGAGGCAGGGGGGAACAGAGGAGGGACATTGTCCTGTGTCCTCATGCAAGTTAATTGTGCTTTTGATTCCCACCAAGCAAGCACCAACTTCAAATCTAAATCACTGGTGACTGCAGTGTGATAGGAGCTCTTCCTTCCTGTTCTGTAGAGTAGCAAACCAGGCTGACAGAAATCACCTGCCTCTGAAGAGCAATGTTCTTGGCCAAATTTCTACCATAAGGTTTAGAAAATACACACTTAAAAATTAATTTCTATAGAATATCCTGTTCCATTCTGCCTATGACGGATGAACACCAGTTGTCCACTATAAGAGATATACTTTGGGAAAGGCAAGTTCATAAAAACTGGTAATCTAACAAGTGTCCTCATAGTTCAAGGATCTAGAAAAAAAAATATCCCCATTAAACTGTGACCTTTCTTTAATAAAAGCAGGCACTCTTTTAAATGTCCTGCTCGCATGCTATGCATGAGGATTTTTAACAGTTATCTCCCTTGCTCACAGAAAGCAATTTGGGTTTAGTCAAAGTGATCAGCCCTTCCCCAAAAATATTCACTTACCATCCAGAAAAGGGTTCCAATGGCAAACTCAGAATAATGCTCTATAGTAGACAGTACACTGAATATTAAACAAATCAGCACCAGGAGAAATCTGTAAAAAGAAAACAGTTTTTAGTGACTTGTCAAGTTGAACTGTAAATCTAGATCTAGTTTTTTTTCTCTCTCTCTCATTCACGTAACTTTTTTATCAGAAACACTTCATGTTTAATCAGTCAATTCTTCCTACTCAAATGAGTATCATCATTTTGCATTCATTCAGCTTTCAGAAACATGGAATAAAAATGACAGGAAAGCTGAACACAGGAAATCAATAGCCAAAGCTCATATTATCAAGTATATTTCTCAGGGAAGGTTGTCATAGTGAATGTTTCATGTTTCACTGATTGCTGTACAACTTAACAGAGACACAGACTACACTCAGTGGGTTTTGGTAGCTTTGACATGAAAATTACAGGTGGAAAAGCTTATCAGGAAGGGGAAAAACTGTTGTACAAGCGACAAGATGAATTCCTTTGGATTTTATCCATGGTCTTGCCCCAGTGGACACTTTTATCAGTGTTCCAGAAGAAGAGAT
Organism: Camarhynchus parvulus; assembly: GCF_901933205.1. NCBI lineage: Eukaryota > Metazoa > Chordata > Aves > Passeriformes > Thraupidae > Camarhynchus > Camarhynchus parvulus. The sequence goes on from NC_044586.1 coordinate 8,617,847, forward strand.
GAAATGCACCTCACCAAGCCCACAGCTGACACAAGCCCAGAAGTTTGGTCACTAAGCTTGAGGGCAGCGCCCCTGGTGAGTGGTGCCTGCACAGGCCACAGAGCAGACACACAAGAATCTCCTAAAACTTGACAGGAACAAACCTCAATCCTACACAAAGCACGGGAAAGAAGACTAAAACATGTCCCCCTGACCTCCCTTTCCCTAATTCCCAGCTCCTGTGCCTCCCTCCCTCACTCATGCCCAAGCAGCAGAAAGGGGTAGGGAATGCCGGGTTGTGGTCAGACTACCACACTTTTTCTCTGCCCCTTCTCCATCCTCCTCCTCCTCCTTCTCCTCACACTGCTCCCCTGCTGCATTGTGGGCCCTTCCATGAGCTGCAGTCCTTCACGATAAACCTTCCCCAGGGGCTGCAGGGAATTTCTGCTCTGGGACCTGCAGCACCTCATTCCCCTTCTCCTGCTTCTCTCACCTCCCTGCTCAGAGGTTGTTTCTCATTCTTGCTTTTCCCTCTTATTTCACAGCCCACGCTGTGCTTTTGGCCTTTCCCCAGGAGCTTGTCCACATAAGGCTGGGGGCTCAGCAGTCATGTATCCACACAGATATAAAGGAACACATGAAACAGAATCCCAGAATCATTTAGCTTGGAAAAGGCCTCAAAGACCATTGAGTCAAAACATCGGCCTGACAATCCCAGGTCTGCCACAAAACCCTGAGTGCCCCATCTATGCATTTTTCAAATTCTTCCAAGGATGGTGATTCCACCCCTTCCCTGGGCAGCCTGTTCCACTTACTTACTCACAGATGCACTTCATATGTATAGATCTATATATCTAGAGAGACAAAGTTCTCACAACACAGATACAGGACAGAAAATCTACTGCAAAGAACTGCTTGGATATGGAAAACACCCAAAACCTGTTGGTCTTGTTACCTTGGAGGGTAGGCTGAGCCAATATTCTTTATGCAGCACATTCAAACCACTACTAGAACCAGGGAAAATGGGACAATATTGATATCCATGGAGCCCTTCAGCTTTCCTTTTTCTCTTTTTAGAGTGCCTCAGAGTTTTAGACTGCCTTAGGAACACCAGGAATATCCAGCAGGTGATAATGAACTCTGGAAACAATTCTTTGGTATGTTTGGTCTTATCATACTTGTAAGAAAATTGGAAGTATGTGCTAACACAGGCAAGGAGGGACAGTTGTTTCTCAGCTGCCACATAGACAACAGCTGACCTCTTCAGGCCCAAAACTGGATTTGAAGTTATAAAAACAAAAGGTCCTGCTTCCTTTCATTGGCTCTGGAAGGACTCTGACACTATTTAATCACAAGTGGAGATTTGAGAAGATTAGGGCCACCATTAATAAACAGATTTCCTAAGTAGCGGTTAGAGCTGTACATGTACAATTGTCTCTGAGTTAAGTTTGCATTTCTTCGATATTTACCTATCCTGGTCCACAATATAAGAGAAGAGGGATCCAGAGAATACATCTTAGTCAAGGGTAACAGCACCTTTAGCTCAGGACAGATCTCAGCCACATTCTCATGGTTTATGAGCTTCACAACCTTCTCTCCTGGTTTTATGTATTGAGATTTTTTTTTCCCATTTCCAAATTACACACTAAAACCATTCAAAGGACCCTTTTAAATTCACTTAGTTTATGACACTATATCCTCTGGCCAGTGAGTGTCACTCCTTCCCAATGAATAGCAAGGGCAGCTCACATGAGCTGAGTACAAATTCAGTTGCAGTGGGGAAAAGTCAAAGACAAGCATAGATTCATGATTTAGTGAGGGCATCAAGAACAGCAACAACCACAAAAGAACAAAACAAAATGAACCACACAAAACCCCCAATCAACCAACCAAAAAAAAAATTAAAAAAGGACCCCCAAACATTAAAAGAACATCCCAAAACAAAAAGAAAACCCTGCTGTGGGCAGGCTGTCATCTCCATGGGGACACAGCAACCTGCTGAAGTGAGAGGGAATGGAAGAACACAATTACTACTCTGGAACAAACATGGAAGTAGAGCTGCCTGTCCTTTACTGGAATTGCTGAGAAACTGCATTTGAGACAGATGAGGGACAGTTTCTGGTATTCTCAGCCAGAGCTGGACAGACTTAAGAAGGCAAAAATAACAGGAGTATGTCAAGGTAGATACAAAGCCAAATACAAGGCCAAAATTGTTCTTGTCCAGGCAGTGATCTCACAGTACATGACCACACAACCCAGGCAGCAGTTCATGGATGGACACACCCTCAGTGTGAAGAACCTAGGACTGCTTTCCCCTTGGATTTGTGTGTCTGGAGGGGGAGGCAGGACAGGGCTGGAGCCAAGAGCCATTCAGGACCCCTGGTTTACACAGCAGCCCCACAGCCAGGGTTTAGCCTGTGTTTAGCCTGTGATGTCCCTGTGTGCACCTGCAGCAGTTTATGCTCAGTGCTCACCGCAGGCTCTTGGAACGTAGCCATGGGTAGAGTTTTGGTGAGTAAGTGGTATCTGAGGTATGACAAAAGGGTTGCAGTCAAGTAGTGGGAAAAAAGGTCAAGTCCTCCCTGCACCCCAAGTAAATCCATTCCCAGAGAAACCAACAGCCCTTTTGCACCTTTTCTCTAGCACAGTGGAGCAGCATCTTCTTCCCCCTCTGATATCTCTGAGCCAGCAGCCAGGGCATGCTGCCTTCACAGCTTCCTTTAAGTTACTGTCACTGTCACTGGGCCACACACCACAATGCAGGTTAGCTTTGATGAGTCCACACTTAAACAGCTCAGTTAACTCCAGCTGATCTGCAGAACCCAACAAGCTACACCTCTCTGTCTCTCAGGCAATCAGAAAAGCTCCTCGTGGACTGCTCCTAACGGCCTCTGGAATGCTACACATAGCTCAAACCAATCTAAACACACTGGGGGATAAAAGCTAGGGTGAGTGCCAAATTCCCTGCAAAGAGCTGGATGCATGGTCCACAGGCAAACCCCAGCAAGGCTCCTCCCTGAATACCTCTGGGCTTGTCTCAGGGTCGCACTGCAGGTGTTGGTTTGAGGGAGAAGCTGTCCCTCAAAGGCAATGCCGAAGTCTAACAGTGTTAACGTTGTCATCAAATGCCAAACAGATCCTGGGTCTCCCTGAATACTTCTGATTGGATTTCTGGGATACCTATAGGTAAGGCAAGTGGATGGGTGTGTGTTTCATATTGCTGGCTTGGGGTGAAGCTATTTAAAGCTTGACATATGGCAATTTCCCTTTCCCCACCAGCTCCAGCCCGGCTTCCTCATGTTGCCCCTACTATCCATACTCTCTCCTGCAAAGGACAATTCTCTGTGCTCTGAGGGTGAGAAAACAGGGTGTGATTGTTTACTTGCTTGCAGGGAATTATTGGCATCCACAGAGAACAGTTTCACCCACTGGCAGCTGTTCAGTTCCTAAAGGCAGGAAGTTAATAAGGCGGAGATATAAACAATTACCAACTAGTAGAGCTGCTCTACTCTTTCCTATCCTAAAGGAACTGAGGTTCTCCTTTCTAGTACTTTGTCCTCTTTCATTCTTTCTGTGATTCTTGAGGATGTTGAGCCACAACCTGAGCTGCTACTTCTGCAAATACTTTTTTCCCTTTTCTGCCACAGTGCTACTAAAAATAATGAAGTATTTCCTCTCAAAACACCCGTCTTTCTTTTCCAATTCTATTTTCTGAAGATGGAAATTTATTCCCGATCACCTATTTGCAGACTCTTCCTCATTCTCTCTTCGAGCAGAAAAAAAATATTTTACATATCAGAGGAAAGAGGAGCACTTGAGAACTTCCCCTTTGGTTTCAGATTCTCATGTAACACCGTTCACACTTACAGAAGATGAAGTGTCATGCTTTCTCAAGAGACATCTTCTTAATGTAAACAAAATTTTAGTATTTCTTGACTTCTCCTCAGTTCCTTAAGCCTCAGGTATACACAAAAATACAACTGCTTTCTCCTCAAAGCTTTTAGACCATCATCCTTAAATCTGACCCATGTGTTAACCAGATTAAAGTGCTTCTTTATGTGCTGGTCCTCCTAAACATTGCTTCCTTTTGGAGAGGAGTTGGCGTGACTGGAAACATGTTTCTGTTGCTGTTGTAGCCAGGGAAAAATTCTGTTTAATGGATTTATTGACCATGAGCACACTTCACTGAAGCCTACAAACACTGGGAACTAGGAGGTTAACTAAACACTGAGAGCAAAATGATGTCAAGCACTTTCTCCAGGGTGAACCTTTCAAAGGTCATGCTGTAACAAACTTATTTTCCATGGAAGACAAGCCTAATGGAAGTTCTTAAAGGAGGAGTAGTCATAATCCCTCCTTTTTAAGTTTTGCAGCAAATAATTCCATTTCTAGCAAAAACTGTGCACGTGGGGCTTTCTGTTTATCTCCTGCAGATAAGTGCACTTAAGGTACTGATATACCAGATGCTTGTGAGAATGTTATCTCTTGGACAATAAAAAAGGGATGGGTGGGGAGGGGACAAACTTGTAAATTCACAGATAGAGATATCCTCCTTGGCAACCAAGCACAAAACAGTAGCTTTGGGGCCTTCTGGGCTTTACCAAACTTTGTTGACCCTGCAAAGTTTTTTTTAGAGAAAAAAAAAACTTTTAGAAAAATATGAGCTTTATAATGAAAGCAAATCAACAAAAATTGTTATGGAAAAGCTATCAAAACCCATGCTCTGTAGAATTGAGTGTCCTGGACCGTGGGTTGCTGATGATTTTAACACAGCCAAATGTGTCCTGTTCCTTCCTCAAAACTGAGCTGCTGTGCCTCTCTTCACTCTGTGAAAGCCCTCCAGGTAGATAACTGCAAATGGCTTCTACATGTTCCAGCTGAAAGTACATGGAAACCCTGCCTTTTAGATTCCTTAGATAGTCCTTTATTCTATCTGCTATTTTCTCCAGAAGCTTTGAGCAGCCTGCTTTAGTGGAAGGTGTCCCTGCCCAAGGCAGGGGGTGGAATTCAATGATCTGTAAGGTCCCTTCCAACCCAAACTGTCCCACGAGTCTAAGAATCTAAGCCAAAATGTTCCAGCCTACTATCACAGTAGGGAAGAAGAAATGCAGTTGCTTCAGCTGGGCTTAAATAAAAAGAAAAATGGACTGAATTTAGGCTAATATGTCCAAGTAAATCTATGTGCAACTACACCCATTGGAGTTTCAGCTTTTTTCTGGATGACAGACTACAGAGTTGTCAAAAGGAGACCAAAAGCTCTAAGTCAGCCTGTTGTTAGGGACAATAAATGAGTTTAGCAAACAGAAAGTTCTTTAAGGGGCTCCGGCAGCACGGGCTGCTTTCTATTTCAACTGGTCATTTTGTGGCAGGAAAACTAAGGAGAGCATTTTTTCTTTTTTCATACTCTAAAAGTGCATGTTCTCATTCCTGAGTGAATGAAACACTTTCTTCTAAATGGGACTCCACTGTCTCATGTTGAATAACCATGCGCTCCTGAAAAACATTCCTGCTGGTCTGAATGAAACCTCATTCCTGGTCCTTACATATTTTTGTTATCCAAAGGAGTTTCTAGGTCATGAAGGTTGTCCCCATGCCTTTGTAGGCAAGTTTTGATGTCCCTCAGTTCTCTCATAAATCTGTTTCCAGGCTCCTGAAGTTTGATGTGTCTTTGAAAGGTCCTGTGCTTATCCATATGCGATCATACACAAATTAGAGTTGGTTGGAAATTTTGGTAAAGGGACAATTTTTCTGCTGAAAATACCAATCTGTTAAAATTAGAAATAGTCTGGGAATGTGTTGGTTTCAGCAGAAGTGGAGAAGAAGGCCAGACACGGTTTAATGGAAACCTGCCTAGCCTTGGACTACCAACAGGGAGCATGCCTAGCAGAGAATTTGGCCATATCTGATTTTCATTTTTCTACCCCAGCATAAAATATTTTCAGAGCTTTGAAGCCCTCAATCAAAGGAAAATCCTACCTATTGCATGGATATACTGAGGATATCTGTTTTCAGCTGTCTCTTCTGAGTTGCACCCAGAAATGCCATGTAACATGTAACATGAAGTTGCCCTCCTGGTTCCTATCAGAAATAATAAGTCAATATTTCTACAACACCAAGGGAATTTAAAGTTTCACTTACAAATAGTGAAATTACCTGCATATACAGAATTCATCACAAATAGGGCAACAGTTAAAACCAATGTTGCTCAAACCACAGCATGAGCCACACATCCCACAAAAAAATCTCCCACGTGAAACCAGCTTTCTGGATCTACTGACCCAAGCTGTTGGATGTTATTTATAACACATCCACAGCTCCATTAGTAATGAGCACTTCACATTTCCAAACATTTGACAGCCTAACTTAACTGCTGTTCTTTGAAGAGCACTAAGATTTGGATTTTGCTTTTTCTACAAGTTTATCTGGCAGTACTTCAGAACTGACAAATTGCATTCATGCATCCCTTACAACCACCAGGAGCACTGATCTTACTGAAACCTTTTATTTAATGCCCTGCCTTTCCTGGGATTTAAGCTCCTTGATTCCACTGAGTGCCCATATCTTCCACTGACGTCTGTGCTTCTGTGTTTCTCTTGTTTTTATCTTTGCATGTCTTGCAATCTTCCACTCTGATTCTACAGATAGGACTTTCTAGAAGAGACATAATCAGTTCTTTAAACAGTGACAAAACCAGTCCATCATCATGACTTCAGTGTTGATGATTCTGATACTTTTATGACCAACCTTGACTGCAACGCAAAAAGTCAGTAGGTTTTGGCGTGTGATTTAGGACACGCCTCCAAGGGAACAGGAAATTCCAACCACCATTCAAAATGCAACACCAGCTTCCTCACAGTAATCACATTAAATAATGTCTCTTGGGTTCAGAAGAAGGATAGGGAAACAACAAATATATCTAATGATGCTGTGAAAATACATCTGCTGAGTTAATGCCAGCTTGATCATCACTTTTCTTCTTGAATTTGGTACCATGTGGAGTCCTCGAGTTCATGAGCAATTGTAACATTAATACCAAGGAATATATTTTTATTTTGCTGGTTCCTGTAAGAACAGAGGGGTTTTTTTCCCACAAAAGCATAACCAAATTCCATCAACAGCACCACTGCAATGTCAGGCTACAGTATTTGTTGTCACTACAGAAACAACATTAGCCCGTGGGGGCAGATGTTAATGTATATTAATTGCTCAGATTATTACAAAATTGAGCTTCTAGAATAAGATGGATTTAATTTCTTACAGAAATGATGGAAAAAGTCATCAATAATTCAAAAAATGAAAATAGAACTTACTCATGCTGTGGCTTTGTGCCCTGTGGTTAGGTGATGGTGCCTAACATGAAGTACTCCCAGACCCAAGTTCTTCCTTAGGAGCTTTCCTAACATCTCTCTCCTGAAAAGACTCCTTGGTGCCAAACAATCGAAAGGACCTCAAAGTGAAGTGTTCTCATCTTGGGGATATTAATTTCTCTCTCCTCTAGACAAATGTCTGTTTTAACCAAATGAGAAGAAGCACAGTATCTCTGACATGCCTCATCCCCTGTCCATGTTAGCTGGAGCTCGCCAGCTGGCTCAAAGCTTTTTGGTAAGGCCCTTTCAGACAGACATGCTCAGACAGTGTGGTTGCAGAAACCTCATTTCCTTAGGAAGAGAGGTTCAAAATTAATAACTACCCCCATGTATTTTTAGAAAAACCAAATCCTGGAACTTTACAGAACCCTAATGGCAATTTTCTTTAACATCAGCGTACCTTCATTAGCAACTTCAGCCATTCCACCATCTCATCCATGCAACTCTAAGCAGTAAGAGGAACACCCCACTTTAATGAATAAGGAGTTCTTGAGCTTCTTCTCTTCAATCCTGCTCCTCTTTTGGTACCTGAAGCTTGTCATCAGAGACATCTGCTTAGTACCTCTCAGTAGTTAGTGCACAGATGAAAAGTAGACATTGTAGTTCTAAACTGAAAACTTTGTCAGTGACATTTCTATATAAAATTCCAAATAATTAACTGTTATGCTGGCAAGTAACACCCTAAACACAATAAGTAATGAGTAATAATAATAATAATATTAATAACAGGCCTTACTCTTATGAAAGTACACCATGTCCAGAATTAAGCTGTGACATCAAGGTCAAAGCCAGAATCTCAAAAGCAGCCATGTGCTTATAATTACTCTGAACTTTAGTTGTTGCTTGTGTTGGTCATATTACAGTCACATCATTGGAAAAAGCAAAATATCTGCATGCATTCTAGAGATAATTGTGGAAAGGACAGAAATGGGAATTTGACAGTCCCTTTGAGATAAACAGTTATAAATAATGGGTTATATGCTTCATTTCCAGATAAAAATAGGAGCTGGAGAACACTATGCTAACTTATTTCAGTTCACTAAAGAGCTGCTACACTCAAAGAATCAAAATATATGCAGGCAAGTGCCCCATTAAATGGAACCACTAGACCCTTACATATTTTGCCTTTTAAAGTTCTTTACATCAGCAACAGTTGTACGCCAAACAAAAATGGAATATCAGCCAGAATGGTGGCTCTGAACTTCTGCAATTCAATTAACAGAACACAACTAGCATTTCTTACATGGAGTTGGAGGAAGTAAAAAAAACTGAGAAAGCAAAGTCTGAGGGGAAACAATAATAGGAAAAAATTGCAATTTTTAATTTGTGCAAATAATCCGAATTCACTTGTTCATGTATTACTCACAGTGACACAGACATTGGTACACAGAATCTTTTCTAAAGGAAAAAACCCTCTGCTGGCTAGCCCCCCTTTTATAAACATGCTTTTTGATCTTTTTGTACTTTCCTAATGAAGTTTTAAGTCAATGGTGTTATTGATGTTGTTCGCATTTTTGTAAGGATCGTGCACTTTCAATTATTCATCAGTAATTGTTCAGTTGAGTTTTTTTTTTCAACAGCCTGCTGGGATCAGGAACGTGTGTGCGTGTGTATGTGTGTGTGTGTGTGTGTGTGTGTGTGTGTGTGTGTGTGTATGTTTTTGTGTGTTTTTGTGTGTGTTTGGTGTGTGTGTGCACATGTGCTTCTCTTTGAAGGAGCTGTGGGAGTCAGTCTGGAGGAGGAGAGGGGTAGCAAAGTAAATCTAGGGCATGTTTTCATATAAAACTGAGCTCACACCACAGCTCTCCGGTGGGGAAAAAAAAAAAGAAAAAAAGAAAGAGAACTTTGCCTCATTCCATTCCAGTCTTGGCCAACTGTGTTAGTGCTGGTTGCAGCCCAGTTAGACCACTTGCTGACATGCTGCAACTCCTGAAGGTCCCAAAAGCTCCCATTTCCTGCTGATCTAGATTCCTGCCATTACAGGGAGCTGATGAAGCGTAGGAGGCCTCCAGTGAGTGCCAGAAGAAACACGAATTGTGCAGCAGAAATGTGTGTCCAGAAGAGAAAAAGGGAAGGTGGCAGAGGGGCACCAAGAGCTCTTTTGGCATTGGTAAACCACCATGCCAGCTCTTGGGAAACCATACTCATTTTCCCTGTCTACCTCACAGTTCCCCAAGACAGGCAGCATCCCATAGGAATATTTTGGAGCAACAGCCATTACCCTCTCTAAGTCACCATTTGGAGGAGTTGTTTCCCCAGAAATCTCCAGGCAGCCTGCAGAGCAGACTTTATGGCTACCCAAAATCTGCATTTATGAACTGTTTTGCAGTCAAACCAGGTGGTCTGCAGTACTTGCCAGATGATTTGCAATGTTACTTTGCAATTATTGTGCACAATTTTATATGAAATCCAACAAGTAATTTTGATCCACTGAGAAAACAAGAGTGGGGAAGTGTTTCAAGGTGCTTCATGTGCAGTACTAACCTGACTGAAGACAATCCACTCTTTCCCACTGAGGTAAGCTTCTGCTAGTGTCAGAAGCTCAACTGGCTATGCAAGTTAACTCCAAGTTCAACTATCAAAGCACAATACAGCTGGAAGGAGCAAGCTGAGTGCTGGAGGTGGAAGAGAGGAGCAGAACCCACGCTGGCTTGTTAGCAAGGAGCTGGTAGATCAGCTCACCTCATCCCAAAGGAAGTTATGGGATACAAAGGGTGGTCTAACTTTTGAATGAGAGCAAGGTCTGATACTCATTTAACAAGTGGCCAAACCAGCACAAAGTGACCTGGAACAGCTGCAAGTTCTCACTGAAGCTTTTGCAGTGTTACACAGCAAGAAAATGGCAGGCCTGAGAACACAGTTAAGAGTCCCTGTCCTGGACGTCCCTTTTGCTTTGGACTTGCCTCCACTCCCAGCCAGCCTGTGGTTTTTCCAGTGCCTGACAGCAGCCTTTCCAGCTGTGCTGACTCCAGGGATGATGTGACATCCATTTGCTAGGAACTGGACTGGGACTCCTTTTGTATCTCCCCACAGCCATCACTGCTTCTTCTTCTGTTGAACTATTGCCTTGGACAAGATTCAAATTAGTTGCCTATGGGTGAAAGGTTCCTTGTCCCATCATGAATTCCACACCCCCGCTTTCCCTAGCTCCCAGCTGTCATGTCTTACCCCTCTTCCTCCCAGTGGCTCTCTGAGCTTCTTGACCATTTTCAGCTGTCCCCTTTGTGCCTGTATCCATAACCTGTTTTTCTTCTTTCCTTTGTCAGATTCTCTTTGTTCTTGAGCTACTCTGCTCTTGTATTGTTTTCCTCCAGTTTCAGCATCCCTGCCACCAGTCTCAGCTTCCACCACAAACCAACGTGGACCTCAGTGTCTCAGTCCCAGGTTCTCCTTCCTCCCTCTTTCACCACACTCAGTGTTAGCCAGTTGTCCTGCTCCCTCACTTCTTAGTCCAAAGAAACCCAGGTTCCCTCTACATCTGGCTTTTTAACTGAAAAATTCATCTACCCAGGCAAGAGCAGCACAATAGACCAAAATTAGCAGTCCCTGCATGCTCCAGAGAAATGGAAAATACACAAAAAGGGAGTTGGAGTGCAGTGAGCAGGGTGTAACTGAGGGGGAAAACACGATGGATCGTGGGGACACTCAGGGGTTTCCTGCCTGGAAGCCACACTGCGACATCACCTCGGGCTGACACAAGGTGGCCTCCGTGGCTCACAGGACAGTGTAAAGTGACAGCCAGCCAGGCGGACACAACATTCCAGCCCACAGTGGAGCCATTCCAGCAGTCACTAAATGGATGTAGGCTTCAGAAATATATCCATCACATAAGTAAGACTCCGCCTGCAATTAAATGATTTAAATGTGTAGGTTTGCCAAGTAAGGTCACTGCCATAAATAACTCATCACCAATGCATGTTGTATTTTTCTTTCAAGAGACAAAATATGAGGGCTACACCCTAATACCTGACATTTGGATGTGATTTAACCAAGTGCATAGCTGAGTTTAGAAATTAATCCAAGCCAGGCACACGCTGCTTTTTCTGGACTGAGGACCTCACAGAAAATAGCTGGGCTCTAACACAGGTGATCTCCAACACCCCAACGCTCTTATAGAGCCACAGGAATTGCTTGGTTTGGATCAATACATTGTCAATTCATGGAGCAGCTGCTTCTCAAGCCCTCAGCTCTTCCTAAGTGAAATCCTCTACTCTACTGGGCTTTTTGGAAGTGAAGTATTTCACAGTCCTAAACTAGAAATGTATCCAAATGAAAAGGTTTTCAAGATCAGCAAGAGGTCACCCACCCACTCAACCCACTCACCCCTTCAAACATTTTGTTTTGAAACCATAATTTCAACCTCCACTAAAACTCCAATAACTCCACTAAAATAATACAAATTCTAGATTTAATTAGGCAAAAATAATTCCCTTTTCTAATACTGTTATAAGGTTCCATAAGAACCCTGAGCTTATTCCCTTAAAAGAAACTTTCTACAAGTGTTATCAGCGCTTATCTTGGTAATTTCAGAATGAGAAGAGGTCACCTCCTGGAGCACTTGCTGTTCCCTTACCTTGCCTGGTTTTGGAAAGTCAGGTTCTTTCTAACAGAACTGACTCCAGATCAGAACAGACTCCAGTCCCTCTTGGACAGAAAGTTCCCCCAAGTTTGTAAATAAATTGTCTGATTTTTGTGTCACATGAAGGACAAAAGGGACAGAGCACATCCAGCTCCTTCGGGCTACACAAATATCAGCCATGTACTTGAAAGTTTGGATTTGTTAGGAAAATAACAAATCATCATAATCATCACCACCAATCAGCTGCACTTAAGTTACCTCCAAACCCACACATAAAACACGGGAAGCTGTTTAAAAACAAATTACAGGTTGTTCTAATTATAAAATTGAGTGTATTTTAGATTAGTAGTTTATTTTTTAACAATGTTTTGCTGTAATGATATATAATCTTATAAGGCATGTTCTTTCCAAAACAGAAACTTGTTATTTAAATGAACACATCATGTAGTTACTGGGATAATTATTAGAAAAAATATCCTTGAGACAAAATGCTTGCCAAAAGCTGTTTCAAACGTTTCCTTTCTGGGAGCCTCGAAGACAAATAACTTATAAGAGCACTCAATTTACATATTCTTTCATGTAAATGGTAGGAATCTTTAAAAAAAACAATTGCTGTTGGTATTACCAGTATTTTCTCCAATTTTCTTCTACTGAGGGGGTGTATAGAGGTTTTTATTTTATTTTAATGCCCACTTCAGAATAAAAAAGTGCATATTAAAGGTCAACCTCAGTTGGGGATAAAAGCAACACAGATGATGAAACAAATGAATTTTAGCAAGATTAGAAGTCTCAACTAGCCTTAAATCATGACTATTCATATATTTAAATCTACACAAATCACATCTTTTTAGTCCTTAGGAATAAAGCATGCTATAAGCATAGTCCTTGAAAGAGGCTTTATCTTTTTGCTTGGAGAAATTTCATTAATCAAAAAATCCTTTCAAAAATACATATATGATATTAAGGGGGGAAAAGGAAGCAAGTATTAATGAGACTATTTTATGTTAAATAGAAGCATTAGTACTCATCCCTAGAATTACCATATATTTCTCTGGGCAATTCCTGACTGCAGCCACTGATAATGAGTTTTTTCCCAAAATGCAATCAGGCCATAGTTTATCTCAGACAAACAGAGTAATTTCAACACTCTGCATTTCTTTAGGAAATATGCAAAGTTTATAATAAAAGCAAGGCCTTTTGGCTCAGCTGGCCAGTAAAACTTGCTCTGGTCTCAGTGAGAGCACAACTGGACCCTTTCTACAGCTAAGATGACAAATTCTCTTTCTGTTAAGCAGCATTCAGAACAGTAATTGAGGTTTTGCTAAGCTTGACAGATACCATAAGCAACCAAAGAAAACAGTAACAGCTGGATTAATATATCAACCACTGCTTTACAAGGGTAAATGGAAGCCTTAATTGCCTCCTTGCATGTACTACATACATGGTATAATGAAAAACATTTCACTAAGTTTGTACTCATTTCATGTTCACGACTATAAATCAATTCAAATTAGTAATATTATATGTTTGTCTAACAAATTACTTGTTTTGGCTCTTTAACATGAGCAAAACAAACTTAAAAGAGCAGAATGTGTCTCATCACAGCTGGACCTGCCACATCTGCTAAAAAATGCAGTGTCTGAAGCTGGAACAGTGTAAAGCAGCTCAATCAGCAATCAGATGTGCCAGGAGCACAGAGGACATACCCTCAGAAATACCAAATATACATGTACATCCTTGAAAACAAAGATCATTTGAAGAATAAAAAGCCTTCTCTGGAAATGATAATGCACATAGTGGCTGATTCTTTGAGGAACTGGCTTTTCCACTGCCTTGAGAGGATTACTCATGGAACAGGTTTTGAACACAGGAGATCAAGTACTGATTCCTGGCTGATTAAATGGGCAGTTTCAGATTTTTCTTACGCCAAAGATCATGTGAAAAGGTATGTACTTACACAGCAAAATGATAGATAAAACACTTCCACCCACTGGGCCTCTCCAGGAAGTTGTAGACCTGTCCCTGGGTGCTGGTTTTGGCCAGATATTGGCTCTGGAAGCACTCCATGGTCCGGGCCCTGCCGGCTCCACTGTCCAAGCAGGCTGCAGCCTTTGTGCCTTCCCTGGGGCTGCTCTGGGCAAACCCAGCTCCCTTATCCATGGAGGGCTCTGCATTCAGTGCCACAGGAGAATACTGCATGGTGCTGAGGCTCCCCCTGACTTCCAACAACGCTGCAGATTTGCTGTTTCCACTCAGAGTGCTCAGCTGGAGAGTGGAGGAGCCTTGATCCTGCCCGCGGTGGTTACACAGCGGGTGTGCAGCAGTTTCTGCACCACCACGGGACATCCTGCAGCAACAGCCAGGTATTGCTGTCTCTGATCAATATTTAAAATCATGAAGGAGGGATTGGGTGTCTTCCGTGCCCAAGGTTGTCCAGCAGCTGATAAGATGACTTTGTGCTGTTATCATGGAGCTTCTCTGTGACACAAGTGTGAGCTGCCAGCCTGTCACCTGCTGTCACTCACATCCTCTGAAATTAAGTCAGAAAAATCTATGAGACAGTAACAAGGAACAGGAGTCTGGGAAAGGAAGGAGGTTGAGACTTCTGGAGGAAGGAAAGAAAATTCATTTCAAAATTACAATGTTGAAGGAAGCCTAGAACTATTTAAACAGTGCAACACTTGTGCAGCAGCAGAGAGAGCTGATCCTACCAGATTACTTTAAGCTGAGCAGTTCCTGAAGTGCACTGATTAAAAATGAAATGTTGCCCAAAACACATCTGAATGAGGCTTTGACCTCCAACACCTACACCCCAGAAGAACTTATCTAAAGCACCAATATTACAGGAAGAATTTAAGACTTAAATTATTTCAGTCACCTCATGGGATCCGATCTTGTAGTCCACAGTACTCTGGAACAACTTTTCTCAAGTGTAAAAAAGAGGATGCCATTAATGATAACTGATACTGGGAGGTTAATATTGGTACAAGGGAAAAGATCAAAGACTCCTGGACTGATCCTCAATTTTCTCCAAGCCCTTTCATGTTTACAGCTAATTTTGCTACTCAAACAAGTACCTAGACAAAATAGAAAAGATAATATGGTTCTTCTAGGTCAATATGTATTTCATAAAGCAGAATTCAATTTCTGCTAATACAGAGCAGCAATTTCTTAGCAGCAACATTAATAATTTTGTAAGACTGAGAGTGGATGTCCTTTTTTGAACTGCCTTATTTTTTACACCCGACATTCAGAGTTACTTTAGCCTCAGTAGAATATTTTAGACAGACAATTTCAGCCTTCACACCCCCCCCTTTTAAATTAAGCCTATTTTTTGCTGTTGCTTAAAGCTCCTCATGTGTAGTGAATGAACTCCCAGTGCAGTACATCTGAACAGAGCCCTCCAAGTTATTCCACAAAGTATTTACATGTATACATTTTAACATGACTTTCCTACACATGGCTTGTTTCTTAACATTGCTCATGGACAGGTAAGCATCAGCTCACACTTCCACACCAGTCCTGGTGCAAAGAGAGAAATACATCCCTTCCCTCAGCAGCTCTCTTAATGAACAGCTGGAGGGTGCAAACATTAAAGCACAAAGCCCTTCATCCCAGTCAGCCTGCAGCAGGTCCCTGAGAAGCACCTCTAAGAACATCCTTTCAGCACTCTGGGGTGCTGAGGCTGGCTAGGCAGAGATGCAAGCCTGGAATACCTTTCCTGGGCTGCTCCATCCCCACACAGCATCCCACAGACGCGGCACAGAAACACCTGAAAGCAGCTGGCAAACAGCACCTACTTTCTCCAGGCGTGTCCCTCTCCCGGCGGCTGCTGCACACCGCGGAGTCCCTGCAGAGGGGCAGGAGAGGAGCTGCTGCCCGGCTCTGCCCACAGCTCCCCGAGTCCCACCCTGAGCAAGGCAGGGGCCCTCCCTTTGGGCTGCCGTATATGGCTGCCCTTGCAAAAGGCACAGAAAGAATCGGGAACAGTTTGGATGATTTCAGAGAGAAGTTACTTCTGTCTCTTCCTGCTGTCAAAACCAGCAATCACAAGCAGCAGCTTAACTTCCCTCCCAGTGTTTTTCTTATCTGCAGACACTTCATTGCAATGCATTAGAAGCAGCCTTTCCTTACTGCACATCTTTAAACACTGAATTAGGTGATGCCTGTGGCAAGCTGGAAGCTCTGTATCCTCCTTTCCTACTGGGAAAGTCTAAACAGCAGCTTCAGTTGCTCAGGGTTTTTTCCATAAAGTTTTGACAAAGCCAAAAGCAGTGCTTCATTGTTACATCAAGAACTGGAAAATCAGGGCTCTCTCATGTTGCTGCCCTTTTGAGCTCCAAGTCATTTTTTACATTAATTTGAGAGGAAGAGAATCCCAAACATAACCATTCCAGCATCCAACTCTCCATTTTATTGTTGACCTTTCTACTCAGGAAGGAGAAAGTGAATACTGCTATTTCTCTCCTTTCCTCCCTCTTGTAACAGAAATCAGATTGTTGTCTGCAGTGCCAACATTCCAAACTTAAGCTTCCCACTTTTCCAGAGCCAGGAGTTTGAGAATGGAGCAAAGGTACCCCTTTCACCCTATGGTTATCATCAGTGGGGAATGCTGCCATTGCACATAGTCTTCACTTTTTATCATAATTGTTTGTGGGGCTAAGGCATCTCTTTCCTTGGAAAGATTATGCCAGAAAGTTATTTCTTAGTTTCCTAGTTATATTTCCATACCACTGCAAAAACTCCAAAACAAAACAAAAACCCAAACCATTTTAGTTCCTTTCTTTTTTCTTGATACATGATACATGTAGTCTGATCTAAAAGCCAACCCATCCAGAACACTTTCCTTGGATGCTGTGTTGCTCAGTTTACCCTGTGCACAGTATTGAATACTTATTCCACACACGACTGCAGGTCTTTGAGAACTGATACCTGACTGGAGCCACAAAAATCCTTCTCCAGGTTTTTGCTTCTTCCTGAAATGCTTGCTGCATCAATTAATACTTTTATACTCTCTGCTCTATTAACTTTTCCAGACAGTAATTTGCTAAATGAAAAAATTTCCATCTCTCCTAACCTCTGACCTCTCCTCAATGTAATTACTCAAGCTCTACAAAACTAGCCAAAGTATGGAGGGAAAAAAACATTGAAAAAACCCCAGCAAACCAAACAAAAACCCCCAACCAACCAACCAACCAACCAACCAACCAACCAACCAACCAGTAATTTTTGTGGATATTTTAAGGTTAAAAATAAATTTCCTTTGAGGGAATAGTAGTACCCAGCTTTACTGCAAATGCAAAAACTCAACATAATAGCAGCAGGTTTGAAATCCCAGCAGAAATGAAACCAGAGCACCTGACTCCCATTTCCTGGTTGAGGAAAAGATGATTTAATGATAAGATTTTAATAGACTGAGAGGTGGAAAACTTGACCTTCACACACCCCCAAAAGCAGTATATCGCATCTTTGGGTCAAAATCTTAAAAGGCAATTAGTCACCTCACTAATTTATGACCTACATCACAGGCATGATTTCAGGGATGTCTAAATGCTGAAGTGTTCACTGGTAACTATAGATGCACATAGCATCCTGCAACTGTGTATATATACAGGAGCATGACTTCTGTGGCTGGGCTCACTTCATGTGTTGCATTTTGGTGGGCATGGTGCCACCCCCGTGCTCAGAGAGCACATCTTCCTCACCCTGACAGCACTGCATTTAGCACTAGACCTGGGAATTTATCACCAGAAGGCCAGGATGGGAAGGCACAGAGAAATGTCTGGCTCTGAGATGCATTTTGAACCCCTTCTTGAGGAGGAGGCACTTTTCAGAGACAAACCTAAACACAGCACCACTGGCACCACCCATCACTGTCTCCTCTGGGGGCTGTGTTCTAGAAGGAAAGTGTTAATGAGCGTGCAAGAGACAGATAATATGGAACTCTTAATGCTAGAAAATATCTTGAAGGGTAAATAATAGATGAGAATTGGAAAACATTCCCGCGCCCCTCTGTCCATCCCAGATTCCATTCTCCGGACGTAAGATCTCTGCATCAGTGCTCTTGAAGATCTGCTCTGGATCTGCGAGCTGCAGCTCTGCCAGCACTGATAGCCAGGAGCTGGGCACTGCTGAGTGCCACACAGCCCCCTGGGCCAGCTGTGGGACCTTAACAGTGATCACACTGTGGCACAAACCCAGCAAGTTGTGTGACTCCTGCTCGTCGTACCCAGCACGCCTTTAAAGGGGCAAAATTCCAGCCCTTGCTCTCTGATTCAGCTTCCCAGCCTGGTGGGCTCTTATAAAGGACTGTAAACAAAGGTAATTAAGAATCATGAAATGGAGCTTCAGTTTGAGTTCAATTAACAGTATCCCCTATACTTTTTATTTTTGGACTGTAATGGGGCAATATTTGTCTTGCCAATCTACACAGTTCAGTTGTCTATGGAGCACTTGGCAGTCTATTTAATGTGCACCATGAACACCATTATTCTCCTTCACAAGGATATGCTGAATGCAAACTAAGATTATAATAACTTTTACACTGTGGTATTGGAAAGATGGTGCATGTCCAGATTGAGACATTGGGCTTCCATTCTCTCCGAAAGAAATGTATTGTAGCATTTTACCACACAGGGAAAGATATGATGTGACAAATTGCCTTTTAAGAGTGCTGGCAGTGCTTCATTATTTTTGTACTAACATGGACAGCCTACAAGGCTGACTGCTTGACCCAGAGTAGTGTCTCTCATTTCCATGACAGAATGCCTGTAAGAAATTAACCTGACTCCTGAAGGATTTTTCTACTCAGTTCAAACTAAAATAAAATATTTTATTGGAAAAATGAACAGAAGATGCAAGTTCTTCAAGAAATGCCTGAACTTCTTAACAGTCATGATGTGAAGAAAGTGTCAATCTCATAATACATTCATGCATATCATGAATGTATAGATGTTAGAATTATCATAAATGTATAAAACTTATACTAAATCATACAGTAAGATATAAACTATTGTTGTTATGCTGACTAATAAACTCTATCTGCCTGATGGAAATTAAAAAATCAATTAATTCACATGATCATTAGAGGGAGAACTAGTAGAAACTTTAAGGTCAGGTTGTCTGCCTGTTCTTATAACACCTGTCCCTTTCATTTCTTGAAAATTCATCCACATTGTAAGCACCTGGGCCTAAATTTTATTCTGAAAATTTCTAGTTCTGCTTTTGACTGCTTGGTTAAAAAGCTATTCAGCCACTTTTGACCATGCAGTCAGAGGAAAATAGGTAGCTCTTTTAAAATAAATCCCACTGATAACCGACATCCATAACCATTCCAAAACAAAACCAGCAAAGCACAACAGCTTGCGTACTGGAACCATACCCTAAGGATGTATCCCTTTCCAAAGGATGTTCAGTGGTACCCATGGAATTCAGCACCCTGGAGAGAGCAAAGAGACCACGCCCAACATCCCCCTGCCCTGCCCAAGACCCCCACTCACCCAAAAATCACATCTCACCACCATTTAGTGACTAAGAGGGACTCCAGCTCCTGTTTTTCTCTCATTTTTATGAGTCCTGAGGAGTCCACAGCCATCCAACACACATCTCCTAAAAAAACCCTGCATTTTTAATTTCAGCAAGGATGTCAAGTATTCAGCTTATCTTTGTGTGTGTGTGCATGTGTATTTGAAAAATCTCAGATAAGCAAATCACTTGCATGGCTTAACTATTATTCCACAGTAGTTCAAGGTACATTTCAGTTTTCCATGAAGGATATACATACTCTGTGCCTCAGTCTCTTAGCTCGGAATCCTGTTGCTATTTTAGGTTGTCTCTCATGACAAGGAGAGGGGGAAGATGAAAGCTGAAGAACTGGGTGAAAGAGCTGACAAAGAAGTATGTTTTCCTCTGCTGGAACTGGGAAAGGTTTTGATTCCATGACTTTGGCACCACAGTTCAGCAAACTTTCAAGAGCACTAATTTCTATTGGATAAAAGCCAGCATCACATTTGCCATTTGACTCACTATGGGAAATCAAACAATAACTATAATGCATTCCATGAGAGTAATTTTAAGAATGATGCAGCCAAATTTCACTGTTCTCATGTTATTCCACCTGGACAATCTTGGTGTGCAGTTTAAGTGCTCGTCACTAGGCCAGCAGGATTCTTTAATTATAAATCACAGTATGGTTTTATAAAAGCCACAACATTTTCAATATCCGGATATTAATAAAGCAGATGAAACTGAAATAATCTGCTACCATGTAGAGCAAAGTTTCTGTTGTTATGCTTATGTTGCATTAAAGGAAGACAAAATTACTGCATGAAATAGGTTCCCTATGGTCCCTGCTGAAGAGGTAACCAGATAGGAGCCACAGAGAACCTTCACATAATAAGAGGCGATATAAATTCTTGCATAGTGAACCTCAGCTGTTACTTGATTCCTTTCTTCAATTATATTAAGTGTCCCAGCATTGTTTGATTGGGTTTGTTTAAATCATTAGTGATGCACTGGAGGAAAAGGATACTGTTATTGGTTCTAGGGTTGTAACAGAATACCATGAAAAGTGGGTGCTTATTTCAAGTATATCTGAAAAGATTGACCAAAATAGAACTATTGCTTCAGGAGAGACTCTTTACATAGGAGTTGTGTGTTATAACTGAAGAGGCAGTTTGAAAAAATGACAATGATCCGTTCAGGGTAAGTGCAGTTGGGCATTTTTACATTTACATGTATGAGTTTTAAAAAGTCAACAAAGACATTTTATTAATTTAATCTAAAGTTTCCACAAAGCTTCTTTTCTGTGAGCTGTGAGCTCTTTTATAAAACCTTCAATTGATTACCAAGTTGATATTAAAGAGCAGTAAACTGAACTTTAAATTCCTAATGTACCAGGTCTACTTTACTTTCTTTCTCAGCTAAGCTGCAGCCTCAGGCAGCAACTCTTCTGAAATTATTTACCTCATGCTCAAAGTGGAGCATATTTTCATATTTCTTACTTCCATCTCCTTTAATTTTTTGAGAGAGCTGTCTATTGCTTTCTCTGGCAATTCTAAACCCCTCACTGATTCCAGAGCACGTAAGATGCAGTGCACATGTGCAGCATGATCAGAAAGTCAGGCTTATTGTGTTCTGCAGAGATTTAAAAAGCGCAAGCACAAAGGCTGGCCAAGGGTCTTCCCACTGCATTCCAAGCAATCCCAATAGGCCAGGCTGACTTAGCTCTCCTGCACACAGAAGGGTGGAGAGCTCCCTGGTGAGTACCACCCCACCATTCTGGGTGCTCGGAATATCACCTAGGATGTTTCCAGCAGAGAAGCAGATCCTACATTCTTCCCAGAATTAACACATTCAGCTGGATATGATGAGCTCAGCAAAGACACTTGGCATCTGAGGCACTTCAGTTTTGTCCACCTTTTGGAAATCTGGGACTGTGTTTATCTTATCAGAATCCAGGAAATCTAAATAAAGGTATCTGTGATAAGATCTGTTTAAAATTTGTTGTAGGAAAGAAGCTGCCTTGGGAGTAAGGATTGTGGAAGTAGTGAGTGAGCTTGAGAGCTATGTGTTCTAGCAACTAGAACATCCCACAAATATTTCTTTAAAAGAACCCTCCTGAGCAGGAGGATGTTTGGTAAAATTTACCAAAAGCAGCAGTGTGCTGAACATGGATCACTCTCCTGAAAGTTGACTTGTAAACAATAATTGTGACTTACTGGCTTCTTTCTAGGAAAACCAGGAAAATTTTGCGAGGATTTTAAAATAAATCAATAACTTTGGATACTGCAACCCAGGACATGCAAGTGACCCACAATGAAGTCATGAAACAGGAACTCAAAGCAAACATGTAACACCTGCAGCTGATCTTGTTCTGGGACTGGCACTAAATGCTTTCAACAAAAGGTCTCTTCTTATGTTACCCTAATGTGGAAAATGAGATAAAATTCTGAGTGGCTTCTAAGTAAGCATGTTCTAGTGAGAATATAGAGCAGGACCTCAGAAGGTCAGTAAGACTGGCTTAAGGCATTGTTGAGTATTTATAAAATGCACTAATTATATTAAGTACCACTGTAAACCAAAGAGTTCTCCAACCCTGAGCACTAACACCACTCTCCATCGGCATTCAGGTGCACAAACTGACTGGCAAAGTGTCTCTCCTGAGGATGTACAGGAGCAGAGGGGTGTGGAAATACACAGCGCTTCTCTCGGCCTTGACAATGACTCCTCACGGTGAGGGCAATGGGGTACATCTGACACATATGCTGAAAATGAAGATGCAAATATTTACTCCTTTTTTATTGGAAAAGCAGTTATTATTTATAAGAGATACTTATGAATGCATTATATGATATTCAGTGCCACTTTATAACCTATGTGTACAGCATGAGGAATGTATACCCACTAGAGGTATGTCCACGCACCTTACTACTGCTAACAATTCAATTTTTAGTTCAGGATATAAAATCCTCAATTTTCAGTTTCAGGATAGATTCAATTTTTTGGGTGCTCAAGCCCAAATGCTCACTCAGATGCTTCGCTGTCTTTGATCTCTGGACATGTTCATTTCAGAATTAACTTTGAGAATACAAAGATTTACATAATTTAAATAATTAATCTTAGCTTTGAACATTTATCAGACACTGCTATGAAAAATTCCATTATCTCTTTCCTTGTCCTTTTTCCATCAGCTGTTAACAATGGATGGACATTCCATACCTCAAAATTTGTAAAATTACCAAAAATCTCGTGGAAATCTGTAATTGCAAAGTTTATACTTTAATTAGCAGTAGTAATTACTATCATTCATAATGCATTCTGACCAATAATTGTGCTAAAGTGGATGAAGTCATTGTGACATGCTTTATTAGTAATGAAAGGGTAAAATACATTACAGCCCTGTTGTAATATGAAACAAACTGATTAAAACCAGAACTCGTGGGCACAGCCAGGGGCACAAGCATATTGCTACCAAAAAAACCCAATTAACATCTGCACAAACATGTCCTGAGGCACAGCAAAAAATGCTGAATTTTAAGAAAAGCAGCACTACCTAGTCCAGATTTACACATGACAGCATCACGATCTTGTTTTCATGGGGAAAATGTTCCCAGGGATGAATCCATTTGTGTTTTCCTGAAAAAATCTACAGAGCTTTGCTTACAGAGGTTGTTGAAAGAGCCTGTGCCTGTTTTGGGCAGACAAACAGCATGCAGTGATTGAGAAGTTGTATTTTTAGTTGTGAGGGGAGAAAACTGACTTGGAGGAGACTGAGGGAAGCCCTCAGTGGGGTCTGCAGCTTCCTCCCAGTGACAGCAGAGGGGCAGATACGATCTCTGCTCTCTGTGACCAGAGACAGGACCTGAGGGAATGGCTGGAGCTGGGTCATGGGAGGTTTAGGCTGGATATCAGGGAAAGGCTCCCCAGGGAATGGCCACAGCCCCAAGGCTGCCAGTGCTCCAGGGGCATTTGGATGACACTCTCAGAGATGCACAGGGTGGGACTGTTGGGGTGTCTGTGCAGGGCCAGGGCTCCCTTCCAACCCAAGATATTCCACGACTCCATGCAATGGAATCATGGCTCTGTGGCTCCACAGCCACACACTGGAACAGGCCCCAGGATGGCAGAGCCTGAGGCTCCTCCACTGGGGCCTGTGTGGAGGAGGAGTCCTAAGCTGTGAGTTGGAAATTTGTCCAGGAACCCCTTCTGCAGTCCAACCCTGCTGAAACAATCTGCTTCAACTTTTCCAGGAGGAGGTTATTCCCAAAGAGAAATGGAAGCACAGGAAGACTGGAAGGAGACAGAATCCTAGAATTGTTTAGGTTGGAAAAGACCCCTTAGATCATCCAGCCATTAACCCAACACCACTCTGTCCACCAGACCAGAGGGGTCTGAACAAGAGGGACAAGCCTAGTGCAGGAATATCCCCAGGGACATACTGGAAGGAAGCCTAGATGGCTTTGGGTTGATTTAGGTGTTTCTACACTATGGCCCATCCTGTAAAGGGATTGTAACAAGCGGTATTTCTTTCTTTTCCTTTTCTCCCTACAGACAGAGAGTGTAAGGACTCTTGTAGATTCCAGGAAAGGAGTTCCCCAAAGCAGAACATGAAAACCAAAATAAAATAGAACAAATGCATCAAACACAAGCCATTAAATAATACAGAACATTTATTTTTTTATATACCCTAGGAGCTGGTCTAAAATATGTACCTATTTATTGCTTCAAAAGAGTGAAAGTTCCTCCTTCTTCTGTGGCAACATAGCACTCCACAGATTGTCCATTCCTTTTCAAAGTAACGAAAACCTCTTGGCAAATGTATTTGTGGGATTGGACTCACCAGGCCTGGCATGCTCATGCTCCTTGACTTCTCTGTTAAAAGCATCACAGGTGAGTCTTTGGTGAGGTTGGGCTGGGATAATGTGATTATTTCCAGCTGTCCTGGAACTGGCGGTAATGGCGTAGATGTCGCTTCTGGGGTATTTCCACATGCAACAAATTTCTAGCATTCCACTTCTGAAGTTTGCATCATAGATGTAGAAGAGGATTGGTTTAGAGGCTGAGGAACTGAAAGAGATCCAGGTGATGGCCAGGAAAAGCAAGGAGCTCTTTCTGTAGTCTGTTTCCTGTGGGTGCCACAACTGTACCATGAAGAAAGGCAGCCAGGACAGAAGAAAATTCAAGACTAAGATGAAAAACAACTTGGCAGTTTTCACTTTTCTTCTTAAGACAAGATTCATTGTCCTCCTTCCAGCTGTGTCCTCAGTCCCACTTCTCCAAATGTAGGTGAAGAGTTTCTGGTAGCAGCAGATAATGAGGAGTGATGGGATCAAAAGCAACAACACTGAGAGGTGGATGACACCAGAGGTGACTCCTAGCTCAGAACTGGGGAGGAAGAAGTTGCAGTGGTGGTCACTGCTGGAGCCATAGAGAAAACAGGCCGGTGATGCAAACAGAGCACCACAGAGCCAAGAGACTAGAGTCATTCTCTTGGCTTTCTCCCTGGAAACTCTGAAATTCAGAGGATGGATGAGAGTGTAGCATCGATCCACACTGATGGCGAGGAGCACGTAGAGCTGGACGCCGGGTGTGAGGTACTGGATGTACCTGACCAGCCGGCACACGC
Source organism: Camarhynchus parvulus (assembly GCF_901933205.1). Lineage (NCBI taxonomy): Eukaryota > Metazoa > Chordata > Aves > Passeriformes > Thraupidae > Camarhynchus > Camarhynchus parvulus. The sequence continues at coordinate 8,642,898 of NC_044586.1, forward strand.
CGCTGCCCAGCACCCACCGCCCGCAGCTCAGCTGCAGCAGCAGGAAGGGCGCGCTCCCCACGCTGCTCACCAGGTCTGCACAGGCCATGGACACCACAAAGTAGTTGGTGGTGGACTGTGTCCTCCTGCTCCTGTGGATCACTAAGCAAACCAGGAAGTTTCCCATGACAGAGATCAGCCACAGCACTCCCCAAACCACGCTGGCGGCTGCGATTTCCCCCGGCCTCAGCCCATACTCTAGCAGAGAGTGGTTCCTGCTGGGGCCAGCACCAGGGGCTGGAAGTTCTGCCATCTCATAGCCAGCAGGAGGGAAGGAGGCTTTGGGGCTGCTCGTGTTCTGCATCAGGAGCAAGATAAAGAGAACAGGACCACTGCTGTTATCCATGCTGTGAGAAAACTTGGCTACGTCTTTTGCTCAGGCTGCAGACAGAGAGGAGAGAAAAGGTTTTGTTGAAGAACTCTGTGTGAAAAGCCCAAAGTAATCAATAAAAGATAACTCTAAGTAGTCTCCATACTCCTTAGAGCAGTCGATTTCAGAGAAAAGGGTCAGAAATATATGGAGACAAAATGTGTCATGGCAGAGAACATTAAGTTTCATGCAGATTTTAAGGAATGGCCTGAGTATTTCAGACAGGCATTTCTGTCTACAGAAAGATGAGTGTCCCGTTCACAGCTGGAGACTGAGGTGCCATGCCACCAGTGCAGGTAAGCTGCAAACTGATTGAGCAGAACGTGCCCCACTGATCCCAGAAATGATCTGTATTTCCTGATGTCCATGGAAGTGTCAGAAAAGCAGATCAAGAGGGTCCCTGCATCCTAGACTTGACCTTGAGCTTTGAAGCAGAAGGAAAATACTGAGGGAGGAAGTCTGTGTCCTCAGACAGATGAGATGAGAGGTTGGGGGAGGGATGGGGGAGCTTTTTGAGTTCCAGCAGTGAAGCCTCAGCTTGGCTTGTCAGCATTGTCAATACCTGTGGCTGCAGTCAGGTGCTGAGCATCTCTGTGCTCTGGAGAAAATCCAGGGAGATGGGGAATGTCCTTACCTTGGTCAGGGGCCTTCCACCCAGGCAGCAGCAAGGCAGACCCTTCACAGCAGGACCAGCCCAAAGGTTCTGCAGGTCTATGGGTGACCCAAGGGACAACTGAAGGACTGCCAGAAGCAACCGACACCAACAGTCAACCAAGAACCTCTGCCCCCGATTTTGTAACAGAGCCTTACAAGCTGAGAATCACTGTGGCCCAAGTGCAGCACCCAGCACTGGGCCTTGCTGACCCTCATCCCGTGCAGCCTGCCCAGGTCTCTCTGCAGAGCCTCCCCACCCTCCAGCAGATCCACAACACTGGCACAAATCGGTGTCACTGCTGGCTGCCCAGTGGGGCACTCGGCACCCGCAGCCATAGTTGTTGCTAACAGTATCAGACACGACTGGCCTTGCCCAGCTCTGGAAGGACAGTCACCTTTGGGTGACACCTTTTCCATGATAAAAACATATTCCTTGATAAGCACATGAGCAGCTTATCTGTTCCCCCCACAATGCTCAGTAACTGGGGTTTTATGAACTGGTTCACACTTTCAGAATTTCAGAACTTTAACACTCATTGTCTTGCCTGCCACCGCACACTCAAGCCCTTCAGGAAATAGAGTTTTCAATTCCATACTGCTTTTATTGCCCTTTCTCCTCCTGCTGATTTATCCCAAGGCAGGAAAATGCCCAGTTCCTCTTCCTAAGCATCTCTGAAATCAAATGCAGTGGAAGGTTGGAAAAGGCCTGGTAGCCAAATGGGAGAGGCCCTCTGCTAGAAGTTCCTCTATAAATCAGCACCAACTTTTGCTGTAAGAGAGCACTGAAATTCCTGGGGTCTTGGAGGTACTAGCACTGATATTGCAGGTCAGTGAAGAGCAAAGAGCTCATCAGCTCAGACAGCCATGGATCTCCTGCCATTAAAACCAGCAGGTGGTAAATGTTCGGGAATGTGTTGCTTTCCAAATTCTGTAAAATATTACTAAATACAAATGCCTACTCTGGAATGTGGCCATTGAGAAAAGATGTTGGACTCTGGGCTGGTTGTGCTGCAGCAGAGAGGAAAATTCAATTACTAGTTTATCACTGAAAAAGTCCCGTTTGAAAGCAGGAAAGAGAAGCAAATGGAGCAGGAAGTCAATTTTCCAGCAAGGAAAAACATTCAGAGGCATTCAGTTTTCCTTGTTCTGATTCCACATGATGTTTGTCAATGTATTGATTTTCTAGATATAAACAAACCACATAGTCCTTTCTGTTTACATGTTTTTCTTAGACTTTTTTTCTCGTCTTACATTTCCTGTCCTTCAAGATGATATACTGGTATATTTTACACAAAATAAATACATAATGGATACAATTGTGCATATCTTTTTCAACCAGACTTGGAAATCTGGGCAGTTTACTGGGACCACCTGTGCTACCAACAGTTTTGTTCCCTATCAAGATTTATTTTGTGGCTAAAACATTAGGAGAGCTAAAAGGAGCTTTCCCTTGAAAAGGAGGTTCCATGCTGTGTTCCAGAGGAAACTCTCAATGTGCCTGTTGGTATTTCACTTCATTCTTCGTGAGTTCTAAGGCCCCAGCTCTGAGCAGTATCCATCTCCTTAATATAGGAGTTTCCAGGCAGCTACTTAGATTACTTTTAATTTGAAGCTCTTTCACTACGAAATGTGAGTCAAAACCTTGAGTCCCCTTTGCAGAGTATTTGCTAGAAAAGTCACAGCCCTTAGTCATTCAGATGAGGCGTTCACCGTGTCTCAGACGTAGCCCAACACAATTCAATTTGTTCTGCACCAAAAAAGGGGGCTTGAAGGATCTTGTGGCAAGAGGTGAATGTGAGAGACAGGAAGCTCTGGTTGAACAGCATGAAGGAAAGATTAATGCCATCAAACTTTTAGCAGAAGGTTTTGATTACTAGTTTTAAGAAATACACAGGACTGTGTTTCATCCTAGCAAATTTTACTGGCTATTGTGCTTCAATTTACAGCTACACTGACTTACACTTTTCTTCAGTTGCTGTCTAGATCTCCTGTTCTGAACTGCATTGTATGGCTATTTTCACCAGGCCTCCTTCCCTTTAGTTATGGGTGGAAAAAGTAAATCCCCCAAAAATAAATTAAAGGAGACTGAGGGGAGAAGTTTTATTTTAAATTGTGAGGGGAAAAAAATTGACTTGGAGGAGGATGAGGGGGTCCCTCATGGCCGTCTGCTGCCTCCTCATGAGGGGAAGCAGAGGAGCAGCTCCAATCTCTGCTCTCTGTGACCAGGAACAGGACTTGGGGAACGGCCTGAAGCTGTGTCAGAGGAGGTTTAGGCTGGATATCAGGGAAATGTTCTTCCCCCAGAGGGTGTCGGGCACTGCCCTGGCTCCCCAGGGAATGGTCACGGCCCCAAGGCTGCCAGAGCTCCGGGAGCGTTTGGACAGCGCTCTCAGGGATGCACAGGGGGGGATGTTGGGGTGTCTGTGCAGGGACTGTCGGGGTGTCTGTGCAGGGCCAGGACACTTTTCCAGCGCGGGATATTCCCAGCTCAGGGCTCCACAGCAGCGCTCAGGGACAGGGCCCCGGCCGCCTGCAGCTCCCCCTGGGTCAGAGCGGCCCCACGGGGCTCCGTGAGGGCGGCGCTGCCGCGTTCGCCCGTGCGGGGCCGGGCCCGAGCCGGCCGCCGTCGCGCCGGGCGGGGCCGCGGGAGGAGCGCGGCGGGCCCGGGATGGCGGCGCGGGCCGGGCGGTGCTGCCGGGCCGGGCTGAGCGGCGGGGCCCTGCTGTCCCAGGCTCTGCTGTCCCAGGCCGTGCTGTCCCGGGCCGCCGGCGGGGCCCCGGTCACGCCTCGATGGGGACGCGCCGCTTTGTCGTCGGCGCCCGCGGTGAGCGGCAGGGAAGGGCCGCAGGCTCGGGAAGGTGAGCACGGCGTGCCCGGGGCGGTCGGGCTGCACCGCCGGCATGGCGGGCAGGGCTGCACGGAACGGAGCCTGTGTTAGGTTGTTCCCAAGGGGAATTTCATCGCTGTGTGTGCTCCTGGGAAGCGTTTGGGGTCGTGCCTGGCCAGTTCCAGTGGGAACGGTGGGTCTGGGTTTTCCCGGCCTTTTCCCGGTGGGCGTCTGGGGGACGGCAGGTCGCTGATAGCGCCTCTGAGTGATGTCTGGTGATGCTGTAGTAGCGGAAGGTGTCATGTCCTGGCCTGAAATTACAGATATTTGTAACAGGAATAATAAAGTTGTTGTGACGTGTGGCTGTATGCGAAAGCACCACAAAAAAGGTGGGTCGAGGGATAAAGATATTATCTGAATATTATCTCTTGCACCACCCTGAACGGATGTATCGTTCGGTTTAAGATTTTAATAGCAAGAAATGGATGAAGAGACATAAAGTTCTCAGATAGGGGAATAAATAATCTGTGAAATCCGCAAGTTTTTATGGGGCACGGTTGTAAGACATATGAATGATATAAAAAAGAACCCAAACATCCCTTTTTAAATCTCAGTCATTGCTTTATGCTAAATATATATAATCGATGAAACCTCTGAATTCAAGCCAGACTTTTGAAAATAAATGTCATCAGGTTCACCTTTGTATGTCTGAGGCCACATTATATTCTGGTGTGGTTTTTGGACAGTGGGATTTGGAAGTGTTTTAGAGTTTGAGGAAATGAAGGCAGGCAGGCACGCAAAGATCAGTGTTTCGTTTGAAAATCCAGTGGTATTTGGTGACTTAATGCATCCCCAGGGATCCCTCACCACAGCTCCAGGTGAAATCAGTGAGCTATAGAGCCAGGAGAATCCCAGACCTGAAATGGATTAAACTCTTTCACTTCCCGTTCCACTTTCTCTGGAACTGCCCAGGGAGCAGGATCAAGGTGTTCCCCACCCCCCGTTCTAGAAGAGAAACAATCCAGTGTCTGAGCTGTTCATGCAGGGTTAGTTGTGCTGCAGAGTGGCACAGAAGAGGGTGTGAAGCTTTGCTGTCAGAAGGAAAGGATGGAGCCATGGCACTCTCCCTTTGGAAATGGGAACTCTTAAGTTTATCCATCTTGTGCTGCTGGTGGAAAGTGGTTTGTGACTTCTCTGTGGGAAAGAGGAAAGGGAGCATAGGAATGAAGACAGAAATGTTCTTCATTTTTGTCCTTCGTTTTTGTCCTCCAAGTTCTTTTCTGTCTTACCTTTTACAAAATTAATTTGTAATTTTCCGTATTGAGTATGTGAACTTCCCCTTCTTCCATGTAAAGATTGGGGAGTATTACTGGATATTGTCACAAAACCAAAAAAAAAAAACCATACAGAATTATGCTAAATTTTTTGCTCCCAAAACTGTAGATTAATTTATTTTAAAAATACGTTTTTGTTAATCTCTTCTGTTTTTTCTTCTTTCAGGCTCAGTAAGGAGAAGAGGCAGGACACCACAGTTTGTAAGATCAATAAGTACTGAAATTTACAGATAGCTCAGGTGTTTGGGAAAGTTTTCTAAGCTGTGTGTTGTGTCAGTTTGCCCAGCAGCCCCTTTTCAGTCAAATCCTGGTGAAACAATCCCCTGGGACCATTCCAGGCCAGCACCTGCTTTCTGTAACCTTTTCAGTCTATGTTATCAAAAATACAGCACTAAGCTGATGGTTAACTTGCACCTGGCACCATGTAGTGCAGGTCTCAAAAGTAACTTAAAGTTGCATTTCCAATAACCCAGGCATGTCAATGTTGTTTTCAGACTGAGTTTACAGAATTTGTGGTGCTTGCTTTCTGGCATAAAGCTTTTCTTTTTCTAAGAGCACTTGACTGAAATGATGGTCAGTTTTTGGAGGGTATAAGCTATTTCTGCAATGTACTGATACATTGTCCCTACACTGGAATTTCTATGGCAAGAAATTTCAGCATTATTAATTATGAACTGTTCCACACCTACAGAATTCCAGAATTTTAGAACTCATTATCTTGTCCCCCATCACATGTTCAAGCCCTTTAGGAAATAGAGTTTGCAACTCTGTACTGGTTTGATTCCCCCTCCTGATTTATCCCAAGGCAGGAAGATGGCAAGTTCTTCTTCCTAAGCATCTCTGCCATCAAATGCAGTGGAAGATTGGGAAGGGCCTGGCAGCTAAAATGAAAAAGGATTTCTGCTAAAAATTCCTCTACAAATCAGCACTAACTTTGGCTGTAAAGGTGTCTTGAAATGTCCAGCTATGGGAATTGGTTCTTGAAATCATTGTTTGATGTGTAGATCTTGCTTTATCTTATATCCTGTGTGTCTCCTGTCCCACCTGTGCCCTTTTCCCTTGATCAGACTGCACCTCCCAGGACAGAGAGGATGGCTGTGGATCAGGACTGGAGCAGTGTGTACCCAACAGCAGCTGCCTTCAAACCTGCCTCTGTGCCTCTCCCAATCCGAATGGGTTACCCAGTGAAGAGAGGAGTGCCTCCACCAAAAGAAGGCAACCTAGAGCTTATCAAGGTAAAACATGTGCTGTGGCTGGGGGGTCACTTTTAAAGTCACTGTCCACTAAGGCTGCACTGCTTTGATTGGAATGTTTGTCTTGGAGACTGCTTTCTGCTATTAAGTCACATAATCCTCTCAAGTTTCTAAGTGGTAACAAATATAAAGTTAATTAACAAGTGAATGATGTCAGGAGACTTTTTAGGGCAATCGTGCCTGTGACTTTTGTCACAGAGTTAAGTCTTTCCCTAAATCAGACTTGAGAAGAGTCTGCTTAAATGAATATTTCCCTAAGCATGTTATACTGCCTTAGCAAATGTGAGAAGTGTAATCAGATTTCAGTAATGCTCATTTACATCTGATCAGGCAAAAAGCTGTTCTTTTGGTAACTTTTAATGTGTCTGTTTCAGATCCCCAATTTTTTGCATCTTACTCCTCCTGCAATTAAGAAGCACTGTGCAGCTCTTAAAGGTGAGGGGGGGTTGAGGTTTTTTTGTTTGTTTGTTTGTTTGTTTAGTTGATTGGATTTTTTCTTTTTAAACCATCTCTGGAAGTTTTCAGACAAAGCAATATGTAACTGTGTGTGATGGAGGTGAGGCATGGTACGTTTGTGGAGCTGGTTATTCAGCTGGCTGTGGCTGCTACTGTCTACTCTCCTGCTGCTGCCAGGAGTCATCCAGGTGGTAGCAGATAAGTCTCAGGAGGTTGTCAGCACAAGAGTAAGACTGAAATGTTACTTTAGCATGAGACCTTGCTTGAACTGATGAGTTGATAGTTCAATGCTTTACAGAAGGTGAGTGAGGAATGTGACTCATGCCTCAGAGAACTCTGATTGAACAGGCTTCAGTCAGTAGCCATTATGGGCTGCATTTAATGACCAAAGAGCTTTTAATATGAGACCCTCTGTGAGAGCAGGGTCTGCTGGGGAGACACAGGATCTACTGGAGACCAGGAGCATCCTTCCATCCAGCAAACCTGTGAGGGGAACCTGATGAACTCAGGCAAAGGAAGCTGTTTTGTGAGACACTGGAAGAGCTTGCCCAGTGAACCTGTGGATACCCCATCCTGGAAGTGTTCAAGCTCAGGCTGGGCAGGGCTTTGAGCAGCTGGATCTAGTAAAAAATCCCCAAAGCAGGAATGTCACTTCCAACCCAAACCATTCAATGATCCTGTTTGGCAGTTGTGAGGCTGCATCTGCAGTGCTGTGTCCTGTTTTGGGGTAGCCAGTACAAAGGGAGACATGGCAATACAGGAGCAAGTCTAGCAGAAACACTGCTGTTGCCTAAATGAGTATGGTTTCTAAGACTAGTACTTTTAAAAACATATTGCAATTCATTTGAAAGCAAAAAACCCCAGCCAAATACACCAGAGGTACAGGTATATAATATACAGATATTACTAGGAGTGTTTTTCTCTTTATTGTACAGATTTCTGCACTGAATGGCCCAGTGCTCTGGACAGTGATGAGAAATGTGAGCAGCATTTTCCCATTGAAGTTGAAACAGTAGATTATGTTTCTTCAGGGACTTCTATTCGGAATCCCAAAGCAAGAGTGGTGACCTTAAGAGTAAGTAGTAGTTTTGGTAAACAGCCTTTGTTTCAAACCCCTAAACGCTTGGCTTTCTTTTCCAAACATGCAAATGTGATCTTCTGTAAGGAAATGAGAGAAATGGAGGGAATTCAAAATCACGCACAAGTGAGTACATCTGTGTGTTCCTGACCAAATCTGTCCGTTCATATTCACTGGCCTTGGGACTTGTAAGGCATTGTGGGAATGTGGGGATACTGTGCAGATATAAATTGTTTGAATACTCACATTATTCTTGCCTTATGTTAAGGCTTCAATGTGACACAATCCGAAGAAATTCTGCAAATTATGGACTATTCCAGACCTACAGAATTTCAGAACTCATTGTCTTGTCCCCCATCAGATGTTCAGACCCTTTAGGAAATAGAGTTTGCAACCCTGTACTGGTTTGATTCCCCCTTGTGATTTATCCCAAGGCAGGAAGATGGCAAGTTCTTCATCCTAATCATCTCTGCCATCAACTGCAGTGGAAGATTGGGAAAGGCCTGGCAGCTAAGATGGGAAAGGCTCTCTGCTAAAAATTCCTCTACAAATCAGCACTAAATCAGCTTTTTAAACCATCTCTGGAAGTTATACTGTGCAGGAATAAATTGCATCCTGAATATGCATCCTGAATAGCTCTCCTTGATAGAAGATCTGCCTGTGTCAAGTACTTCCAGAGTTCAAAGTTTGGATTTTCCAAGGAATTAAAGTTGTTTTCTCCTTTTCTTGAAGGTTAAACTTTCTAACCTGAATTTGGATGACCATGCAAAGAAGAAGCTCATTAAGCTCGTGGGGGAGCGGTACTGTCAGGAGACAGATGTGCTCACAATTACAACAGACAGGTGAGCTGCCAGAAGGAGACAAAAATATTGTAGCAGTGCCCACAGCTGAGAAAGGACTGGATGTCTTCCAGTAATACCAGTTATTGGCATGGTGAATTATTATAATTTAAGGCTAAAATGGGACTTAATTAACACTACTCCTGCTATTAACTGTTAAAAACACATTTTAAAAGAGTTCAGACTTAATGTATGTAGGATTCCACTTTGGCACAGGGGGCAAAGAAGTTTCTAATGTCTCCGGAAGATTTGTAAATCCTTGGATGTTGTATATTTTCCTGCTGCCTTGCAGCTGCCCATTCTCCTGTGTTCTTATTACTCAAGCCTCCATGATATTATTCTTGGTTGTGTGTAACTGAGAAGTACACAGGAATCAACCACTCATTTCCTAAGATTCCCTACATTACACAGTAGAAAATGTGATGGTAGGTTTTAACCTTTTGTTCAGAAAAATGTTTCTGCATTTCCAGGTGTCCCCTAAGAAGACAGAACTATGACTATGGCATGCACCTGCTCACAGTTCTGTACCACGAATCCTGGGTAAGCAGTTGTGTGTGGACTCTCTAAATGTGCTCTCTGTCATATTTTAAAGTAAATGACCTTACAATTCTATTCTCTTCCAACTTACTTTTCCTCAAATTCAGCCAAGAGAACATTTTACAGGATTCCAAACTCCTGTCTGTTAATAAGAGTATGTCTTTTCTTGGGCTCTTCCTGGGCTGCAGTAAACCATGGCTGTCATTTGGAAGTGTTCTTCTTAAATGCTCTCTCACATACCTTGTCTCAAGCTCCCTCTTGCTCAGAAAAGGGGAGCCTTCCTACTTGCTGACTACAGATGTTCCTTTCACAGGGAATTCCTCACACTTCTCTGCTGTATTTTTGTGGTGGTGTTGGTGCCCTTCAACAATTTACAGGCATTTTTTACAGAAAACAAATGAGCAGTCTGAACTGAAATTGTTGTTGTTGGAAATCCATAGTAATGTTTTTGGATGACTGAGCTTTGTTCAAATGTCCCATGTCATTATCCCATTGTTTGAGACAGACAAAGCCTGCACCATCTCCATATGTCACACTTACAGAAGTTGTACTTTATCCACTGCTAAAACTGATACTTACTGTTTTCAGTTGTTCTAGAGTAGGAAATGTCTGTATGTAGCATTTTTGATTAATTGTTCTTGATGTTGATCACTGCAGTGCTGATGTTAAGAACATCCTAAGGAGAATGAGATACATTTCCCTTTCAGTGGCACTTGCCTTGAAGGATAATTTTGTAATTTTAGAGTGCATCAAATTAAATCAGTGGTGAAAGATAACATTTGCTGGAGATTTTAAGTACCCATGGATGTTTTTCTCCCCAACAGCATCACATTGCATTACAAATCTTAAATTAATGGCAGACTAGTTTCCAGTATTAAGCAATGACAAGAGAGCTAGACAGTGCTCACTTTAATAACTTCAGACAAACACCACGGCTGTGCTGGGCTCCAGCTTTAATTAGTGCTGGCAGACAGGGCTATGCAATATTGATATGGGAGTGTTCAGTGTGTATTGAATATGCACAAGTCTCTTGCACTTTTATTACCTTTCATCCTCCACGTTAATATTTGATGACGCTGTCAATCAGTTGTAATTGTCTTTGATTCCCATGAAAAATTAATGGTTTCCTGAGACATGGGATTTTATTTTGGGTGACATGTTTTATTTTGTGGCATGTTTTTTTCCCCCCTGATCAGGGATAATGCCTTTTAATAACTTACTGAAAGATAGTTTGGATCCATTTTGTAAACCATGAGCAAACAGTGTGTGGTTTATTTTCATTTACATGAACTTTAATATTGGAGGGGGACAGACAGGGCCTGGCCTTCCATTTAGGCAGTAACATCAGTCCTGTTTGCAGAACTAATTGTAGGATTTGATGACTTTCCCAGCAGAGTAGTGCCACACTGTTAATGCATGTGGCTGATGGAATTGAATCAAAAGATGAGAGCAGTGTTCCATTCCTGCTGAGTGAAGGAAAGCTGGATCCATGTAACTTCTGCCCTCAAGCCTGAAAACTTTGCCCCTGATCTCTTTAAATGTGGCAGAACTCCTATGATTTATTTTAATAACTGTTTTACTGCATTTTGTCAATTGGAAGCATGTATGGGGGGAAATGTTATATGCAGATATACATCAGGAAATGGAATTTCAAGTGTAATTATGTTTTAGTTGCCAGCAATGTATCATTCTTTTATTACAGTTACAAATGCAGTATCAGACCCATGAGTTCACTTATTTTAAAAGTCTAAAAAAATCTTCAAAATCTAAAAAGGTCCATTTATTTTCTAATTCTAAAATACTTGGAGATGTTTTGCTTCCTGTTTACTAGTTGTCTGCTTATTAATCAGATATTTGTGTTTTATTAGCTTTCAGAATGTATTAATTAGATGGTTGACTTGCTCCAATTAGTAAGAATTGAATTTTTCTTCTTTCTACTTCTGTGCTTCCTTTCAAATTATCCCCCAGGATTATGACTGGATTGAATTAATCAGTGAAAGAGTGAGCTACATTGATGGATTATTAATCAGCAGCTTAACCAGTTGTATTTTTGCTGCCTTCAAATGCTGGTACTGCTTGAATTCTGTAACATCACTCCAAACCTGGATGTGTGTTTATGCTACAAGTGTTTTTTAAAGAGTTAGAGTTTGCTGCCCTCGAGTGGTTGAAAAGATCATGGATGGATTTCTTCACACAGCTTGGATTAATAGTTTATCATTCAAAAGTCCAATTCTGTCAGGAGCTGGAAGCAGGAATGAGAAGTAAATGCAGCACAAAGTCAATTTTCCAGTAAGGAAAAATATTAAGAGTAATTAAAATTTTATTGCTCCAATTCCATGTGGTGTTTCAACATACACAGGATGAGGGAGAGTGAAGGATCTCGATTCAGCCTTGCTAAGCTGGGGTCTTGAAAGATTACTAAAAAGTTGTCCTGGATTTTCTATTCTCCACTACTTCTTACAGTAAGAAACAGAAAGGCAAGGAAAGGAAAAAAATGAAGAATGGGCAGACAGCATGGCACTGGAAGCTGAATTAAAATTTATCAACCCTGCAGCTGTACAGTTTGATTGAATTTCAGGGGAACTACTTTTGCATTTCTTTTTAGAGCTTTCAGTGGCAAGGCACTGGTGGGATGCAGTGTCTGTGTTTGCATGCTGAATGGGTATTTTTACATGACCACTAATGATAACACTCAAATCCATCATACAGCTTTTCTTTAGGCTTCATCTTCATTTTTTTTCAACTGCAGTCATTTTAAGCCATTCCAAATAAACATAATTTTTACCACTTTAGGTCGTGCCAGTAATACTTGGTAACAGCAAAATTTTGCAGTTGCATAGTGGGAGTTTACCTTGTAATTCAGCCTATAATATGTGGAAAGGATATGAGTCCACTGTTGAAACCTTAAACAGGTCTCTGGGTACTTAAGATTCCAAAGTTCATGTTAGGAACACTCAGGATGTTATGCCATGGGGGTTGTAGAGTTGCAGTGGCAGGTGGAGGAGGCGCTCAAGTCCTGCTGGAGCTCCCTGGGCACCTTTAGTATCACTGAAGATGTTCAGGGTGAAGCTCCTGACTTGGGGACCTTTGAACAATGAAGGGTGGCATAATTGTGCCCTCCCTTCCTAGAACAGGCTTCTCTCTCAGTGTGGTTCAAGTAATGCAGACTGAGGCTGAAGTGAGGCTGGTCTCTAAATGTTGGAATATGTCTTTTGTTTTGAACCATGGATTGCATTAAATGCTCACCAGAATTGGGCAGCTGAGAGAGTCCTCATCAGTAATGGGAGCCAGAAAAGGTAAAGCTAAAGTGGCTTTATCCATATTCTCTGAGTTCAAACATTTAAAATCAAAGGAAGGAGATTTCCCGACAGGAATTGTGTATTCTTTGAGAAGAAGGTTACACTTTTTTTTGTACCTCTTGGAACCAAAAAGGATGAGCATTCCAGCAAAAGATTGAATCAGGAATTGTCTTTGTAATATTTCTGACTGTAGTAAGCTTTTTGCAATACCTTGTCTTTAAGCTCCATGTTTCTTGTTGCTGGAGGAACAAGGCTCCTTTTTGATGCATAAATACAATTTTTGAGGCTGTTCAATTTTCAGTCTGTGTTGGAGTGAAGCAAAGTCTTGTGGGGCATAGACACTAATAAACTGAACACAAAACCATCAGACTTGGATTTTTAATATCACTGATCTGTCTTGATGAGATCAAAATCTTATCTGGTCAGCCTTCCAAAAACAAAGTGAGGTAGATAAATACCATACAAATGACCCTTTCAGAAACCTGGATTTTCCAGAAAATGCATACAGCTACTCCAGCCTAGAGAAAATAGATATTGTCCTTAGTTTTGAAAGAGACTGATGGCGACTTTCCTTAGTTACAGAGCCAGAGACTAAACTTGAGAGCATCATTAATTATGAGAGCATCATTAATTATGGGAGCATCTCTTATGTAGTATTAGTCTTCGGGGCAGAGTTCTGGTTTTGTTTCTCTGCTTGTTCTCCTTTTGTGTTACACGTTTGTACCTCGCTGGAATTTTTATCCTGATAATTTCTCCTGATTTTCCCTTGACCCTCTAGAGGTCCTACCTGTCCTGTGCCATTTCTGTGTCCTAAAAAATACAGTTCTGCTTATTCAGAATGGATTTTTTAACTTATTCCACATCACCAAGCAATTACAATTTCTGTATCCAATCTCATATGATACAAATAGGTTTTGCCTTTCTACAAACTTCTGTTGATATTTCCAAGTTGTTAATTAAATAGTACAGATCAAAGTGTATTATATCCAAAGAGATGAGCACATAATTGTTTTGGCAAGTCCTCTTAGGATTGAAAGTTCCCAGAAACTTCGAAACTGTTAGCATAGTTGTCATTTATTAGCTGAAAATCTAAGATTATTGTACCACACAGAACATCTTTTATTTCAATGCAATACAAAGATATAGGTGTATTTATTCCAGGCTATACAGAGTTTGAAATTTGACTTGGCATTTAAGGAACTTTGCTTCCCCTCAAAAATAATCCTTTTAAAATACCTGGTCTTTGCGAAACAACATTAAATATTTAACTGTTCAAACCATTGACAAGAACATTAACCAACATGAGTCATGTTTTTAATTGCCCTCAAGATTTCTGTGTGCCCCTAGAGAAATTTTAGTTCAAATGTTTTTCCCAAAAGGAGTATCAGGGAACTGAAAATTTTAAGCTTCTGTATCACTGCAGCAACAAAATTGGCCAAGTTACACAGGCAGAAAAAACCCCAAGCACATTGATGGTGAAATGCCTGCTTAAGAGATCCAAAATTCTTCCCTTTCTTCTGCACTGTAAGATACCATATAAAGTGAAGCTTTTTGTTAATGGCTTACATGTAAAAAGCAACTTCACTGTCCAAAGTCTATTTCAGCATTCATACTCTTTCAGAATTCAGATTAAGCACTGCAAAAGCTTGTAAATCTCCCAAAATACTGGCTAAAACTAGCATAAAAGATTTGCTTAGAAATAAATCCTTATTGTTTATGGCATTGAAAAAATAATTCTTTATCTTTGCATTAGGAAGTGAAAAAATAGCCTTTTATGCCTCTTTAGTTATAGGTTTAGATCTTTGACTTTATATGGAAAATTGTTTTCTGGTGTTTTGGTTTGGGGTTTTTTTGATTCTTATTGTAAGGTTTTTAAGAGGAAAAGGTTGAAAGTATCAGCTGAGTGCATCTTTAGCCAAGCTGGATAATACTGAGATTCTGTCTTATGTGTGATAGAATGAGGAAACCCTTTTTAGTGAATTCTTATTTTTAACCTGGTTCACAAAGTGGGGATTCTAGGAAAATGTTACTCAATATCACACTTTGATTCCAGTTCTCACAGTTTTATTCTCATTTTAAGACTGCAGTTTTAAAACTGGTGAACAGTTTTTAACCTGTTCACTAACATGTAAAATCTGCAGGGGACAAAAATGATTAAATTACTAAAATTTGAGTTATAAAGACCTAATTTTTGAACTTTATGTAGTTGCCCTTATTAGTTTTATTCATAACACTTTAAACTGAGGCTGCAACAGGTATAACATTTCCACTGTTTAGGCTTCATTGTGCTTGTCTACCTAGAGTATGTTTCCAATTGCCTATATAATTCTACAGTCACTTTTCTCTTGCAGTAAATTCTGTTGAAAAGTTATCAAAGTTTCACTGGATACAGTTTGCAAAAACTAATGGATTTGGAAATCTCCCCCTACTGTCAAATCCCTTCCTGCCTTCCCCCTCACCTCCCACCACACAGTCAAAATTTTATTTTAAAATCCATGTTGACAACATCATTCTGCTGGGAAAGATTCCAAGAAAGAAATACTCAACAGTTGCTTTCAAATCTTGCTTTGTAATGCTCACAAGAGGTAGGGAAATCTTAATCTGTTTATCAGCATACATCTCCAGAATCCTGTGAGTTGCTGTGTACAGAGAAGGATATTCCTGAAGAGACAAATGTAATACTGTCATTAGTCCTTGTTGTCTCTGTGTGACTTAGAGGTGTTTAAAAGGCTCACAGGGGTCTTTTGTTTGAACTTCAGACATGGGTTTGGTCCAGGGAGTGACCAGCAGTGATACCCATATTCCCTTACCCCTGAGAAACCCTATCCCTGTGAGAGAGGCTTTGGCTTGGAAATTCTGGTGGAGTTCAGGGGAAAAAGTGTCTTGGATAGCCACTCTGCAGATAACCAGGGGATGTGTAAAGCAGGATGATGCTGTTAATTTAAAACTCTAAATCTCCACCCTGGGTTGCAGGGTTTGTCAAGCAGACAAGGAACACTTCACTGTGCCCACTTGTTCCATTAGTGTTTCAGCAGTACAGGGCTACAGGATGTCCTTTTGTTCCTGTTTTTCCCCTCCAGAAACTGAGTGAGGTCCTTTTACTCCTGTGCTTTATTGTGTCCAGGGTTTAATGTCAGTCATATGAACCTTTGAGCAGTATGAATTGCTACTTCTGACTAAACATTTGGACTCAGACTCAAAAAACAAGAGATGCCATTTACCAGGTGCAGGACACGGCAGTTGGGAAATTCAGATAGAGGAATCCAAGCACACAAGAGTTTCAGGGTGAAAAATATCTTGGGGCTTAATTAAAGGTTATTGAATACTGTGGCTTGACTGCAGCAGCCTTGATGCTTAGTGGAAAGAATAACCTTTAAATAAACGAATGAAAAACAATACCAGCACATACCCTCCACCTTACCTCCCCAGAAAAGAAAAAACAAACAAAACATTCCCTGAACAGCAACAAAAAAACTCTCCTCCCCTGACTTGCAAGATGTTTTTTTGGTTCTGCATAGCACAGCTAAAAAATTTACTGAAGAGCCCTTTTTGGCAAGTGATTTTAGAAAAGACAAAATCAGTGTGATGTAAAGGCTTTACTATAAGGTTTCTTTGAATATATTTCCAGAGGAATGCAAGTTTTATTTAGGCATGATTTTATAACAATTGTAAGAAAAACATGAATAGCAAAACTAAACCCAAAATACTTCAAATTGTGATACTTACATAGATGAGGTAATATCAAGATATGACATACTGGTTACATCAGTAAAATACTAAAAAATTATAAATACTCAAACATACAGCCTGCAATATATAAAAATGCAAATATATAAAAATGCAAATATATCACTGAAGCATCTGTATTTATCAAAGTACAATAAAAAATAGCATTTGAAATATTCCTTAAAGATTCTTTCAAGGTCTGCTGGAGAGATGTTGAAAGACAGAATTGATACAGAAAAAGTGTATTTACAGGCACTGGGATGGTCTCTTCAGTCAGTGCCCTACTTGTGATCCTGTCTGATTTTGCAGCACTGATTGGGTAATGATCAGCACCTTGTGGATAGAGATTCTGTTGAGCAATGTATTTTGCAGGAAGAAGAAATGGATTTGGTGGTGGTGCTTTTCTTCATGAATCACATCATGGGATACTCGTTACTGTCTCACTTTCCCCCCACCAGCCAGTGCAGCCAGACCAGAACCCTGTGCTAGGGACATAGTTCTGCTTCCACAACTGCAGTGTTGAGGCCTCTTTAAAATTACTACTTTTGCAAGGTTTTTAGTTACTCATTATGTACAGTCCATAAGCTTTTTCTCCCACCCTGACTCAGCCAGTTGTATCTGCCAGATACGGAAAGAACCTGATGAGTGGGAGAAAGGAGTTCATCCTGCTCATACAGGATTGAGTAACAAGGAGGAAATACCTTCCACTATGAACACAGTTTTTATTTAAAGGGAATCATTATGAGAGATCAAGTTATTTAAATTATTGTTGCTTTATTTCACTCTTGGGTAGTTTTTAAGGTTGTGCATTTATTTTCTTTCAGAAAACTGAGAAGTGGGAGAGTGAGAAGTCTGAAGAAGACATGGAAGAATATATCTGGGAAAACAGTTGTTCTCAGAAAAATGCCTTGGACACACTGCTTCGAATAAAAGCTTCAGAAAATGTCAGTAATGTCACTAAGGAGGAGCTGCTGGCATCTGAAGTGGTTAAAAATTACAGAAACTCAGTCATTGCGCTTAAAAATGAAGGTGAAACAGAAAGTAACATGTCTCAGTATAAAGAATCTGTGAAGAAACTACTGAATATACAAGCGTGAGAAGGGCAGATCTGCAGGTACACCTGATCATTACAGAGATGTCCAACTACTGTGGTGGTGTTTCTAATGATATGGATGTATAATTATTCAGAACTTGAGCCAAAAGGTTGATGATGAGTTAAGTCCTGTCCATGAATCTTTTCCTTTGAATAAAGTATGTTTGGATTCATACTGGTAACTTGAATGTTTTATTCTGTGTTTTGTTAGCATGATCAGTTCAGTCCTCTGCTTAATCACATTCTGATTTCTCACACTTCTTTGGATATTTACCTAGAGCAAGAATGTCAAAACTAATTAAATTAGTTAATACTTCCATTAATTAAAAGTCTGAAAATTAGGAACTCTAAATGCTTTTCAAATGCCACTCAGATTTTTGCCTATGTGTAAAATGAGGATGATGTTGCCTAAGAGTCTGACTTGGAGAGGTGTTGAAGCACTCTGGACAGTTGAGGTTCTCAGTTATTGTGAGAGCAAACAAATATCCTATGTAAAAGCACCTGTCTTTAAAATAAGGGAGTAAAGTAAAATAAGGTGGAAAATGAGATGTAGTGGGAAGGTGAACCAGCAGTTGTTGAGAAGATCCCAGAGTACCTGGGACAGGAAGAATGATGAGAGTTGGTGAGGTGAGTTTGTAACTAAATAGAAATGGACTGAGCCTTGTTACCCTCAGGCCTGCTGACTTCTCCCTTGAATGTACTCAGGCTTTTCAAGGAAAGACAAAAGTTTGTAGCATCCTATGTAGCACAGAGAAAGGATTATATGGATGTTTATCTTATATTTGATAATTTGTAATTGAAAGAAATTGATTTAAAACCTGTAATCACAATTTTATTGCCTTCTCACAATTAAGGAAAAAAAAAAAACCCTACCAAACCTTGAAAGGACATAAATAAATCTTACTTTTATTCTACCTTCCTGGTAGTATAAAAGCAAGATTTCAATTTAGAGAGAAAGTCATTCTCCAGAAGGGGCAGAGGGAGTTAAGGATTCTGCATACCTATAAAAGAGCTGCCCATGCCAGCAGCTCGTTGAGCAGAAGCAGTGTAAGAAAAAAGACATTAAAAGCTGAGGGGAATTGATTCCTGCAGCATTCTGTGTGCTGGACTCACTCCCTGCTAGGATTTCTCACTGTGTGCTCTGTGTGTACATAGAGCCAAGGAGTGCATCTGTTCCCACTGCCAAAACACTGTCAGTTTAGGAAGGATTCTTCTTAGGTCAGGATTGTTTTCATATGGTGAGAGACTGAGTTTAATGCAGCATTTTAATTCCTATGAGAATTTGCCAGAGCTGTACTAAGACTGAAAATGTTTGTTCTGTAATCCAAATTTTGCACTGACTGACCTGGTTCTTTGGTAGTCCTTCCTTTTGGATGTGTATTAATGTAAAATTTTAGCTTAATATGGGGAAAGTTTCAGCTGTTATCAGGTTGCTCCTTTATCCAGGGACAATGAGGGTAATGTTTAAAATTCCCATTTGAAATGGGAACATCTGTATAATTCCAAATCTTCTCTGAACAGCCATGAAACCAAAACAACGGAGGAGATAAGTGCAGTTTGACTCAAGAGAATGGGGCCTGAAGTTGTGCCTGGCTCTGTTCCAGAGGCAGTGTGGTTCTAGTATGTGCACAGGAGAAATCTGTTTCCTTAATTAGCTTTGTCAGTGCCTGCACAAGGGCTGCCCTAGGAGCCAGCCTGGGGAGCCAGTGGTGTGTTGACAAGGCTGGCAGGAGTGAGGCCCTGAAATGTCTTAAGAAACCTCTAAGTTTGCTTTTCTCCACAAAGCTGGCCTTCTGTACTTGGGACATGTGAGCACCTGAGAAAATCCTCTGCAGCAGAGGACCTCCCAATTTTCCTTTGCTTTTCACAGAATGGACCTAAGCAGAACTCTGGAAGTCATGGCTGAAACAACAATTTGACCTTATCAATAATAATGTGTGGTAGAAAGAACGGCACAGCAAGGGAAACTGACTTTTTCATTAGCTTCACAGCTAATTGATGGAAAACTAAAATGCACAGGCTTCTCCATCTCTCTCTGAAATGTTCAAACCTAACTTACCTACATCATATGAATGTTTCAAGTAACACAAGCAGGATTTAAGGTGACTGTCTGCTGAGCACCAAGTGTCTCTCCCAAGAACAGGTGATGCCTACTGGCCAAGAGCAATGTTGGGATGGGACTCAAACTTACACTTGTGATTTTTACTGATGGTTTCTGTGTTACAGTACAGAACTTGTGTAATGCAGTGGGCAGGACAAAAGGCAGCTTGGATGCTATTTTGAGCTCCTGGATGTTCCTCTCTGCTTTTCTGCTTCTGCCTGTAAACTGCTTGTGTTTGAAGGTGACAGTATTTCTCTGTGACTGTGCAGAATACCTGGAACACTGGGATCTTAACCCCTGTGGGAGCCTTCCCAACCTCAAGGATATAAAATACAGCACATATTTTTAAGAAGTAAACTACACATCTCTATTTTACTGTATAATACTTTTGCATCATTCATCTCTCTGGAAGCCTGTGCTGAAGTTTAAAAACTGAAGAGTTAGAGATTAAGAGACTTACAGGTTAAAGCAGCTCTGCAACACAATAATAAACACATCTTTAGCATTTAGTAATGTGTCGTGTACATTACAATGTAAATGAGGTGTGCATCCCCCTGTGCACACCTGTGGGAACTTTCCTTTTATCCCCCATATAAACATTCCTGAGAGTGGACATTTTTTCCCCCGGTTTTCAGGCATAATGATGCTACAAGCACAGGGAAGGAATGAAGGGGCAGTTGCCTAAAAAGGGATGTGTTGTCTGCACAAATCATCTTGCTACCCATTTCTTGCTTTCCCTCATACCTAAAATGTGGGGTTTTTTTGTGACTCTCTTATTCTGTAATGAAATAGCTCTGCTATTGTGCTTCATATAACCCTTTTTCTGCCAACTTTTTTTTCCTCTCTCTCTGTCAACAAACCAAGAAATCTCTTCAGAACACAATCTTGCTTTAATAATTCCCTGCTGTCCCAGAAGCATTTGCCTGTGGGACACATAGCATTTTTCATTTTGTCTCCTATATCTTTTTCTGGTAAGAACTGAGGTCCCAGTTGCATGATACGATATTGAGGGTAAGACTCAGTGGAGCATCAGGGTGCTCTGAAGGGCACTCTACAGTCACTAATCTGGAGATTAAAAAAACAGGGAACCAGGAATGCCTGTGGCTTGCTGCAGGCAGGGAATTACTTTTCTGAGTGAAGGGAGGTGAAAACCCTCCTTTTTGAAAGCAAATCTTTGACTACCTATGGCTTGTTCTATTTTAAAAAATCCTACAACTGTATCTACTCTGTAAGACAAGCTTTTCCCTCTTTTTTGCCTTGACTCAAGCTGCTCTGGAGGGTGACTGATAGCACAGAGGAGTTATAAAAACTGGAGGCACTACTGATTTTGCTGTCAGCAGATGCTCTGTAGGGCACTCAGGGCACAGGTCAGCCTGAACTGGAAGAATGGACACTTAAGGACTTGGGGACATGAAATTAGTGCAAGTCTCAGGTAAGGAAGGGATTGCAATGTGATGGAACCCGTCAGTTTTCAGCTGAGCTCTGTAATATTTGTCTGAGAACAGTAATATCTTAACAGCATAGAGTAGAAAGGTGATGGCCCACATTCACAGTTTGTTTCCACACTGATACTGTAAGAGCTAAGTTCCTTAGACAGGCCTTTGTGTCTGCAAGTTCAGCAGTAGATCATAAATATATATATTATGGATTTAAGCATCTTCCCCTATCCTTGATGTATGATTAAATCATGACTTAGATAAAAAATGCATTCTTTGCAGCATTATAAATTAATGAGTGAGGGGCATTGCTTTACCATAGTGCTGCCTCAAACTGCAAATCTTACTTTGTGCACTCTCCTGTCTTCAGAAACAAAAAAATAAGTTGGTATTCCAATAAAAATCCCAGGTATTAAACAACTAATTCTAGCACAAACTGTGAATGCCTCTGTAACTGAAGATAACAGAGTAGTCAGCAATGCTTGGCAAAACCCTAGGCTAAGAAAACTGAAACACGTTATCCAGCTGAAACAACAGGGCAATGCTTAGGTCAAGAAAAGATAATTTTTCTAATCTATATTGAAGCTATCTGTGTGTAAATTCTGTATCCTAAAAACTACATGCAATTATGTAGCAATAATAATTGCATGTATATTCCCAGATTTTCTGGAGAAATTATATTTGGAATGGAGTGCTGCAAGGTCTTGAAGTTTGAATTGCCTTCTTGGCAGCACTCAAGACTATAAAGTGAACACAAGCAGAATTTTAATGGCTGTATTCAGCTTGAAGAAAGGCATCCAAAAGTACAGACCTAGTTCTTTACCAAGTGTTTCTCTGAGTTTAAGTTTAGGCTTTCTTTGACAGAAAACATGATCATTTTGACCATTTCAAACAAAAAGACCATTTCATAAGTCACCTGTGTATTCCTGCATTCTGTGGGATGTTTATTCATTCAGTAGCAAATAGACAAGTACAAAAATAACTATAGCAGGATTTCTCATCCAGTTAAACAATTCTCTGCCACACAGACATGCCAACGCTGCAGCTGCACTGAACCTGGGGGAAAGTGTTACAGTGTTTGTCAGGCATTAATCTGCATCACATTATGAACCAAAATGCTTCAAACAATGGGAGCTGTGAGTGGGTGTTTCCTACCTAAAGAGACAGGGAGTTGTGCTTCATCTGCTGAGAATTAAATCATAACCAAAATATTCTGAACGAAGTTATCACTGCTTCTGTGAGAGAAATAAGCTGGAGTATGGGGTGCACTTTTTAAATCCTGTGTGTTCCAGAGGCAGGATGGTGTTTCACAGATTACCCCTGACAGGAGCATGTTTTATGAGCTCTCTGGACATGGTTGTTCTTGTCCTTACGGGTTTATAGTGACCCCTCTTGCAGCTGGAGCACCCGGCTGTGAGGGCAACAGTGCAACAGCACAGGCAGAGGAGAGAGGAGCAAAGGACAACAGGAATCAGCCAGACCCCCAAAGCTGCAGCTTCCCAGGCAGCTACCTCATTATCTGATGTGGAATTCCTGCCGCTGTAGCCTTTGGTTTCATTGAGGTGCTGCTTGCTGCTGTTCAGGCGGGGAGGGGTGGGCACGTGGGATAACACCAGGGCAGGCTTGGGGCTCAAAGCTGAGTGTGCAACCCTGTCTGAGCTGGTGATGACTGACCTGCTGCTTGTCCTCTTAGCAAAAGCAATGGGTGCTGGGGAAGTGTCTGCCCTGGAATAGGCAGTACCTCCAGTTCTCTGCACTGTCAGACTCCAGCTGGGGCTGGGAGTGTTTGCTGGTAAGCCACGGCTCATGGCAGCAGGCGGAGCTCGGAGCAGAGGAGAACCTGATGTGCTGGCATTGTGATGTTGGCATCTTCCCCCCTCAGGGGTCTTTGTGCTGTGCTGCCTCTCAGATTTACTTGCTGAGGAGTAAGCATTTGGCTCTTGGGATTTCAGTTTCTCAAAAATGAGAAGATCCGGATCAATCCCTATGGAATTAGGATAATGTTAGTTTATTGATGAAAGCTTGTCTGCACAGCCACAAAAAGGATCCATGGAGACAGAAGCAGGGAGCACAAATAACGCCCTTTTGGATTGGAGGTGTCACTGCCTTGGGTTATGGGACACCTTATGGGATGCAAGGGATGTGCATTTGGGATTGCACACGATTTACTATGGGATGCTTACGGAAGGAACCAAAGGTGAGGAAAGGGTAGTGAGGGTATGGAAATCCAGGAAAGCTCTGTGTGTGTGACAGTCTGCATCAGCAACTGGAGGGAGGCAGCACCCTGGGGGCTCAAACATCCCAGTGGCAGCAACTGTTGAGTCTGAGGTCCAGACTGGGCAAACTGAGAGAATCTCAGCCCAGCTGCTGGGGGACTTTGCATTGTATATACGTGTGTGTGTATGTACACATATTTATATATTTCCACTAACACAAAAAGCAGGATGAGGCTTTTGGTGCTCCCTGCATTGGTGTGTTTGCTTTATGTGTTTGTCTGTGTTACCTGTGTGCTCACAGGGCATTTGCCTAATGAAAATAAATGTTCAGCCTTGTTACTGCTTGGGTCTGGGCACATGGAGCAGTGGCAGCCTCCTCTCTCAGTCTCTCAGAGCTGGGAGAGTATTTTGGCCAAGCACAGCACTGATGAGGTACCCAGAGCATGAATCTTGAGAGCAGGGTATATCTTCAAGCTCCTTTCTCACTCTGAGTGGAAGAAAGGGGGGAATTATTTTCAGAAGTCGGTATATAAATGAAAAAGGAAATAAGTCTTCATGTTTTTTAGCACTGTGTGTTACTTCAGGAGATCATTTAGCACAGCAGCTGACCTGGTATCATTTTAACATTTCTTAGAGCTGCTCTCTTTTCAGCTGTATAAATGAAATGACTAATTACCTGTTGTGATGTTGTACAAAATGACATCAACTCCAGCCTTTAGAATGCAGCTTTCCAAAGCTGGGCAAGACACATGCAGGCAGTTCCTGTTCTCATGAATGGCTCCATGGTAGAACACTGCTAGATTGCAGGAGACTGGAACCCAAAAAGAACAAAATTGAGCTTCTCAGCAGAATGACCATTGCATTTTGCATGTTATGATGTTATTTAACATCAGAAGTTCATTATATTTGCCTAGATCCTGTGGGAGGAGAGACCAGATCCTGTGGTTCTCTCATTTATCATATAAACTAAATGAGCACACAGTCAAAAGAGAACTTATATTCTTATTTTTCATCTGGACTAGAACAGCCATATGAGTTCTACTCCTGTATCTCATTAAATAATAACTGATTTAAAGCCCTTTGAAATGCCCTCTAATGTCTCTGTTTTAGTTAAGATAGTAACAAATTTTGTTTGACTATACATGATTATAAAAAGGAGATTTCAAGTTACTATTTATTATCTCTGTAAGTATCCAGCCCCATGGGGGGGATATGAGAAAAAGTTTGCTGTCGAGATAGGAACAACCTTGCTGAAATGTATGTAATTTTTCTCACATCACATTATTTAAGACAGAATTTGACTCTTCCCAGGATTGCTGCTGGAAGTTATTTATGTCACTGTCAGGTTGTGAAGGTCATATTTTTGCTCAGAATTGAAAATATAATCTAAATTTATATTGACTTTTTTTAGTAAGTGGTACCTCACTTTCATCCTCCAAAACCATATCCCAACCCCTTTCCAGTCTGGAGAGTTTTGAAAATTTAGGCACCACAAACATGCAATTCATGTATCCTTCTAAAATACACTCCTGTAGAGTACAAGTGCAATGTGATACAGAGAAAGTACAAGGCTTAGGACAAAGAATGATTTTGTTTATTTTTACTCTGAGCCTGAGTTTACCAGAGAAAAGGGGTGGCCAGCTGAATAACTGCTATTATTTGTTGCTATAACTTTAGTGTGACCTGGTTTGCATGGTATAAACACGGAATAAGAGAGAAAAGAATACTCTTGTATTTCAGTGAAGGATACACTGTGTGTCCCCTCCACTCTCCCTCTCACCATGTCCTAGTCTGATACCATCCTGCAGGAAGAGAATGCTGCTGGAATCACCGTCACTGCTTGCTCTCTATAATATAGACGGGGATGAACACTGAGGAGTTAATCTCTTAATGCTGGTATTGCCAACTAAGTTACTCTCTTAATATTGGCATTACAAGCTTTGTAACAAAGACCTAAAATTGCAAAGCAGATCCTAAGATTTTAGTGTGCTCCTAGTGTAGTCTTCTGAAAAAAATACAGACTATCAATTTCCTTTCCATGGGACAACAGTTGCAATGTGCCTCTGCTTTCCTGCCTGAAAAAAAATAAATTATAGATCCTCCTTCCACCCCCTCTATTTCTTCTTCAAGTGAAGGGCTGTTTATATAAACATTACCCAAAATGGGGGGTTCAGTGTGTTGCCAACAAGCACTCACCGTTCCTCAGAAGGCAGCAGCTCCTGCTGCACTGCTGGGGGGAGGTTTCTGCATAGCCCCGCAGCAGCTGCGCTCCCCTCCTCCGCGATTCCCGCAGGTCCAGCAGGAGCCCCGGGAAGCGCCGGATCCAGCAGTTCTTGTAGAAGGCAGTGGGCGAGCAGAGGCACTGGGAGTGCCCGGGCAGCCCCAGGAGCAGCAGCAGCGCTTGTGCCGCTGCCAGCAGCACAGCCATGGCCCCGTGGCAGGGCCTCAGCGAGCCGCCCTCTGCTCCAGGGCCGCACCCGCACTGCAGAGAGCATCCCTGAAAAACTGGGGGTGCTGCCAGGGGCAGGAGCCAGGGCTAGGGCTCCTCCAGACAATGCCCATGGTGCTGTCTGGGCAGCTGCTGAAAGAAAGCAGACATTTAATGAGCGACAGAAGATTATAAAGAGTTATTATTGCTGTTCTCTAACTTAATTATTTGGAGGTGGGTTTTGAGACCCAAAAGGGATAGGCTGGTTTTAGTCATTCAGAGAACTTGTTTCTGTGGTCCTCTCTTTGTTTCTGTGGTCCCCTCTTTGTATCTCTTGTCCTCAGACCAAGCCACACAGACAGCCTTGAGATTTGGTGAATAACAGCAAGCTCAGCACCTTGTTCCACCTCACTTTGTTCAGGAAGACTGTTATACTCACTACAATGAAACAGCTCTGTCTAGGATCTGAACACTTTGAGTTATCTGGTGACTGCAGAAATCTGCCTTCTTATGCTAACACACGAACCTCTAGCCAGAGGTGGAGATCTGTTCCCCTTCCTACACTATTTTGATTGCAAGATTAATTAAATTTTATTTGCAAAGATCTAGAACCAGATGAACTCTTTATGACTGGGGAAGGCTGGAACCTCCACTCAAGCTATGATCATGTTCTCCCCCTAATAACTTTAAAAATATTGAGCAGTCCATACAAGGTTTTCTGCTAGGAAAAGGCCTGTCAGAAAGAAAACACAGCTGACACACAGGGAGATGATTTTTCAAGTACCTGGTCTGAAACCTGAAACTCCCACATTTTTTTTTCTTAATAGGACCAAGTCTGATCCCTGCTTCCCACATTACACTTTTCATACAGAAAAGCTTTAAAATATTACAATACAGGAGTTGATTTAAACCCAGTGGGCTGTATAGTGAGGTTGAGAGACTTAGATTGAAGTACAGTTTGCAATAAAAACTGGGTGTTCAATATATAAGAATATTTTACACTGTGTTTTTACACTTCAAGATTGAGATCAAGGAATTTCCTTCTTTCCACATGAAGTGTAGATCAGTTAGGTGGAGTGGGGAGAGCCTCAAACTCAATTCTTTGAGTTTGAGTCATTACAGATGATGTTTGTTTTCCCAGAACTAGGCCCCAGTTTGGAAATGAACTGACAGGTGTCATATTTTGTACCCTACACAGCTCAGTGGAAGATAAAAAAGCCCAAAGCAGGTTAACCCCTGTTGATCTAATAGCAAGGCCAAAGCATTATTTTATTCATTGGAAACTATAATTAGGAGGATTCCAAATAAATGTCTGTTATGGGGAATACGAGAATCAAACTATTAGAAAGAGGGTAAGTGAGTAACTCTTCAAGCCTCTATCCTGAAAAGCAGCTCTTGGCACTTGTGTTGTTTTATTTAGTCTCTGTGATAATCAGCACTTAAAAACTTCAATACATTTTAAAATACCTGATAGCTTGCACTCAGTGGACTGCACAGGAAAGCTTTTAGACATTTATCTACCCTTACCACAGGACTGTGTATTTTTTAAAATATTTATTTCAGCTTTCCAAATATCCCAAGGTATCACTTCATTTGGAACACACTCAAAATTTTGACAGACATGCCTGTATTTTGGCATTACATCCTGTAGTATGAATTAGTATGATTTTCAGATCTGTTTTGTTCTGTGAGATTTGCATGCAAAAATGTTGATTTCTGATTGCTTTTCTCACTCCTACTCTCTCCATATCTCCAAGAAGAGAAACCTGGAAGATTCGAATAATCTGGGGAAGCACTTAACAAAATGAAAAGTATTCTTTTCTCCTCCTCTATTCCTGAATAAATGTTAAGGGCAGAAATAGCTGCAAGGAAACTTTCTTTCTTTTTAATGAAAGATAAAGTGATTAAAACAAGTAAATAAATGGCTGCTTTAGGCAATTTCCTTTAAAAACATAAAACTTTTACTAAATGTTGCCATCTTCTGCCAGCTTCCCCTTAAATTCACTTTGACTTTTCAATGGGAAATGTAAATTAGTGCTGAAATTTTAATTCACAGACATTTTGCAAGAAGGAAATGCCCAAGTCTTACCTGCAAACCAGGAACTGATTTTCCATGTGCTCTGCAAAGAGGGACCAAGAGGCTGCCACTGATACAGGGGAGTCTGTGGCCAGTACCAGAGCAGCACTTCATGTTAGTTAGGAACTCCTTTCATCGACTCCTCACATTTCCTCCTGGAAAACAAAAAGGTAGGGGGGCCTGTTTCCTGTCAGAATGTGAATGTTTTTGCAGGCCTTTCAGTAGAAGAGATATAAATGGACCTGCCACGCTGGAACAAAATGATCTTTTTCATGATCCTTCTTATAATCAGAAACAGTCCCTGAAGTTTCCCACCTGGGCCAGCAGTGAGAATGGCACAATCCAGGAGCTTCCCAGCAC
The DNA here is from genome assembly GCF_901933205.1 of Camarhynchus parvulus. Classification (NCBI taxonomy): domain Eukaryota; kingdom Metazoa; phylum Chordata; class Aves; order Passeriformes; family Thraupidae; genus Camarhynchus; species Camarhynchus parvulus. The sequence goes on from NC_044586.1 coordinate 8,671,021, forward strand.
AAAGGATTCATCATCAGGCATTAACTCTTTTTTTGCCAAACAGAAACAAAAGCACACACTTTTTCCATATGAAGTAACAGACCTGTCTTGATTTTTGGAACTACTTTTAGCTTCTATGGAATATATAGTTCTATCACCCAGAATATGTAAAGACCAGAAAGGATCTATTTAGTTGTAGAATTGTGGAATGGCTTGGGTTGGAAGGGACCCCAAAGCTCACCCATTTCCACCCTCTTGCCATGGGCAGGGACAAGTTCCACTATCCCAGGTTGCTCCAAGCCTCGTTCAGCCTGGCCTTGGACACTTCCAGGGATGGGGCAGCCACAGCTTCTCTGGGCAACCTCTGCCAGGGCCTCACCATCCCCACAGGGAAGAATTTCTTCCTGACATCCAATCTAAACCTCCTCTCTGTCAGTGTGAAGCCATCCCCCCTGGTCCTGCGCTACATCCCGTGTCAAGAGTCTCTCTCCATCTTTCCTGTGGGCTCCCTTCAGGCACTGGAAGGCCACAATAGGTTACACTGAGTCAGTCTCTTCTCCAGGTATTGTGTGACAGAGCAGCTGGAAGGTGACAAGCTGAGAAGTGAGACCCAAGCAGTTTCCCAGGTGAGGTATGAACGTACCCAAGTCCTCCTGTGAATATCAGTAATGAATTTAATGAAATGTGCAGCATAATCCCACATGACATCAGCATGAAGTTCCCTGCCTGTGTTGTGCTCCACCAAAGTAAACTGAATTTCAGGCCTGTGTTAAAATCATCTCTATCTCATTTTTCTGAGATTTGCACATGTATTTTCCCTTTATTATAGTAGGGGTAAGGTCAAAGTTTTAAGTAAGCCAAGTATATTGATAATTTCAGAATATGTCACTGTAACTCTGTTAAGGTATAAAAGTCATAAAAGATTAATGTAATGAATCATGAAATAATGAAATATGTGGAAAAAATCAAACCAAGTCTTTGACATTATTCAAATAATGTGCTTGCTTTCTTTATCCTTTAAAATTTTCCTTGAAATCAAAACTCTCTTGCAAAATATCTAAAGTCCAAGAAAATAGCAATTTTTTGAGAGAACTGTTTTGTCAAAAACAGCTATTAGTGGTCAGGTTTTGTTTTGGAGCAATGTATCACATTTTTAATGGCTCTGACCTTCTCTGAGGTTAGGGACAATTGGATCCAAAAATTCTGATTTCAGTCCCACCCCAGCAAAAAAGGTGAAATATTACAGTTTCTCTTCCTGGGGCTTCATACAAACCAGTTTTTAAACCCTTGTTTCCAAGGGTTGCCAGGCCCTGAGATTCTCTTGGAGCTTGGCTTCAGACTAATTCTGGCCAAACCTCTGCTCCAGGGCTGGCATCTGTGTGTTCAAGCAAGGAGCAACACAAGTCTTAGCCAGATTAGATTTATACAACTATATATCTAGTGGCATTGCAGATTAACTTCAGGCAAGTTTTATGACAAAAGGCACAATGTTTAGCAAACACTAATGAACAGATGCTGATTTATGGCAGAACCTGAACTGGGCAAAGGGGACGGAGTTTCAATGTTGTGGTGAATTTTATAGAGCTGGATACTGAGTGGAAGTCTTCCATGTGGATTACCATTCATTTTACCTAGTTATTATGTACTAAAATTCAGCACTGCCTGTCTACACCAGGATTAAAAAATATCTGCTGTTTTAAAAGCACCCAGTTGAGTCTCCTCCAGGCACAGCTGCACAAGAAATTCCTGGCTGTGGATGAACAACACATTTATGCAGAGCAAACATCCCTAACAGGGGATCCAGCAGCAGACAGAGCACTCCAGCAGCCTGACCCCCATTCAGGTTTTGTCAGGGAACATTCATTTCACCTGAGGGAGTTTCAAGGAAATTCCTTAAGGGAGTCTGTGGTGTAAAAAATGGACCAGGTTGAAGGCCATTGCAAGGATTTACATGCTTCCACCTCCACTCTGCTGCCTGGGGCATTCCACAGAGAATGCCCACCACACACAGACTCTTGGGATGGCCTTTTTGCTGCCCAGGAGCACACACTTTAGTATTAATCACTCAGATGTGCCTAATAAGTACTTGATAATAAACAATCTGCTTTCAAAAAACATGTGAACATGCTACTCCAAGTATCTTTTCAATAGTCCTGCAACATACTTTTATTGCAAGGAATAAATAAGCAGCACATTAAAAGCAGAAAAAATGAACAGAAAATATTAGGGAATAATATCTGAGCAAGTGCTATTAGAAATAAGAGTGCTTGCTTTCTATTTTTTTTTTTTTTTTTTTTTAATAGCATTGCTAATGGCACTGGGTAAGAAATGATCTGTTTGGCTGCGAATCTGAAAAGAGAAATTACCTTTATTTAGCAGGTCATCCTTCACAAAGGCTAGAGTTCAGCTGAAGTAAAATTATGCTCTGGTCAGTTCCTCTCAGAAATGCCAAGATCTTTTAGACCACTGAAATTTTTAAATGCTGAAATACTGCAGGATAATCCCTATGTTCCGTATATGCTTACTTTGTATCCTGTGACAGGGAAAATACTGAACAATTTGGCAAATCCTTTCCAAAAGACCAATTCCTGTCTTGAGTAATTCCACTGTTACTCAATGCACAGTTCCCTGGCAGTGCAGTACAATTCCCTGGTGTCTCAGAGGGCAGAATGTGGCACTTTGTATTTTATATCAGATAGCAGAGATACTTTAAATATCCCCAGATTCAGTTCTAGTTCACACTTTAGATTAATAAGGCTGAAAGGAATTAAATTTTTCCACTATTTTTTTTCACTCAGTGTGGGCCTTTCCTCAGAGCATTCTTGGTGTTAATTTCTGGTTCTCAAGTATTATCCAGTGTCTCCCTGGCTTCACTTTTCTCTGTAGCAGTAACTCCTCCTGAGTCTCTGTGATTCCTTGCTTTTGCTATGCTGGGAAAGTCAGAGGGCTACGGAAACGTGTGCCCAGGCAGAAAAATGCTGAGATTCTCTGTGTCATGGCTGACTGGCCTATTACAATGGAGTGGCTGTATGAAAAAAGCTTCTTCCATTTCCATGTCTTTTTAGAAGAAAAGAGTGATCTCTCTTTGGCCTTGGAAGAAATTCAGACATTAACTATGAGGAAATAGTTCAGGCACCAGACACAGGGAAAAAATATGTAGCACAAATGGCCAAGGCAACCCTAGAGCAAGAGAGCCTTTACTGACACTCTCTGGTGTCTGCATAGTCCCTTCCTTGGCACTTGAGAACCCTTTTTCTTGGTATCAGTTTGTCTCTCAGGTACTGTAAAGAGTGGCCTGAACTATCTAAAACACCTTGAAGACTTTGCCCCAGGAGCCAAAGTCTAGAAGGCAGGTATTGAAATGCTGAGCAGAGCTACCTTTGTTTTCCTCTCTGAGTGTCTTGTTCTTCAGGACATGTTCTTTTGTCATAAACTCATTTAACATTTTAGACTTAAAATCTACCATGATTTGTTTTCATGTTTGATGCTTGTTCTTGAAGGATGATAGATAGTCCTTCATATTTGTTTCAAAGATCATGCATTTCTTTTATGGCTCTGAATGACACATTTCAGCTTTGTAGCTATAGAATTAGAGTTCCAACTCTGGAAAATGCATTTCTTATTCACTTAAGGTACAACCAAGATGATTGCTGGTGAAACAGCAAAGCCTTTTCTTTGATTCCATTATAATAACATATATTATTGATCTTAGAAGAAACCAGTATAACCACAGAGTGGAAGACAGACAAAATTATCTCCACAAGAGTGGAACAAAAGAGTAGGCCTTGCCTTGGTGCATTTGCAGTGTAAGTACTCTAGAAGCACATCACACATGACTGATGAGTGTAGGAAAAAACAAGGAACCTGTTCTGTCAGCACACTCTGACTTAGCACAACTGCCCGGCCCTGAGCCTGGAAAAAGCAGAGAGATGACAATCAACCCCAAAAAAACCCAACAACAAAAACAACAACAAAACCAACCAAACAAAAAACACCAAAAAAAAAAAAAAAAACCCAAACACCAAAACAACAAACAAAAACCCCCAAAAACAACTGGGTAAGGAAACAGGCTTTTTGTACAAGTGGCTACTCAGTACTGCTGATGTCTTGGGCATGTGAGAGCTCCTGGGGAAAGCTGTGGGAGTCAGGGCCATCAAAAGTTTGCTGGCAGGAATAAAACACTACTGCATGCCAGAATTGATCCAGCTCATTAGCAAACCTCATGGACTGTGAGGAAGAAGGACTGGAAATCCCAGGCAGAGTGGCATAGGCTCATCTGGCAACATACAACCAGAGAAGAAATATTTCATCCACCCAGGCTGTGGTGTCAACACTTTGAGGCTGAACTTACCATAACTGACTACATGGAAAAAAGCATTCACCAATTAGGAGCTAACTTACAAATCCATGAAACATAAGAGACTCCAAAGCAGATGTCTAAAGATGGCAATCCTGCTGTATTCCAACAGGACAGCTTGCTGGCCATGCCAAACATGAGATGTCTGTTTTCCTTGGGAGTAATCATGATTACAATTGCTTGAAATGCCTGCCTGTGGGAATTAAAGGACAAGAAGGAATTAAGGGTTGGACTCCTACTGAGGGGGTGAGACACTTCTTGTGTGGGATAATCTTTCGAAGGCTGAACCTGAAGCACAGAAAAAACAGCCAAGTGCTCATACTTTACCTAGGTGTAAGAAATTCAAAAAGCAAAATGTTGTGGTGCTTTATTAAGAACAGAAGACAGGAGAGTGGAATTTGAATATTAATTAAATAATGAGGAAGACTGAAAGAGGAACACAAACCAAGCAAACAGTGAAACACATCAGTAGGAAAGAGAAGGTGAGAGGTGATGATCCAGCTAGTGAAGAGACGTCTTTTGATCTGGTTGAGATTCTATAGAAAAGGATTTTAGAACATGAAATCTTCAAAAGCAAGATGATGAAGATGCTTTGAAGTGAGGTGGAAAGCAAACACGCGCAGAAATCTACTTCACCTCAAAAATGCTTTTATAAAACTCAGCAGGAGAGAACATCTGTAACTGAGATTGACATTTGTGCCATCTCCATGGGCTAGAGTTAAGATCAACAAAACAGTGATAAAGGATCACAATGATAAAAAGTAAACAACCCTGTCTTCCTTAAAAAAGAGGGATAAAACCCCACAAAACAGACTAATACCATTTAAATGTTTTAATAGTGGAGAGTGAAAATCCCTTCTGAGCACTGAAAAGAGGGAGTTGTCTGAAAACTAAGCAAGCTGCACAAACTGGATGTGAGTCACACTACTGCTAAAGGGAAAGAGTTTCTATGGTCTGCAATATCCAAAGGAAATATCTTTATAAAATAAAAAAATATATTTTGAACATCTTTATAGGATGTATACATCAGCATATAAGAATACAGGCATGGCAGACTTCTCACCTGTTTTGGTAGATGGGAAGGTTTTTTAAAATAAAGGACTGAGTTTGAAGAATATAACAAGGCAAACAGCAAATCTATCATTTTACCCTTGCCCAAGATGCTCAGTTTCCTTTTCCCTTGTTCATGTCAAACAAACTCAGAACCCTGCTACGTAGCCCACTCGTGAGATGTCCTGTTGCAGGAACTCAGTGTAAATAGAAAAGATGGTGCAGCAGAACAGGTTATGCAGTGTCTTCACAGGGCAAACCAGGGGCTGGGACACGGGGGAAGCCAGGCGGGTCAGAACAGAGTCCCGTTTCGCACTTGCCATCCCCGGGTCCCTGTGCTGCCCTGGCCAACCCGGGGGGTTCAGCTCGGCAAGGGATGCGGCAGAGCGGGGATGCGATGGCACCAGGCTGGCTGTGCCGCTCACCCGCCGCTTTTTCCCTGCGCGAGTGCTTCGGGAATGCTGCCCCTGGCCAGGGATGCAGCGGTACATTTATGGCAAGGGGTTAGAGCTGCGGCTGCAGCTGCGATCCCGGCCCAAATCGGGAGAGGGGAGCGCCAGGGGGGATCGCTGCGCCTCTGGGCTGTGCCCTGGAGCCCAGCACCGGCCTTTCCACCGTGCCCCTGACACCCACCCTGGCTGGGCCCGGGGGATGCCCTGACGGCCCCCCCCCCGGCGGGCAGCGCCGGAGCGCTCAAACATTGCCTTTTTCGGGCTTTTTTTCTCTTTCCTCCCTGCGTGCGTTCTGTGCGGTTGGTTGGTTTGGTTTTTTTTTTTTTTTTTCCGCTTCCCCTTGTCACTCCTTGCAGGGCCGGAGCGGCGGCAGCGCTCCCGGCATCCCGGGGCCGCTCCGCCCATCCCGGCCCGGCCCGGCCGGCGGAGGAGGAGCCGGCGCGGCGGCTCCGGCCGGGCTGAGGCGCGGCCGGGCCCGCGGTGAGCGATGTCCCTGGCGGAGCGGCGGCGGCGGCGGCAGCAGGAGGAGGAAGAGGAGCGGGAAGGGGAAGCAGGGGATGGGGCCGGTGCCGGGGAGGAGGTGGTGCAGATCCGGCTGGGGGACAAGTGCTACCCGGTGTGCAAGAGGAAGCTGATCGAGCAGAGCGACTATTTCCGAGCGCTCTACCGCTCGGGCATGCGGGAGGCAGGGCAGGGTCAGGAGGAGCAGCTGCTGCGCGGGGGGCTGAGCGCCCTGGGGCTGGAGCTGGTGCTGGACTTCATCAACACGTCCTGCCTGGCCAGGCTGGAGCAGGAGGAGGGCGGCGAGGAGGAGCCGCCGCTGCTGGAGGAGCTGGTGGAGGCCGCGTCCTACCTGCAGGTCACGCCCCTGCTGCGGCTGCTGCTGTCGCAGGTGCGCCTGGGCAACTGCTTCGAGCTGCACCGCCTGGCGCAGGTGTACGGCCTGCAGGACCTGCACGACGCCTGCCTGGACTTCATGGCCGCCCACTACCACCAGGTGCTGCGCAGGCCCGACGCCCGCCCGCACCTCCTGCTGCCCCCGGCGCTGCAGCAGCAGCTGCGGGAGCGGCGCATGAGGGGCACGGCCACCCTGGTGCTGCTCGGGGACTTCATGGGCGCCTGCCCGCCCGGGCTGCCCGCCGGCTGTCACCCCGCGGGGGACGCGCCCTGGGCCATGCTCCGCTACGACGAGGAGGCGCAGCGGTGGCTGCCGCTGGCCAACAACCTGCCCGCCGACCTGGTGAGCGTCCGCGGCTACGGCTCGGCCACGCTGGACAATTACCTGTTCATCGTCGGCGGCTACCGCATCACCAGCCAGGAGATCTCGGCCGCGCACTGCTACAACCCGTGCCTGAACGAGTGGAGCCAGCTGGCCTCGATGAACCAGAAGAGGTAACCTCTGCTCCCTGGGGTACACGCGTGTCCCTGTCTGGTGTTGAGCTAGATCCTGTTCACTCACATGGCACTGGCAGACCTCTCAGTGCTCTGAACCACCAAACAAACCCAATGAGAAAACTCCTTTCCCGCTTTCTTTTTGGTGTATTGTAACTCCAGTTAAGTGTGAAAAACGCCAATCCCTTGTTTTTAAAATTTTAAAAGTTTAATAGTAATAAAATGGTTATAAAAATAGTAATACAATTAGAGTAGTAATAATTTGGACAGATTGAATTAGGACAATGTGAGACAATAAATACAAAGAGTTATGGACGTCCGGGTACCTTTTCTGGGCAGCGCGAGCCCGAAAAAGGACACCCGTTAACAAAGGATTAACCCTTAAAAACAATAGCCTGTTGCATATTCATACACTTCATACGTGATGCATAAATTCCATTCAAATACAGGATTCTGTCTGGTCATAATCAACTTCTTCTAATCCTAACAGCGCCTTCGAGGCAGGAAGAAGTTAATTTCTTCTGATAAGAGGGCAATAAATTCTTTTTCTCTGAAAGATTTAGGTGTCCTGGGGATGCTATCTGGTGCAAATACCTCATTCCTTTCTTAAAAAAAAAAAATCCACTAACATAGTTCTTATTTTAGCTACAAAAGTTACCTTTTAATTACAAGACTACATTTTTCATATTATTAAAATGTTAATACAGCACTACTAATCAATAACTCAAAATACATATGGTAAATATCTGCGTAGAGGCATATAATACACACTTTTCACATAAGCACAAGTTTTCCTGCTCTTAGCGGGGATGTACAGGCTGTACCAGAGCTGGAGATGGCTGAAACAATTTAGTTGCAGCAGTTGTCCAGTGGTTTGTCCTTCCATAAAAATCTCAATATTTTGTAGGCCTGCATTTCAGTGAAATACCAGAAAAACGTCAGGAAGATGGTGAGAAATTTCTCACTTGTTGGGAATGTTTGGATCTAGGAATCATTCATTGTTTTGACAGTTTTTCTTTTTTACCTTTTATCCTTTTGAACCGTTTATTACACACTGATGTTTTAGTTTGCATTCAGAAACACTTGTATAATTTATACTTGAAAGAGTAATAGAGGCCTAGCCTTGAAGAGGGCCCAAAAAGAGAGGCCTTCTCCCTGGCCAAGGTTGTGGCTCCTCTACCTTAACCACACTTTGGAGTTATAAAAACAAAGGCTTTCATTCCACTGAAACAAACTAGCTTTGTTTCCAACACGAACTTCCTCTTTGTTTCCATTTTAGTAAAAGTATTTTAAATTTTATCTTTTCTCTCTGAAAAAGAAAATGTAAAGATGCCAAAATTCACTGTAGAATGGAAATCCTCTTCTCTATCCAGTGAATTGAAAGAGCATGCACAGAGACCCAAGCTATTTGCATAAATGCTTTGTATCTGGGTGGTTAAACTGCAGTCTCTATTCCTGGCTCTATTTAGCTTTTGCCACCTAAACCCTCTCAAAACAGGGATCAGACCTGAAATTAAGTCTTTCCCATTTCATCTTTTTGTCCCCCCACTTCTTGTATTGTGAGAATTGTACTAAAATAATCACCTCCCTAATCAGTCATCACAACTGATCAGAAACCATTTTTCTCAGGGTTTGTGACTCCTTGGAACGGCGCTGGGAAAAGTTTCATCTGTAAAATGGATGTTTGGCTTTTAAGCGCTACAAACACCTTTTCTTGCAGACCTTTCTCAGAGGCTGAGCCTGTAGCAGAGTTCCCTGAGGTGCCTGGGGAACAGATATTTTAGCTAGCTTCATTTGACAGCAGGACCTGTGTGAAAGTGGTTGAGAGTGCTTGGCCTCCCTAGAAAAGCAGGGTGGGGTCAGCCCGCCCAGTGTCTCCGATGGAAATTAACTCCATCACAGAAGTGCCACATTGATCAAATCACGAGGTTCTGTTTCTGTGATGTGTATAGCAAGACAGCTGTTACTATGTATGTTGACACTGCAACGTGGGTTCTTAAAAAATAACCTTTTCCAGGCCCTTTTTGCACCTTACAGTTCGTGTATTCAAACTCTAGATCAGCCTTTTTTCCTCCACACTTCCCCTTTTTTTGTTTTTGTTAGGATGTATAATCATTATACTTGAAATAAACAAACGTACTGTTTTCGATGGCATTGCCACATCAACTTAATCTTCAAACCCATCTCAGGTGACAGCAAGGTGTTCTTAGACTAGAATTTCACACTGGCCATTTACTGCAGAAAGACAGCAGGCAAATGGATATTTTTGGAATAATCTTTAGTCTTAAATTCCATGGTAGTTATTGCAGGCCAAAAAGTACCCAGAATTACACCTGCAAAGTAGCAGTGAGGATGTTGTTCTCTGAGTAACTGGGGGAACTTTTTTGATGGAAACTCAGCTGACCCCTTCTCAAAACACATTTCTGATTTTACCAGCTTCACGAAGTCTCAGCTCTGCAGTTAATTATTACTTTTTCTATCTGACATAACATGTCAGCTCCCTGATGACCTGTTGGGTGCTTTGTGGCAAGGAGGGATGGCCTGTGCCCTAGGAGCCAGGAGCAGCATCGTTTTTAACATGAGGAGTTTGCATGCTGCATGACCAGTGCTGATGCCTGTCTGCCACACATCTGTGCTGCAATTAGAGCTGCAGTTCTCTTGGCATTGTATTTTTAGTTTGTTATGCTGTAGTAAAATAAGCAGGGTGGTTGCCCAGCCTTCTGCTTAGGAATTACAGCCATGTGACTGTCTGGCAAATGAATTTATGTCAGCTGATACGATTACATCCCGTGGATGAAATTCGACATACCTTCAGGGAGGGCTCTAGTTTCCATTGAAGTTGGTTTGACTTCAGACAGTAGAGGATCTGGATTTGTCCTGCATGAGTGACTGCATGTGTTGGCCTCGAAGGAAGGCTGAGGAGTTACGGATGTAATTTTGCTGGTCTACTCTTCATATAAGAGCTTTCTGCCCTAAACAAACCTTTCAAGTTCTTTGGTGTTTTTATCATGAATTATTTCCATTGTTGTAATCTCCTCATGCTTAGATGAAACACTCCTAATTTACTTCTAAGTAGAAGACGAAAGCCACCTGAATTTTTAGCAGCCATTCTGGTTTGGGTCTTCACTGTTGGCTTTCTTTTTAGGTGTACAGGTCTTATTACTTTAGTTTCAAACTTTTTCACAATAGACAAGTCGTGTATAATGTTCTTGTGATGCCCCCAGGAGCTTCGGAGAGTGTTATTCCCAACTTATGCATACCCAAGGGAACTAAAATAATGTGCTCAGGCTCACCAAGGAAGCCTGTGGCTGAGCATGGAATTTCTCATCGTCTGAGTGCTAAATCCAGTGCTGATCGCAAATAGTCCACAGCAGATCAGGTTTTCTAGACCTTTTCATTCTAGATGTGTTTCTGTACTTGGAATTCTCAAGAGAGAGAATGACCTGAACTTTTTAATAGAAGCAGCTCCATGTTAGTGTTGCCCAGGTTCACTTGTGGTCTCTGGAGTCAAGAAGGTAACCAAGTGAATAGGGGACTGTGGCAGTAATGTCCTTGAATACCTTTCCAAACATTTTCTTTCTTTTTTAAGTGAACACTGTCTGGTGAAATTTGCTATTTAAAAATACTATAGGATTTCTACTCCATGTGCCAGTTATAGCCATATATTCCACTTCTATTTTCCTTCAGAACCTTCCCACTCATGGCAGGTTAATCTTCCAGGCTTGGAAGACCTATGTAAGCCCAGGCTGGAATTATGCACATGGAACATGATTTTTGTGAGCAATCTGTACCTGAACTGCTGCCACTCTGAGGACTCTTACAGGAATGTAGGAGATGATGCTTTTGGGGAATGCTGCTTGTTCAGGAGACCTTCTCATTCCTCACTTTTTACTGTTTGGTTTTTTTTTTTTTTTTAATTCACTCAAAATTCTTCTGTGCTGGAAGAAAATAGACTTCAAAATTTTTTTAAGTTAGAACCATCCATACCTTACTTACCACAAATGTATCACACATTCTAAAGCTAAATGTTTGATGCAGTGTACTCTGCAAATTCACAGAAATATAAAAAAGAAATATAAAAAAATAGAAAGAAAAGGAACTCATTGAAAATACATTAAACGCTTTGGAATTGCTCCATAAGCGTGCTTTCATTATTCCTTGTCTCTGTTGTAAGTGCTTTAACTCTAGAATAAAGAGGTCATCTGATTTTTGAGAAATTTTAAGGTTAAATTCATCATTTGTCAGGAAGAAACAATGCTGGTTACTCCAAGGCTCGTGTTCTGCAGCAGAACCTAGGCTACCTTGCAAATAAATACGTATTTAACTCGCTCTTGAAATCCTCCAGCAGTGTAGATTCCAACCTACACTGGAATCTTCCTCCCAAGCCTCTTGTTCCCATGTTTAGCCACACCTCTGATCAGAAAATCCTCCCCAGTATCTGGGCTAACTCTGTTTTTTTGTTGTACACTAAGTGAGATTGTCAGTGAACAAAAACCTTGTTTTTGTTAGCCGCTGCCCCACGGGCTGCTGCAGATACACCGAGCACAGTGCAGAGCCATGGGGGTTTTGGGGAGCTGTGGAATGTTCTTGCATGCAGAAAGCCTCTCTGCTCCAGCTCCTTTGTATTCATTGTTATATTTTCCTTCTTTTGTGCACGCAGCGCTTTGCACTTTGTTGATTGAAGAATGAATTTTGAGTGATGGTGAAACCCCACAGCTCCCACTCACTGCTGTTCCTGAGCTCCTGTTCAGTCAGTGGGGGCAGCAGAAGACAGCTCATACCTTGGCTTTTCCCAGCAAGAAGGGACCCTCTAGGCGTGGTTTTTGGAAAGTACATCTTGGTCCCGCAGGTTTAGACCAGTCACAGGTGTGAGTGGAGCTCCGTCGTGGTGGAATCTGACTGATTCGACCCCACTGTTTCCAGGCTGTAGTCCATGGAACAGTTGCTGGTTGTGGAGAGCTGGCTGCCTGCTCAGTGTTTACTTTCCTTGTTTCCAGCTGCTCCAGCACACCAAAAGAGACTAAAAATGCACTAAATATTTCCTAATGTGCACTCTCCATAAAGACACCTGCTGTTACTGGCATGGAAAGGTGAATGGCAGAAGTTTTTCATAACATACTGAGCCATTGTCTAAACTTTCATATGAAGTGTGCTGATGGATATTTGCAGCTATTTTTGAGTAAAATGAACCTTATTGTTAATGAATTCCATAAATCTGAGATACCTCCACTGAATGTCATCCATTTTAACAAGTGTTTGGAAATGGTTAAATGACTGACACAAAGGTTTGTAGCCTCCTTTTAGAATATTTAAAGCTGAAAGCTGTGCTGTCTGTATTTCAGTAGATAACTTCCCCAGTGGTTTTGCCCCTTTGTTAATTTGTGGAAATTTTTTCTTCGTCCTAATTTTTGCAATAGGTATATTGCTTTCAAAATCATAATGTTTTGCAAGTAGTTATCCTCATTTCATACCTGCTTTTGATTGCCATGTTATTCTGGATTCTCTGAAATGGAAAGCATAATTGCTATTGAGGGAATATGAACAGACTGACCTAATCGTAGATGTCAGGAGAAAAAATAAGAATAAAAAGCAACTAATTCCTTCAAAGGAGCATTTTAGTTTCCAAAGCTGTATCAGGCTGACAAGAAGAAAGTGATTCCATTTGGAAACAAATCCTTTTTCCAAATAGATTTAATAAAGGAAGTTGCAGGGCAGTCTGCAGCTAGGCAGGGTTCATTTTATCCAGACAAAACCCTGCAAAAGTACTTAGCAGTAAATTTTGAATGTTGGATTCCTGCAGGGTGGTACTCCCTTTGCTGCCCAGCAGGCCAGTGCAGGTCTGAAACACCATTTCAGTTTTACAGACATAACACGATTCCCTGTTTGGCTTTGTGCTGAGCTGGTGCACTCCAGGGACTGCCACACATCCAGTTAATTGGGATAGCAATGGTAAAATCTCAATTGGCTCAGCAGAAGAGAAGGAACAACCTTTCTAGGCAATGAGACTGTTCCTGGGGAGAGGAAAAGCTCATCATTTGTTAGACCAGCTTCCCCAGCTGGAAGGAAGAGCAGCATACAAGAGTTCTGTCTTCACATCCTCCAGGTTCTTCCTTCAGATCTGCACCTCTAATACCCATGACCATTTATTTCTGTCTGTGTTACCTTCAGGGTGTGAGATAGGAGACTTCTCCTGCTTCAGAATCAGGATGTTGTCCTTTGCCATGTGTGAATTTTGAGAGCATAGTGGAACAGACTAAGAAATAAATGACCCATTTGGAGGGCATTGCTCATGGGGTGCAATGTCATTTTTGTGCAGCTAAGGGTGGAACATAATTTACAGATAGATCTTGCTTCAGAGGATGTATTCAGTAGTTTAATGCTGAATAGGCTACAGAGGATTCTCTCTTCTTTCTTTTGCTGAGCAGGATTCAATGTGTTCCACTCTAAATTGCTTTTTTATTAGGGTTATTAAAGAGATTCCATAATCTTAAACAAATATGCATTCATAGGCATCCATCAAGCCTTGTTTGAAATTTCTGCAATTTTAACTGAAATTATATCTTTATTTGTGTGTCCATGTAATGCAGTTTTCTCTACCACGTTCACATTGTTAAAAGCCTGATAAGAATGACCTGTCTGCTAAGCACATGGGTTAACTGACGTCTAGAGCTGAACTGAAATACAAAATAAAATATTCCTCAGTCTCATCAGCATCATCAATACCGTTCAGACTGTCACTGGTTACTGTCCTGAGTAATTGCAGTGTAGTTACAGCATTTTGGCCTGGCACAGGAGTTCAGATGCTGCAGATCCCTCAGGCGGTGGTGCAAGCTGTGAGTGGTGATGAGTTTGTCAGAGCCTGGGTAGGAAGAACTTCCCTCTGTATTTTTGCACATGGATGCACCTCATTTCAGTGCTGCAATCTGTTCTTTCAGGTCCAACTTCAAGCTCCTGGCTGTCAGTGGAAAGCTCTATGCCATTGGTGGCCAGTCCCTTTCCAATGTGGAGTGCTACAACCCGGAGAATGACTGGTGGAATTTTGTGGCGTCCATGCCAAACCCTCTTGCAGAATTCTCAGCTTGTGAATGCAAGGGCAAGATCTACGTTATTGGAGGATACACTGCACGAGGTAACAAGTTTGCTGTTAGTTCTTGTTGCTTTTTACCTGGTTGTTTCCAAGGCCCAGATAATTTTCTCCTGTTCTTCAGGAAAGCTTTTGAACTTGTGTAGAAGGCTGCGTAATGCTGATTAAAACACAAAGAAATAAATTGCTGGTAGAAAACTGTTGATGAAATAAAACAAAACAATAGCTCTATCAGAAAAGAATCAGTTTTGGTTTTTTTCGGAGCCTGTGTGGACCTGGGCTCTGTTACTTGCAAAGAACAAGCTGATGGGTACTTCAGCACCCAGCTTAGCCACTACCCCTTTTCTTAGATTTTGATCATGCAGTAGAGAGAGGTCTCAACAGATATACTTTGTTTGCTTTTTAAATACCTGGTTTAGACTGTCAGAAGGAAAAAATTCATAGAAAATATCTGCCTGCCTTAGTATTTCTCATGTATTAATAGATATTATGGTCTTTTCACTACAGTATTTCAGTGTTTCACAGACAAATTCAAGTTACGCCTTAATAATGGAATGGGACAATCAAAAGCTGAAACAAGAATCAACACTTTCAGCTTACTTAATTTCTATACCAGATTTTCTGTGGACACTGTACAGAGGGGAGGATTTGGAGTTTCATTCTCTTCTGACAATTATTTTTCTTTTATTCAACGGGCAAACAAGTTCAGTTAAAAAAGACTCCTATTTGTTCATTCCTTAAGTACATAGTGCCATTTTTTGGGAGGAAGACATTTTCTCAGAGCTTTGGAAGTCAATTTTTTAAACATGTCAAATGTTCAGTATTTACCAAGATTTCGTAAGTTTGAATTTGGCCTTTGCCCACTTCAGTTGACCACAGCAGTTTTAAGGATTTCTTTCCAAGCAGAGAATGAAATTAGAAGACAGCTCAGCTTTTACAGACAGTACTGCAAGCAAAACTAAACAGATGTTAGAACAAGCTTCTAGTGTCTGAGCAGATTTGAGCCTCTGAATAATTTTAAAGTTCATAAAAGATACACTGCCATCCCTTAAGATCCTTCTGGTAATGAAAACCCTCAAGCACATTTTGTCCAGACCATTCTGACCCAGAGCCTGGTGGCTTCTGTGAGGAAAATGTGCCTGTGTGTTTATGGAGAGCTGTGCTGTGCTGTGTGTGCTGCAGTCCCAATCCTCTGGTCACCCCCACTACAGGACCTGCTGGGGCCACTGTGCTCCCTCATGTCCAGCACTGGGACTCTGAGATGTCTGCCATGAAACACTTGTTGTGCTGAGAAGTCACATTCAAAGGGAAACATCCTGTGAGACGAGAACGAGGAGAAGGGGTTGAAACAGGTTAATGGGAAGTCTTGTCTCTAGAGACC
The DNA here is from genome assembly GCF_901933205.1 of Camarhynchus parvulus. NCBI lineage: Eukaryota > Metazoa > Chordata > Aves > Passeriformes > Thraupidae > Camarhynchus > Camarhynchus parvulus. The sequence goes on from NC_044586.1 coordinate 8,686,716, forward strand.
AGGGTTGGGGGGTTGGCATTTTTATCTAGAGAAAGAAGAGGTGAGGTGCTACACAATTACAAGGAGGACCAGCTTTTCTCCTACACCCTCTGCACTCTGCAAGTTCCTTTTCTGATGCTTGTGCTGTGCTTTCATCAGGCTGCCTAGTCCTGGTGTCATGAAGAGGAAGACCAGCACATTGCTGATGCAGATCCCATTCCTTTAAAATTCCTGAACAAGGCGTGTGCAGTCAGGATTGCTGCCCTGTGTCAGGCTCCTGACTCAGTGCTTGCTGCCTGTAGGTTCAGCTGAAGGAGAGTTGCGAGTTACCTCTGGCTTCCTCCATGCTCCAGGGGATTGCTGCTGCCCTCCAAACCCCTGTCCTTTCCCAGGCCTTTTCCTAAAAGCCTTTTTCAATGGAAATCAAGCAGTAAAACAATAGGAAGTTTTGAGCAGTGGATAACTAGCATATTTAGGCTTCTGTATAAATCCAGGATCTCTCAGGACAACAAACACCTATGCTTGCTATAAATAATTTCCTGAACAAGCTCTGGAATCAGTTTTTCTGTGACGTCTTGGTAGTAGACTTATACACCAGAATTGCCACAGATACACTGATGATTTTCCTTCTGAAGTATGCCAGTGTCAGAAAGTGTTAAGACCTAAGGATATGAGAAACACCAAGGTTTATATGCTGGTTTGCTACCTTTACTACATAAAGCACATGCAACAATTAATGTTTTTTTTATTATGTTATTTTTAGTAATTTTTGGTATTTCTGTATATACTTCAGTTGTGGTAGATTTTGTGGGCTGTTTTTTAGATTGGTGTAGAGCTTTCTCCTGAGACTGCATTTTCCAAAAGATGGCAGGATCTGGAATTTCCCACTGTAAATTATAATGACACTTCTGGAATAAAGTCCTCCTTTTGAGTTTGCAGCTTTCACTTCTGAACCTAGATCCTAATAGAAGTTCCATGTCACACTGTAGTGTTCATATTTTGTATTGTGGGTTTTGGTTTGGGGTTTTTTTTTGCTGTTTCAGGGGATATAAAAGACCCAAGCTGTGGACTGAGCATGTGAGGGCCCCATTGCAATGGACTTCTATTTCATACACCTCTTCTCAAATAGCACATTTTCCAGGGGAAGTTTACTGCTATAGATAGTCATAGAAACTTAATTGGGACTTCTCCTCCCCTTAATGAGTCAGAGAATGATAGGTTGTTTGTAGACAAAGGTCATCTATATGTAGAGCTGTAGTTTCACAGAGCACTTCCATGAAAATAATCAGAGTGCAAATGCTGGATGGAGCAGCACCTCCCTGATCATGCCACTGATGCACTTCATTCATGACAGTCCAGTTATATTTCTGGCTATTTATACCTGTGCCCTCACAGAACCTGTCAGTGTGTCCCTGTCTGCTCTTCCCCCTGGGAGCTCATCTGGAAGTCATCATGCAGGACAGACTGGTACCATGGAGGGGATTTAATAAAAGACCTGTCTAGAGTCTGCAAACCTGTTCCTGCTTGTCACTTGAGGTTGGATTTGAGCTCAGGTCTCCAGAGACTGGAACTGAATTTACCGAGTCGTGTGCGTTCTGTGATAATTTAGTGAAGCCTTGGGCACAGCCAGGGTCTTCACTGCACCATAAATCAGGGTGGCATTGTAACAGTTTTGTGGAAAAACACTATTGCAGACACATGCACACACTGAGTTATGAATTGTGGAGATAATTTCAGCTTCTTTCTGAGCCTCTGCTTGATGGCAGAGCACAGATTTCCTGGTTCTTAAATGATTTTGACAATGCGTGTTTCTCTCTTTATAAGGTGCCCTTAGGTCATCCAGACCACTTGCTGAAATGTAACCAGCTTTACAAATTTTATTCCATAAAACTGTGATTTATGGACTGAAATGTGAAGTGTCAGAGTTGAGCTTGGATGGTAAATCATCACTTGGCAGCCATTAATGAAGTGTACTCTCTTCATGATAGTTTGATTCATCTGTGACCACTTCTGGAGATGAGAATATTGCTCCATTTCCCTCTTTGTAAAAAAATATGTATCAATCAGAGACAAAATTAAAAGCATAAGCTGAAAGGTAGAGATTAGATTCTGCTAAAATCTGTGGGCTCAGACAATTTACATCATGTAATGTGCCAGAAGTAGCATCATTTTCTTCCCCTGTGCCAAGGAACAGAACGTTCAAAGTTTCTTGTCAAGGGCAAAGAGCTGCAGTTGTCAGTGATCACCATTTCTGCCCTGGCTTGCCCTGCAAATGTGTGAGCAATCTGCAGGAAAGGCTGGGACACTGTAGGAAAGAAAAACGCTCCCCCACAAGTGCCTTGTGACAGAATTTTTGATTTGAGAATGTCTCATCTCTGTTCCAGGCAGGAACATGAGCATCCTGCAGTACTGTCCCACTTCTGATTCCTGGACCAACTTGGAGCTGTGCGACGTGCACGTGCGCAAGCAGCAGATGCTGTCTGTGGAGGAGACCATCTACCTGGTGGGGGGCTGCATCCTGGACCCCGGGCCCAGCCACAGATCCAGCCCCAGCGAGGACGTGCTGACCGTGCAGTCCTACAACATCGCCACCAAAGAGTGGCTCTACCTCAACGAGAACTCATCCAAATCCGGCCTTAACTTGACTTGCACGCTCCACAACGATGGAGTCTATATCTTGAGTAGGAATATTACTCTGTCTTCCAGCTTGGAGCAGCGTCTCTTCCTGAAGTACAACATCTTCACGGACACTTGGGAGACCCTGGGGCGCTTCCCAGCCTTTGGACAGAACATTCTGATCTGTTCTATGTATTTGCCTGATGGGCGAAAAGTGTGACAGCACAAGGGTTTTCTTTTCAGTTCATTAATGGTTTTTTGATGAAATACTGCTGCCTTTGAATAATTCCATTTTAGAATGTAATCCAGCTGCATAATGCAGGCATAAAATACTGATTCTATTCTCTAAAATGGTTTCAGAATTCAGTATGAAGAGAAATGCTTCCAGAAACAGTTTTAAGATGTGGATTTGAAAATTTTACTAGTTTGGATTAAAATTTCACCAGGTATTGTTTGCAATTTCAGCGTAAAATTATTATGTTGGCAACTGATACAGGAGTTCCAAAGGCAAAACTGATCAGTCTGGTTTTATTCTTTGTCTTAGTAGACAGTGTAGAACAAAACATAAACCTTTTAAAAGTGGAAACAATTTAATAAAGTAAATAATAAGTATAATCAAAATCACAACAGGATTTATTTCTTTCAAAATACAGTTTTTACTCAAGCAAGGTTCTGTCAAATGCACACTGTTTTAGATTGCTTATACTATCTCATTTTTATCTCTTCCATGGCAGCAAGCGAGATTCTCAAAGGTGCCAGCAAATGGGGTCCCATCAAGAACTTTCTCTGAATTATTTGTAGTGCAATGCTTTGCCAGGGACTGGTAGGAATTACCTGGGGGCTACAGTCACTGATTGGAAAGTAGCTGCTCCTTTAATGGAAGTTGGCAGCATTTCTTTCTACTAATAAGATAGAAGTAAAAAGGCTCTTTATTCAAAGGGTGGAGTTTCCTAATTGTCATAAAGGTTTGAGTCTTAGTTACCTTGTTGTGTTCTGTGGTACTTAAAACTGAGTTTTAAAGATCAAATTGCAGTTGGCAGCAATCTGTGTGTTGTGAAGATGTCCCTGAGCATGTATGGAGGTGATCCTGTTCCAGGCACATCCTGATTGGTAATGCTCCTGTGGGACGTGCATGGAAGGCTTGGCTCTCATAAATGACTCCCTGAACATGTCCCCCAGAGCGGGGACATGGGAATGTTGGCTCTTTCTTGTGTCACCAGGGAAGGTTGCCTCAGGTTTGCCACCCAGTGTTGTACTTGTGTACAGGGCACTGTAAGGTGGTCACTGTGAGCACTCGTCTGTGGGGATTCTGCAGTGGATACTGCAGGAGCTTCTCCCAGTTCCTGCCTCTTGCCTGACAGAATTACAGCCACGACTGGTCCCTTTTCTCCATGTAGCTCACAAGTGCAAAAGGTCTTCTTGAGGTGCCTGCCCAGCTCTGGAGAGTGTGTCCTCACAACAAGGAGAGGAAAAGCTCTGGGTCACCATGAGAAGAGCTAGGTTAGATATGTGCTAAACACATTGCAGGGATGCTGGTTTGCACCAGCTGTTCATCCACATAAGATGAGAGTTAAAGCACCTGAACACATTCCTAGTGTGTGGAGATGTCTTATTTGTTCTTCATTAGAATTCAGGAATCTGAATCTTTTGAAGAGAGAGGCCTGTTGTACAGAGGATGAGGCAGCAGTGGTTCCCTCAGGGTCCTTGTAACTCCTTGCTTTTCCACAGTTTTGAATGAAATCTGTTCTTGCTAAAGGGTTATCAGTCTTAAAGTGCCTTGCCAGTCCCTGCTCACACATTAATCTTGGTGCTTGCAATCACCTGTAGCAACCCGAGCAGAAAATCCCAGGAAACTTCTCCAGAATGAGGGCATTTGTGTTTGAACACTCTCAGAATGAAAGCAACCACAGCACAAGGTATTTTGGATGTCTGAAATTTACCTTTTTGGGTGGAACTTTTGCAGCCTGGTGGAGAATGTCCTGCCTCAGCCCAAACTGGTGCCTGCCACTCAGCTCTGTATGACTTCAATTAGCTAAGTCCATGTTCATGTGTTTTTATTTCCTTTGAAGGCATTGTGCAACTGCTGTGTTTTGACAGCAGTATCAGGCCACACAATTGCTCTTCTGCAATGAAGCAATTAGGTGATTTTCATAAGATGCTTCTTCCAGAAGTGTTTCAGAATAAATACAAGCAGGGTGCCATTGCCTGGTGATAAATTATCTCGGTCACATTATGCTACTTGCTTTCCTAAATTTCTTTTCAGTTCCAGATTTGGTACTCTACAGTCAACTGTGACCAATGTTGGTGGAGGGAATCACATCCAAGTTGCATCCAAATTCTCTTCCCTAGGAAATTAACTAAGAAACCCCGTCACTCCTGGGTTTGTAGTGGGGGGAATCAAATGAAGTCCTTTCAAACCAGTCATTTCTTAGTGCAGTCATAATTCCAAAAACTATGACCTCATCTTCTTGGTGTGATTTTTCTTTCAGAAGAGGCCTTTCCACACTGGGTTTGTCTTGGTTTCAACTTCCAGCAGTCAAGTGACCACCTTGGAAACCTGCTCAAATGCAGAAGACAAAGATATGTCTGACCATAAATACAGTCAGATCCTTTTGTCAGTCCATGGTGCAATTGCCTCCTACACTGACATCTGACAGTACTGTAGTCACAAATCAAAACTGGTATTTAATTTACTGGTAGCATTAATTGGTGTAAGAATCTAAATGTACTCCATTACTACAGGCTGAAATAAAAATAAATGTCTTTTTTAAACAAAATCCTTTACAGAAAAGTATGCAGTGTGTGTGGCCCCAGACCTCAGGAAAGAGACCAAACACTGTAATGACTGTCTTGTGCCCTGCTTATTTTCTTTCTATCAGTTTTATACTTCATATTCACTTTTTATATTTTGGGGCAAGGAAAAGTGTCTGAGAGCCACTAACAGAATAATTAAACCACTACTTTTTAGCCAATGGAAGTGTTCAGTGATCCGGTGTGCTCTCCTTTCTCTGGTGGTGGGAGGAAATTTGAAATTTCTTGATTTTAGAAGTAGCCAAAGAGTCCTTGCAGTCTCATCAACTGGAAATTCCTCTGTTGTCCTCACGTTGCTCCAAACTTACCATGTGGGCTTGGAGAGATCCTTCCAGCTCCTGGCATCTGCATCTCCGAAAGTGAGTAGGAACGTTCATCTTGTGGGAACACAAGGGTCATTGGTATGTAGTGTTTGAAAGAGTTCCTGAGCATGTGAAGTACATTTGTCCTCCGTGCTGTTGCTGCTTCCTTGGCTAGTCAGACTGCTTCAGTAAGTGCTAATTACTTCAACCTCTGCTAATTACCTGCAATTTGAATGAATGGCTATTTCCAGCCTGTTTCTTTCATTTCTTCTTTCTTTTTTTCTATTTGGTCACCTAACAGTAGTTCATCTAAGTTTCCTGGTCTTGGTGTTCCCAAGTCTGTATCCAACCTCCAGACCACTGCTTTCCTGCTGTGTCTGGGTTATCCAGTGCTTTACATCTCCACTATTTATCTTCTCAGGTTCCCTGTGACACTGGTTCCCTGTGATATTCACCAGCAAAAGCTGACAATGGTAGAGGATGATCCTGAGTTGAAAGAAAGAACAGCAGCCCCCTGGGGGAGGAGTAAACAGAAAACTCTGGGAACTTACTCCCTCCTCGTAAAATGCAGAAGCATTTGAGAAGGTTGCTCACATCAAGGCTAAGAGGGAGCATAAAAGTTTCTTCCTTTCTGGGAATGGTTTGTGGTTTTCAATGTGAAATAAGAGTTGTGTGGGGCTTAAGTTTAATCTCTCTGGCTGCTTTCCATGGGTTTCCCTTTCTGCCCTGTCGGCCAACCTCTCTTGAGCTTAATATCTGTGTTTTACATTCTTTGAGGATTTTGCCTTTCTACATCAGTGACCAGCCCATTTTGCTGAAATCATATGCTAGCATTTTGTTGGTTTTTTCTGTGTTGCTCTCCTTTTCACACTCAGCTGTGTCTGTCTGTCACAAAGTAGTTTGTAATTCAGGTGTAACCTTTTCATTTAGTCAATTTTGGGGCTCTGGGAAGAGAAACCTACAAAGCTACAAATGTTCAGTTTCCTTTCATCCTCGTTTCAGTGAGAAGTGATGCTGCAGGCATTCAGTTTGTGGGAATTGGTCTGTGTCTGTGACAGGATGGAGAACAGAGGGGCACGGAGTGTAACAACATTTTTTTATTTAGCACATAACATGCTCAAAGCCCCCCACGTGCAGAAGTTACTTCTCCCTGCCATCCCTGTGAGGTAAGATACACTCTGTAAATGGTGTTAAACCAGAGACATCCTTGGAAGAGCTGTTGGCAAGGCCAGCAAATTGATAGGTGTTCATCAAGAGCCCTCCTCAGAGGGCAGAAGCTGTCAGTGTGTGGATATAATTATTTGCACTTAGAGCAGTGACCAAAGGGTGGCTCCCTAGCCCCACAGTAAGGCTTAGGAGCCAGAGCTCATGCTCTCAGACAGAAAATTTAAACCCCTTTACAGTTGTTCTCGGACTGTGATTTCCATCTAACCAGCTTTGAGCCTAGTTTAGTGCAAGCTCTGGGTTGTTCTTTTTTTATTATTTCCTGAGAAGGAGAGTGGAGTTGGGAGAAGGAGTCTGCATTTTGTGAACTGAAAGGGATCATGCATTCACAGATTTAAAATCACTCTCCCATCAATCATACATGCTATATGGATTATTTTCTAAAAGCAGTGACATTACCAGTAAACACGTGCTGTTATCTCCTGTGAATATCAGTATTGTCTAAAGTAAGATTTAGTTTCTTTTTTGCAATTAGAAGAGTAAACCATTGCAATTCCTGTACTTTTCTAGTGGAAGGCTGATTATACAGGGTCCAGTTTTAGAGTGCCCAGTTACATCATGTGCTGAACATCTTCAACCTATAAATGCTTCAAGAGGAGAGAAAGACATTCAGCACCTTAGCAAAGATGTTTCCTGTTTGTTGGTACTTAGACCATTACTTAAGATTGAGCAGTGAATACAAACTCTGAATCATACTTCCCTCCCTCCACTTTTCAGTTGAAATTTATGATTATTCACTCAGGTGATTTTCCACTCTCTGATATTTTCCAGGTGTATTAAAGGGTGTGTCTTGTGATAGGAACACCTTTTATAAATAATTTTCAGCATCTTCAAAATTACTAACTCTGTAAACTTTCTGGTTTACTTTTATTAGTTATGCTTTGAGAAATGGTTTTGTAGAATTTTGAGTACTTTTCTGTACTTAGTATGGAAAATATCAGGGATTTCAACAGTGTAAGGGCAGGGGAATATCTGTAGCTCTTCAAGGACACGACTTCAGCTGTGCACGGTCTGAAATGTAAAATGTGTCATTACTTCATTTCCTCTGAAACTTAGTCTAATTTGCAGTTAACTAATTCAATTGGGTTAATTTACTAATTTTAAGTTTTACACCATTCACTGAAGTTAAAACACTTTCAATTGAGCAGTTTTTGGAGGTGATGTTAAAAGGGCTCTGTGTTCATCTTTGGATATTGTTACAACGATTTACTTTTTCTACTGGGGCTGTTATAATTGTCTGGTATCCCGCTGAATGCCTTTTTATTTGGTTGCAAGGGAAGCTTTTGCCCACAGGTAGGGCCTTGATTTATTATGAAGACCAGAGCTGTGTCATTTGAGAATGTGTATTTTGAAGCTGTAAATTATTGATTGATGATAACTGCAGTGAAGCCCATAAATACATGATTTTGGGTGAAAGGGGTGGAGATTAAGCTAGGAAAGAGATGCTTAGGGACAGCCACTCTTTAACCTCCAGGCATAAGTAATTTTCAATTGCAGAACCAGACAGAAATGGTTTTAAGAACTCCTTTTTCCTTCTTCCATCTCTTCTGCTGCAGTCACAGTAATTTGTGGCAAGACATCTGTACTTGGAGGAGAATGTTGGTAGTGAGGTAGGAATGTGCTGCTTGTGCAGGTGATCTCTTATCAGGACTGCTGCTTGGCAGGCCAAGAAACCTTCCTGCAGCTTTCCTGGAGGACACTGATGGCTCTTTAATGTCATGTTATCTGCTGATGTGTGTGTGATGAGAGGTGAGGCAGGGAGAGGAGTCACAGAAGCGCTATTGTGGACCTGATAAAAATGCACAATAGCCTTGTAGAAAAACTACTTCTTTTTTTTTTCAGTAGAGCCTGATCCAAAGCCTTTGATGTTAATAAAAAGAACCAGCTTGGAATTAGGCACATGATTGAGTGAATTAGATAATTGTGAAAGAATCAAAGGGATGTTAACTGTACAACTGGCTGATGAAAGAAGAGGCATAGGCTTGGAGAGCCTTGGCACAGTGTGTTCTCTGATATGCCCCATCTGTGGTTTTTAAATTTCACTGTGAAGGTGTCCATTGTGTTAACACAAGTTTATCAAATATACTGGCTCTGAAAAATCAGGAGAATGATGTTTTCCTAGGAATATCTGGGGAGAAGGTGAACATCTCTACAATTATGCTGGTAGGGAATCACTGAGAAAATGTTGCTCTCATACTTCTGGTTCTGACCAGAACATGTCTGTGTTTCCTTGTACCAAGAAATGTGGTGTGTGAGATGAGGTTGAAGTGTTTTACTTTATACCCTGGTGCTGTGAGATTTCTATTTGTTTGTTTTCTTGCACAATAGCATCTCAAAAAAAAAATTGTATCCAGGCATTAGATCCTTCTCCCACAAGCTGTGATAATGCCATAGCCAACAAAATGATCTGAGTATGGTCATGTGGGACTGACAGGCATCATCCCTGTGTTATTGTGAATTTATACAAGTAGAGAAGATTTATTTGTACAAGGATTAGAACTTTGGCTGATATTCCATGCAAGGTGAAACAGCTCCAGGAACTTTATGAGAACAAAACATCTCAGGGTGGTTTTCCTCTATAGGAAAGATAAGGGTGTGTCCTACATGGGGATTTGAAATTCTTGAGGAAGAGGATAGACTTAAAGCTAAATCTCCTGTGCCTTGGCAAATCTCCCAGTAAAGATAAACTCCTTTCTTCAGTTTGTATGGGTAACTAGTTTTTGTTACTTGTTTAAGCCAAAAAAAAAAAACCCAAAAAACCTTAAACCCCCAAAACCAAAAGAAACAAAAAACCCAAACCAAAACCAAAAAACCAAAAAAACAATTGTGAAGCTTTATGTGGGATAATTAAATTGTCTGTTTTTCAGAAAATAAAATATTTACCTCAAGATGTCTACACATCAGACATCTGTACAATGCACCAAAATCTGTGTGTCCAAGTTTGCTTTTCCTCTATGTTAATTCTTTTGCTTTAAATCTGTTTCAGCTGCTGGAGTATTGAAATGAACATTGTTCCTGCTGCATCCTCTGAGTGTTTGTAAACCAGCTGGTGAAACAGGAGTGTCTGTCTGTCCATCAGCCTGGAATAACTGTACCTGTCTGGGAAGAACTGAGCAGGGTGGTTTCACTGGGAGGTTGGTCCAGCTCTTCAAGGCTGGCTGTGAAGGCTGCCTACCACTCTGAGGAGTGAGAATTGAGCAGTGTGGCCATAATGCCCCAAGAACATCCCCTTCCCGAGCAGCATAATTTAATAGTAACTCTAAAATTGTTTCCTTCTGAATTTTTGTTGATCCATCCACCCTCCAACACCCTCAAATCAGAGAGATTTTCTCCTGCCAGCTGCATTGCATAAAAAGTTCCACTCTCTCCATGGCCCCTGAAGTCCAAAGTAAACACACAGGAACATAAACCCGTTCACCCCTTGTGGGCCCAGCACTCAGCAGCCTCCTCACCCCTCCAGTGATCAATAAAAGCCAGAAAGGAGGAAAACAACAGCAAATACTTCCATCCCGCTTGGTATCAGAGACCCCCAAGTCACTGGCAGCAAGAAAAATCACTGCTTTTCTGCCAGGCTTTCTTTGCCAAAGGCAGACTTTACTTGGGAGCAGCCGTCCTTGGCTCCAGGCCCCTCTGTCAGTTGCCATAAATAGCTGGAAATTCAACCTGTCAAGCTGTTCCCTGCCAGTCTAACACCTACTTCCTTCAGGTGCCACAGGGTGGGACATATTAGGAACTCAGCAGCCCATTAATTCTTTCCTGGTTTCTGTGGGAGGTCTTCACAGAAGTTCATGATTTTCTTGAGAGGCAGAAAATTTGGGATTTGAATTCCACCCTCTGCAGCAAGCATGGATCATATATATTAATGCTAAAGTCTGCCAGTCTTTTTGTCAGGATTCAAATGCCCTTGTGCTTTCGAAGTGAATGAAGGCAATGGTCAGGAAAATGTTGTGGTGCAATGAAAAAGTGAATTGAGGTGCACAATTTTAGTATTCACAGGTAAGTACAGCAATGGCACCATAGGAAAAAGGGGCAAAGATTTTTTAACATGGGCTGTAATGCCTTAAACATGGGGACGTTAAATTTCAGGCTCTCCCGAATGGACTCTAATTCAAAGGTTCAGTGCTTAAGTGCCTTCTGAAGTGTTTCTAATTAGCCATCTAGAAAGTCTAGTCAATCACCCTGAGGTGTTTCTGTAAATTTTACTAAGCAGCTTTCTGTATCTTCCTCTCTTGAAGGCTTTGCAACTTTGAAAGCACTGTTTGCTCAATGGAACAAATTAAATTGGGTTGGCTTCCCTTGAGCCACGTTATCTGGACAGAAATAGTGCCTCACTTCCAGTGAGGAAGTGCAGTTCTTCCAGTTCAACTCTCCACAGTTTTTGTGCAATGCTTTCTTATTCCAGATAAGAAATTGCAAATACATTTTATTTGTCCTGTCCATTGAAAGCTGTTGAGCAGGGGTCAGCAAACAGGAATCGTGTGACGCAGGAGAACCACGCAGTGGGCTTTATTTAAGCATGGAGTGTAGCAACAGAAACAGTGCATGTTCAAAAGGAGAGAGACAGAGAAACAAAAGTACTTGGAAATAGAAGGTCTATATCTGTATAACAAAGTGATAACCTGGGTTTGGATGCACACCACTTGAGTGCAGGTGTCCATCCACCATCTGCCCACATTTATACTTCTTTTAAGCCAGAGTTTGTTTTATCCAATGCTGAGAGACATCTTCTCATTTTACACCCTTTCATTTCCTCTCCCATCTCCTGTGTTTCCTGTGACTGGGACATCCCTTGCAAGTGGGAGATGATTTTGGGATGAAGGAACAGCCGTGCACATCTCTCTGTCCCTTGTTTTCTGACAGCAGTAGCTGTTAAGGAATATTTAGGACCCAAAGTTCTTTTACCTCATTCACTTAAAACTACCTTTCTGTTGCAAGTAATAATTTATAAATTTGTGGCTCAAATCTGCAGAACAAATACCAGTTTTGATGTCATGTTGTGATGCTGATGGGATCCCGCAAGGGCCAACAACTGTGAAAATTATTTAGTTGATTGTTTCCTACGAAGACCTGGGAGAATATTGCATAGTGCTTTTTTTGGGGATTTCAGAACAACCACTTCCAGGCTTTGCCATCACAGATCTCCATGGTTTGCAGGTGATCTCTATGAAAAAGGAACCACTGGGGAATACTGAGCAGTAGTCTTAGGCTGAATCCTACTGATTTGCACCAGAGAGGGGATTTTTACAGCAGTAAGAGGTGCTGGATAGGGGAGGGAAAGATGTGTAGCCTTTCCTAGAACCCTGCCAGTGTTTCACAGTGAGCTTGTTCCAGGTGGTTGTCAGTTCAATCTGTTCTGGGTCAGGTGGGCAATGTTGCATTCAGAGGTTTTTGGTATGAAGAAATGTTCCTCAACAGGCTCAGATCAGAATGAATCTGCCTTGGTGGAACTTCCCAGCCCAGTGAAATTAGGAGGGAGGACTCCCTTTTCTGTGTGTGTTTGAACCAGCTCTGTAGCTCTGTTTGGCCACTGGCACCAGGTTTTGTGCCAGTCTGTGACACTTTAAGCTGCTCCTCTGTTGAGAGCCTCTGTTACCTTTGCAAAGATTTCCTTCAACTTTAAGTGATGTATTATCTAAAAGAAATTAATTTCCAGATAGTCCTCTCACTCGAGATGATTTTTTTGAGTGCCCAATTAAAAATGTAACACTTCCAGCACATAAAAAACACAGTGTTAAAATAATCTTATCATTTGAAATATAAAAAAATTACACATTCTCCACTTTTATATGGATCTGCACCCTAGGTAAGATTGTTTAATGACTTCTTAATAATCTATATGCTCTGTCCTAAAATTACAATTCCAAATATGATTTTAACACAAGCTCCCATTTGTCACATGCTATAAAAATATCACATTTTGCATTGTTCAAGAACATTTCCAAAAGTAAACTCATATACCTAGGATAAACCAAATGCACTTATTCCACAGCTATAGTTCACTGCTTTTGTGAAGTATACCATGCATTCTATAAATATTTAGCATATAATATAGTTCCTTTGGTAAATATTTAAGTAGGTATCTAACCTATTCCAGCACAGATGCAGACTTCCCCACGATGGGGGGAAGAAAATGTTGCTAGGGGTTGCTGTATCAAATGCTATACCAAGTGCACAGCCTGATTTTGCAACAGCAGTGCATCTGTTATCTAGAATAAATATATGGTTTTGACTCTGAAAGGATTATTTGTATGAAGTAAAAAGCTTCCAGGAGTGGAGGCTTATTATAACTGTATCTTTTTGCAGCTCTTGATCATGATGGCAATCTTTTCTTAGGCTGTTCAGTACCACTGATGATTCCCTCTTTGAGGAGCGAGAGCTGACTAGAGCACACCAGTGGGATTGGAAGGGGTATCATCTCTCAAATCCACATTCCCAGATTATTGGCATTTTTGGCATTTGTGTTAGCCATGTTGTGAGTGTCCTGGGTTTAACTGGATGTCTCTTTTCCCTCTGCTATCCTCCATTTCACTTTATATGTGTAAATCTAAAACTCTTTTCCTCAACTCAGGATTCATGTGTTGCATGAAACATGTTTATTGCTGCACTGTACAGCCTTCAAAGGAAATTCAGAGAAGGTCAGCTCTTGTTAGCTGTGGAAGATGGGAGATGGACTTTTGCTTTCCCTTCTAGTCAAAATATTCCAGAGCCTTGAGATCCCTTACAAAAATATGATGGGTTTGCCTGCAGTTTTATCATGATGTCATAATGGGCTTGCAATAACAGAGTTCCAGTAAGACACAATAATAACACACACACACACACACAGGGTCACACTGTTCAGCTTTCAGTTTATTCTGCTTTTTGCCTCCAGCTCTGCTCCTGTCTGATGCTGTGTGATTTGAAAGCATTCCCAACAGGCCAGGAGTAAAGCCACGGGCTCTGGCACCTCTGACGTGCTCTGTTCCCTTGCTGGCAGAGCCCCTTTAATGTGAAGTTAATCACTTGCTTTTGAACTGTTTTTGGCAACAAATTGGATGTGAAATAATAAACATTGGCAGCTCTTTTCAATATTAAAGGTATCCCAGAGCTGGCATGAGGTCCTATCAGTTTCTTGAAGACAGACTTTTATGTGTAACCTTCTAAAGCATTTCAGTGAGCATGTTGAGAAATTCTCCTGGCATCTTCCAGGACTCCCAGGCTCTTTTATGCATTAAAGGTCATGAGAAGCTTTGCTTCTTTTTTTTTTTTCCAAATCTAGAAAAATAAAAAAACCAAACCAAATCAAACCAAATTAAAAAACCCACCCACCAAAAAAAACCCCTACAAACAACAACCCACCATTTTGACTAATTGATGTCCAGTTAACTGGGGCAACACAGGAAAAGTATCTTCATTTTCTTGCTTCAAATTTGGCAGTGATTATTTTTCTCGATTTCCTTCCCTGATGGTTACAGACATTTGCTCTTCACCTACACCCACACAAGCCCACTCTGATAGAGTATGAAGAGCAACATCAATGCCTAATGAAGGTACATAATACAAAGCTGGTGCTATTATTTTAAAGTAAAAATTTGGACTTTTAAGCAGCTCAAAGTTCTTGCCCACCCTAGAAAGCTCTGTGGTGCTTGAACAGCTGGGGAATATGGTTGATTCCAGGTTATTTCTTCCTTTTGCCTCCTAACTCACATTTTCACAGTTTCCTCTTGAAAATGATAATTAAAATAATTTGTAGTGAAGCTTTAACATTGTTAGGTGCAATTTTACTTTTGGTGTGCAAGCACACATTCTAAAGCAGGCAAATACTGTCTCACATGGGGGTTTGAGTTGGCTGAAGGTTATGTTAAATATCACTTTGGGTATGTGCCCCAAATTCTGATCTCCTTACTGCTTGGGAGGTTTTTCTTTTCCTCACTATCATTTTAAACAGATTTCAAGTCATTCCCAAATCCAGGTAATACAGGAGCATTTCTGATAACTGCACAAACTACATCCTGCAATGACTGGTTTCAGATTTTAACCTTGAAGTGCTTGAGTGAGATTCTGTTCAGGTATGGATGTAAAGATAGACTTCAGTTTCATGGGAGCACAGGCAGAGGTTCCTGTGCATTTTGCTGCTTCTGTATCCCTGGGACTAGTGGCACACGCACAGGGAGATGGATGAGCAGGTGAAAACAATGAAGAGCAGTGAATAGAAAAGTGAAAGGTGTCCCAGCCAGGCAGTGCTGACTGGCAGGGTGTTCTGTTCCAGTTGTGCCATGGATCTGTAGACCTGACTCATGCCATGAGTGGCTCTTATGGTAGCCCTGCAGCTTTCACAATGGCTCTGGCTGTCCCATGTAGCAAGAAGGGTGATGTATGGCAAGGGGAGCAATGTGGAGAGGCAGAATGATCAGTTCCTGAGGATTTGCAATGATAACTGGGGTTGTGAGGAGGGAGGTGGTTTGTGCTACATGACCCTGCCACGGAGAGGGGGAGGAGGAGGACGCAAAAGGAGCTTCATGGGCTGAAATTCTTTCTGTGTTGTGGGAAGTAAGAGTGTAAACAGGATTTTGCCCTAACAATTGCATGGCTGTTTCCAAGCCATCCAGAGCACAGCCTGGGGTCCAACAGGGGTCAGGATGCAGGTGGCAATCCTGGGCTGTGGCAGTCAGCAGTGCTCTGTGTCACTCAGTTACACCCAAAAATCTCTTATGTAGCCAGGCTATGAGCCCAGCCAGAGAATCTAAACAGTGACTGCCAAGAGCAAGCATCATGTGGAAGGGCTGCTGGTTGGAAAGATGACTAGTTTTGTCTGACGTTGTAGCTCTCTGAGATAAAATCTGGCAGCAAAACTGGCTTGAAGTTTTTCCCTTGTCTTTTTTTCCCCTTTACCACTCTTCTGTACTCATTCTGTGGAATCCTGACTTGCTCAGTTGTGTGTCATTCGTGTGGCCACGCCTGGCAGCTGGAGTGTAGGCTTTCTTAATGCTCTGCAGGTACAAAACCCCCAAAAATGAAATTAGATAGGTGGCATTTGCTCATGGCTCCCCAGTCAGTACCTAATGGGAGCCTACAACAAAACTGGAGAGAAACTTTTTGTAAGGACATGTAGTGATGGGACAAAGAAGAATCCCTTTAAATGGAATGATATTTAGAAGTTTAGATTAGATATTGGGAAGAAATTCTTTATTGTGAGGGTGGTGAGGCCCTGGCACAGGCTGCCCAAAGTAGGTAAGGCTGTCCCATCCCTGGAAGTGTTCCAAGTCAGGTTGGACAGAGCTTGGAGCAACCTGGGATAGTGGAAGGTGTCCCTGCCATGGCAGGGAGTGGGACTGGATGATCTGTAATGGTCCCTTCCAACCCCAGCCATCCTGTGATTCTGTGATATTCACTCATTTGGACATCTTTGCCCTACCTTGCATTTGCTCCTGCCCCACATCTCAGGATCCCCCAGTCTCCTGGCAAAGCTCCTGCTGGCAAACCCCTCCTGTCTCTCACCCCAGGCAGCAGAAGCAGGACATGTTCCTGGCATCCAGACTGCCAAACTGCAATGAGGGCTCCAGCAGAGCCAGTGAGGGATGAGGAGGGATGGGTTGTTAGTCAGGTATTGGGGGTGATGCTTTGAGAGACTGCCTGGAACAGAAACTAGACAGTGTTAAAGGAACAAAGTAGGTATTTATTAAAAGGCCTTCAAAGAATACACCCTGGGCAGTACAAGAGCCTAGCTGTGGCTCTGCCCAAGATGGACAGTGGGTCACTCGTTTTTACACTTTTGTACGTTTTGGTCCATTTACATTTTGGGGCTAATTGTCCAATTGCAGCTTCAAGTTATGAGGTCCCATCCTCCAAGATTGCTCTCCTCAATTCGCTGTTGTTTGTACATTTTGGGCCCAATGCTGCAACAGTGTCCTTGGTTCTTGGGTTGGAAGAGGATTGTTTTGTCTAGAGAAACTGTGTAGAGAACTTGCTAACACTTTATGTGAAGTTCAGAGTTATATACTAATGCAGTACAGAATCTGGAAAATATGAAAGCTAAAATTTAAGGCATCATTTGTACCATGGACTTTCCTGGGTAAAACTTCAGTATTTCCACAGTGAGTGTCCTGCTTTGTCCCAGTGGACAAAGTGCTCCCACTGAGCTCCCACTGAGCTGGGCAGCTGCTGTGGGCTGCACTGGGGCAGGTGAGGGTCCAGTGCCACCCACTGCTCCATTCAATTGCCTGGTTCACAGCCTCCTGTTTTTCTCACTCCAGTTTTATGCTTTCTCTGAAGGCAGTCTGCCCCACACATGTCCAGGTTTATTCCTGGTTGCAGTTGGTCTCACCAAGTAGGAAAGTATGAATTTGCAACCTTGTGGTTATTTTTATATAAGAATGTCTTAATACATGGTGGATGTTTGAGTCTAGCTTTCGATGTTTTTCAAACGGTGTCTGTATTTTGATTTTTAATTTGCCTCTGAGCAAGACTGTCTACAAACACTGGCCAAATCTGCCTATCTTGGACCTGGAAGGGGTCCCTGGAGAAAGTATTTCAAGTCATTTATTCAGCACTGGCTGCTTTTACATTTGGCTTGAAGTCTGACAACTTTCCACCAGACCTGCAGCATAGTAAAGCACATCCTCTCTGTGACAGCAGGAGAGCCAAGGAACTAGCAGGTTGCAGGAGTGAATGCTATAAAACAGATGCTATTAGTGGGCTTCACCAAGGGTGGGAGGCTGAGTACAGTAGCCCTATTACAGCCTCCAAGGTGGGCCACAAGATTGCTGTCTTATGAGCAAGCTGTGCCTGCAGTATTTGGCTCGGCATCGCATCCTGAAAATTCCAGTGCCGAGAAGCACTTTTGCGCTGTGAGTAAACTGTAAGCTAGATTTGAAAGGAAAGTTTTTGATTCAAATCAGCATTTCAGAGCCTTCGGCTGGCAGCTGGTGTGGTGTTAAGGATGGGCATCGTTGGAGACTCCTGTGGTAAAGAGGCCCCGTGTCTGAGTGTTTAAAACTGGGTTCCATCCAGTTGTGATGGTGGTTTTTTAACAGCCAGAGGAAAAAAAATATTGCTGTATATTTACACATAGGGACAGATTCTGCTCCCCTTAAAACCCGTGGCAGAGTTCCCGTTGATTTCCATGGGTGCCTGCCTCAAAATGTTTGAACAGTAAATATATTCTTCTGGGTGGGAAACCAGGATAGAAATCCCTCTCACAGCCTGCTCCCAGCGCTGCAAATGTCAGGGTTTTTCAGTGCTAGGCTCAGAAACACTACTTCTAATTTTAAAATCCTTTAAACTTTAACAACCAGATGTGGCCATACTTCACAGCTGTCAATCAGAATCAACAGCCAGTCCATATTTCTTCTATTCCCCATGAATGAATTCCCCATGTAGAATTATTTCATTGATATGAATATCAAATATTTCAGAGTAATTGAGAAATGTAGTATCAGGTACAAGCATTTGCTCTCTGAGTGCTTTCAGTAATAAATGTTTTTAATAATAAAGCTTGCATCCATTGACACTAGATGAGCTGATCTGCTGTGGTATGGATTTTTTAGTGCTATTGCTTATGCTATCTCTGCATTTCCAAAGAGCGTGCATGGCTGTGGGTACATATTTTTTGCCTTTCTCTCCAGCTTTATCTTTATTGAAAGTTTTAGAAGTTCAAAGTCATTGGAGATTTTTAGTGATACAGCATACAAAATTTATGAAAAAACATTTATATTAAAAAATCCCTATCTTCTTCCCAGAAATCTGAGACAAAAGCCTTTCTTTAGCATCTCTGGAAGCTTCTCTAATGAAGAGCATTCCCTTATAAACAGCTGACTTTGTTTTAAACCTGTAAGCTACATATATAGGTTTCTGTTTCCAGTAGTTTTTAGAATCAACTCAAATTATGCAGAGCCAAAACTTCTGGCAAATTGCTGTCAACCTGTGTCAACATTTGCATCAATAACACTTGGTATCAGGAGATGGAGGATCTACATCCAGGCTTTGGAAATCGTGGTTCAATGGGCTGTTCACTGTCCTGACCAGTAAAGACTGCTCCTCTCCAGCATCCAGTGCTTCCCAAGGGCACAACTGCATGATGGAGAACCTGAATATCCTAAAATTCTGGGTCTGAATAAGCTGTAGATTCCATCTGTGTTCTGAAATAGGCAGGAAGAGGCCCTGACAACTGTCCAGAAAGAAGGAGGAATAGATGAGCAACAATCCTTGACTACCACAGTAATCAGAGGAAAAAAAAAATTAAAAAAAGGAAGAGAGAAGAATAAAGAAGACATTAAAAGAGATTTAAAAAGCAGAGAAATACAAGGAAAATACAAAAAGCCAGTAACCAGTTCAGCTGACATATCTATGCTTTTAACACCGCTCAGGTATCTGAAACCGCACACAGCTAATGGTAAATGGCACCACCCTGGAACAGCTAACCTTGGAAATTTTTGAAAATGCTTCTCACTCCTTTTTCCTTTGTGCTAATTGCAAATTTAAAAAAAAATAGTTTAATGCCTGTGCAGGCATTCTTAAGTAGCCTATGACTAACTTAGAGAGTAAAAAAACCTTCATCATCAGTTTCACTGCAATTCTTGTGTTTTTACAGTGAAATGGTCGCCTTTCGGAGGTAAATAGAGTGCCATGCGTCCTAATACGTGTGGAGTTTTCATATAAGGTGTTAAAAACTGCACTGTGTAGATAATAGATCCCTTGATGAGGGACCAGGCTGGGAACTGGTGTGGGGTTAGGGAAGTGGCTGAGCTGGGAGCCCCCATTTGGGACAGCCCCTCTCCCAGTAAACTCTTGAGGGTGCAGGCACCATGCAGGGAGGGTGCCCATGGCTGGGAGACCTCCTGCACCCCTGTACATGGAAAGACAGGACTTTGAGGGGTTGTTTGGTGGCTTGTTTTTACCTTCAGCTCTCCTTTCCTCTGCTGGGCAGTGTCTGGGGGTGTTGAACATTCACTGTGTTTCAGTGATTTCTCATCAGTGTGCTGGACCACTGTCCTCCTGTCCTTTTTACTCTGGGTGGTGGCAGCTTGGTGTGAAAACCCCTGAGGTGGCAATCAGAATACCAGTATGGACCACTCTGTCACTGTTTTGTTACTGGTTGTACTGCATGGTAATTTGATAGCAAAAAAAAATAAAGTTTGTGTTAAGTTACGCAAGTAGTGGGGGCTTGGGTTAGTTGTGATACTGAAAATATGACCCTCTTTCAAGTCTGCTTGAAATGTCTTACCTTTAACTTCTTTTTCTCAAGTCCTGCTTAAGGAAAAATACCAAAAAAAGTGAAAAATACAATTTTGAAATGTTTCCACCAGCATCAGTGCAACACATTTCTGCGTTCCTACATTTTAATCTTTTTTTAGTCAAAAGTGATTGCGAAATTCAGCAGAACTCCATGAATGGTTCCAGCTTCCCAGGACCACATAGTTCTGTGGATAAGCTACTTGCCAAACAAGCAAAGAAATCAATTACTCGCTTCTATTTATAAACAAAAACTTTAAGAATTCATCATTGTTTCACAAAGCTGATTTTGCAGACCTGTCTCTTACTGAATAAATTGGATTAATTTTCCGTCTTGCAGTGTGTCTGTCCAAAATAACAACCCCGGGAATGGTGGCTGTTTCCCATAGTTTGGTATTTGTTTTCAGCTGTGGCAGTGGCACGTTGTGCTGTTTGTTGTCTGTGTTGACAGGGACATTTTCCACGCTTCTGGGTGCTCCTTCCTGAGTGAGGGGGCTTCAGACTTGTGCAAAGTAGGTGGGGGCTTTTCTTCCTTGTGTTTCTTTCTCAAACATTTAACTTCCCTGTCTGTGGCCACAAAATGGCCACAATGCTTCAAGGTCATCAGGGAACACAAAAAAACACCTTCTCCTAGGGAAAGGCAATTGGATTAATACTATGGATTAGAATATATTTGTGCTTGACTGATTTTCCAATATCTTCATTAACACTGTTGTTGATAACATGGCTTTTAATAGCTTCTGTAACCACAAATGCAGCAAGGAATGAGGCAAATAGGTCATTAATCCCTTAAAAGTACAATTTAATGCAATGCTTCATGACAGGAAGTTAACAGGATAATAAAACCTTTACTGTTTTAAGCCACACTTAATATTTTTATGGCACAGTTGGCTTGACAAAATACTCTTTGTGAGTCATCACTTCAAAGCAAGGTCCTGGGGACCAATTAAAGTTGTGTCTGCAACCCCCCATGCATAACTGACTGTGAGCGTGAGGTATTTCAAAATATCTCTTTCAAGTAATAGGAGTTGCACCAAGAAAAAGTAAAAGGGAGCTTTTTGCTTCAAACCTTTTAATTTAATATGCCCATGTGTGGATACACCCCTGGGGAATGAGAAATTGATTTTCATTCTTTGCACAGATCCTACAGTAATTTGCGCTGTCAAAATAGTCCATGGAATTTGTCTCCCAAAAATTATATCCTTGACAGACAAACAATAACAAGATAGATTGTCCTTTATTTCAGTCTTTTTTTTTTTTTTTTGAAAGAGACCAAAGTGCCCCTATTATGGCTGATTAAAAAAGAAAAAACATAAAAGTAGTTGCCTTGCATACAGTTTGGAATTCCTGGGCCAGTGGATTAAGGACAAAGAGAGGATCATAGAATTTTCTCTTCCAGTTCAGTCCATGCCAGTGATGCTCTGACCAGGCAAGCTGTTTATCCTCCCACTGTTGATTTCCACTTGGAAAGAACTGGAAATAGGTGTTGTTCTGGTGTTGTTGATACTGTCACATACCCATGGATGTTCCCATCTGAATGTCAAAGGGAGCGTTTTTGTGTGAATTGTACAGATTTCTGGAAGCTCTTTCTAAGGAACATGATGGCTTTCATACTGAAGAAAGTGACATCCACTTTTTGTTGCTGTTGTTCAAGGATCATCTGGATAGAGTCTCTTTAATTACTCAGCAAATAATGAGCCTACAATGGTAATTTGTTGATGGAGGAAGGGGAAAATAAATCTATTATTTTCATGTAAGTAGAGAATAAATATTAGATGAGCTGTGTTTTCTGACAGAGACCATGTGTTCTGTTTGTGAAAAAATCCCTCCCTGCTATAGCTGGATTTAATGTCTTCATTGTGCTTATTCTGCAAGAGATAATTCCTGCTTCAACAAGCTTACAATAAAATATTAATTGTTATTATAACAAATATTGCTGGCAGACAAAAATGGGGGCTCACCAGGCAGAAAGTGATGTAATGAATCAGAAGTGAGAACTAGATCTGTGTTTCCTGAGTTGTAGCTTGCAGCTGTGTTTGCAGGACTGTAATATCTCAAGTCCTGTGGTTTCTTTTAAGAAAATGCTACACTACCAGAAAAAAAAAACCCAAGCAACAAAATACTGAATTGTTTCAAGATCCATCCACTTCTCCCCATCAGATAATAATTTCTCAGGCACTGACATCTCTTCCTTTTTCTTTCAGAATTTCCTAGGATTTTGATTGTGCAATTTGTTTGTGGGCTGGATTAGTGAATCAGGACTGACTGCTGTAACAGATCATCACATTTTTATGTGTTAGGGTCCTGACATGTTCAGAAGAAATGTCCTGTGGAGAAGGAATAGAGGTGCAAAGAAAAGGTACTGGCATGAGTGGTATAAAATTGGGATGTAGATGGACATGAAAAAGTTCACATGAGAATATTTCGATTTCTGTTTTCTGTCTGGGAGGCATTTTTGCAGGAGTGTTTCTGTGAACAACCAATGGCTTTTTTCATCACCTTCTCCTCCTCACATTTCCTAATTATCTGTCACTTCCCTCTCTTATCCTGCTTCTCCATTTAGTGCCCCAGGAACATCCTGGGAGCTTGAGAGTAGACAGCTTTGGTAAATGTTTAGCAATGGCTCGTGCAGATTTCTGAACACAGGGAGCTTCA